>NC_044982.1:67352125-67716367 GCF_008728515.1 Papio anubis | reverse complement strand
CACGTATGTTTATTGCGGCACTATTCACAATAGCAAAGACTTGGAATCAACCCAAATGTCCATCAGTGACAGACTGGATTAAGAAAATGTGGCACATATACACCATGGAATACTATGCAGCCATAAAAAAGGATGAGTTTGTGTCCTTTGTAGGGACATGGATGCAGCTGGAAACCATCATTCTTAGCAAACTATCACAAGAACAGAAAACCAAACACTGCATGTTCTCACTCACAGGTGGGAACTGAACAATGAGATCACTTGGACTCAGGAAGGGGAACATCACGCACCGGGGCCTATCATGGGGAGGGGGTGGGGGGAGGGATTGCATTGGGAGTTAAACCTGATGTAAATGACGAGTTCCTGGGTGCTGACGAGTTGATGGGTGCAGCACGCCAATATGGCACAAGTGTACATATGTAACAAACCTGCACGTTATCCACATGTACCCTAGAACTTAAAGTATAATAAAAAATATATATATATATTTGATAAAATTCAACATTTCTTTATGATAAAAACCATCACCAAACTTGGTATAGAAGGGGCATAACTAAACACACAGGAACTGGCCATATGTGAAAAACCCACAGCTAATATCATATTGATTGAGGAGAAGGTATAAAAGCCTAGACTTCAAAATCACAGGCAACAAAAGCAAAAAGACACAAATGGAAGCATATCAAACTAAAAATTTCTACATAGCAAAGAAACCAACCAACAGAGTAAAGAAAGAGACAATCTGTAAAATGGGAGAAAATATTTACAAACTATTCATCTGATGAGGGACTAATATACAGAATATACAAAGAACCCAATAACTCAACAGCTATAATAATGCAAATCATCCAATTAAAAGATGAGCAAAAGATCTGAGCAGACATTTCTCAAAAGAAGACATACATATGGCCGCAAGTATATGAAAAACACTCAGCATCCCTAATCATCAGAGAAATATAAGTCAAAACCACAATGTGACATCATCCCACCCCAGTTAGAATGGCTATTGACAAAAAGACAAAAAATTACAAATGCTGGTGAGACTGCAGAAAAGGGAACTCTTACACACTGTGAGTAGGAATGTAAATTAATACAGCCATTATGAAAAACAGTTTGGGGGTTTCCAAAAAACAATTAAAAATGGAACTACCATATGATCCAGCAGTCTCACTACTGAGTGTTTATCCAAAAGAAAATAAATCAGTATATCAATTTTCTACACTTCCATATTTTTTACAGCACTATTCCCAACAGCCAAGATATGGAATCAATCTAAGTGCCCATCAACAGGTGAATGGGTGAAGAAAACATGGTATATATACACAATGGAATACATTCAGCCATAAAAAAAGAAGGAAATGCTGTCATTCACAGTAACATGGATAAGTCTGGAGGACATTACATTAAATCAAGCACAGAAAGATAAATATCACATGTTCTCAAACATATGTAGGAGCCTAAAAGTTAACCAAAAAGAAGTAGAGAGAGTTGAGGTTATTAGAGGCTTGGAAGGGTAGGGAGGAAGAAAGGATAGGGACAGGTTGGTTAACGGATACCAGATTACAGCTAGATAGGAGGAATAAGTTCTAGTGTTCTATAGCACTGTAGGATAAATATAGTTAACAATACTTTATTGTATACTTTCAAAAATCTGAGTGAGGATTTTGAATGTTCATAACACAAAAAAGATACATGTTTATGATGAGTATGCTAATTACCCTGATCATTGCACGTTTTATGCATGTATTGAAATATTACATTGTATTCCATAATTATTACATAAACAACTAATACATGTCAACTAAAAATAATAGGAAATAATTATAAATAAATAAATATAAACTGTATGGGAGGATATGCATAGATGATTTGCAAATACTATAACATTTTATTTAATAGATTGAGCATCCTTGGATTTTGTTCTCTGCGAGGATACTGAAACCAATCCCTCACAGATATCACCGGACAACTGTATAGATGTGCAAGGGAAGGCTGAGTGAAGGATATACAGAACTTCTCTAAACTGCCTCTGGCAAATGCATGTGAATCTGCAATTACCTCAAAATAAAAGGTTTTTAAAACAATAATCTTTCTAATATACTTGACAAAAGCTTTTTTCCTTGTGAGATTAGGTTAAAATTTTTTAAAATAGTAAGTTAATTTTTAAAAACTTCTGGTCTACAGTTTGATCTTCACGCATTAAGAGAAAAACAGCAACAATAAAGAGAACAATGATAATAGAAAATAGGAACGTGTGAAAAGGGAAATAAGAGAAAAAGTGGATATGGATATGCATTAAAATTGCACCTAAAAAAAAATCCAAAGGAAATAAAATTTAAGAAAGTAGATTTAAGAAAGAAGGATAAGGAAAACTTTCTAATAATCTTTTTTATGATGGAACTAAATATTTTAACAGTGCTACAAAAACTACCTGTCTGTCTTAGACAAGGAGGGTTCACCTGATTAAAAGAAAGAGCCATATATGACAAATCTGCAGCTAATATCATACTGAATGGGCAAGAGCTGGACGCATTCCACTGTGGGAGGTCAAGGCAGGCTGATAACCTGAGGTCAGGAGTTCAAGATCAGCCTGGTCAACATAATGAAACCCCATCTCCACTAAAAATACAAAACAGTAGCCAGCCATGATGGCATGGTAATCCCAGCTACTCGGGAAGCTGAGGCACGAGAATTGCTTGAATCTGGGAGGCGGAGGTTGCAGTGAGCCAAGATCATGCCACTGCACTCCAGCCTGGGCAACAGAGTGAGACTCCATCTCAAAAAAAAAAAAAAAAAAAAAGAAAAGCTGGGAGAATTCCCCTTGAAACCCAGCACAAGACAAGGGTGCCCTCTCTTACCACTCCTATTTAACATAGTATTCAAAGTTCTGGCCAGGGCAATCAGGCAAGAGAAAGAAATAAAAGTATTCAAATAGGAAGAGAGGAAGTCAAATTGTCTGTTTGCAGTTGACATGATCCTATATCTAAAAAACCCCATCTTCTCAGCCCAAAAGCTTCTTAAGCTGAAAAGCACCAGCAGTCTCAGGATACAAAATCAATGTGCAAAAATCACCAGCATCCTTATACACTAACAGCAGGCAAGCAGAGAGCCAAATCATGAATGAACTCCCATTTGTAACTGCTACCAAAAGAATAAAACACCTAGGAATACAGCTAACAAGGGAAATGAAGGACCTCTTCATGGAGAACTACAAACCACTGCTCAGGAAAATCAAAAATGACAAAAACAAATGGAAAAGCATTCCATGCTCATGGATAGGAAGAATCGATATCGTGAAAATGGCCATACTGTCCAAAGTAATGTATAGATTCAATGCTATACCCATCAAACAACCATTGACATTCTTCACAGAATTAGAAAAAATAAAAAAATTCATATGGAACCAAAAAAGAGCCCAAATAGCCAACACAATCCTAAGCAAAAAGAACAAAGCTGGGGGCACTATGGTACCCAACTGAAAACTATACTACAAGGCTACAGTAACCAAAACAGCATCTGGTACAAGAACAGACATTTAGACCAATGTAACAAAATAGAGAACTCAGAAATAAGACCACACACCTACAACCATCTTATCTTCAACAAACCTGACAAAAACAAGCAATGGGGGAAAGATTACCTATGTAATAAAAGGTGCTGGAAGAATGGCTAGCCATATACAGAAAATTGAAACCTTACACCTTATACAAAGGTAAACATAAGATGAATTAAAGACTTAAAGGTAAAACCCAGAACTATAAAAACCCTAGAAGAAAATCTAAGGAATACCATTCGGGACATAGGCATGGGCAAAGATTTTATGACAAAAAAGCCAAACGCAATTGCAAAAAAAGCAACAATTGACAAATGCGATCTGATTAAACTAAAGAGCTTCTGCACAGCAAAAGCAACTATCAACAGAGGAAACAGACAACCTACAGAATGGTAGAAAATTTTTACAATCTATCCATCTGACAAAGATCTAATATCCAGAATCTACAAGGAACTTAAACAAATTTACAAAAAAAAAAAAAATTAAAAAGCAGGCAAAGGATATGAACAGACACTACTCAACAGAAGACGTTCATGCGGCCAACAAACATATGAAAAAAAAGCTCACCATCACTGATCATTACAGAAACGCAAATCAAAACCATAATGAGATGCTATTTCACGTCAGTCAGAATGGCTATTAATAAAAAGTCAAAAGTCAAGAGATGCTGGTGAGATTGTGGAGAAAAAAGGAATGCTTTTGCACTGTTGGTGGAAGTGTAAATTAGTTTGATCATTGTGGAAGACAGTGTGGTGATTCCTCAAAGGCCTAGTGACAGAAATACCATTTGACCCAGCAATCCCATTACTGGGTATATACCCAAAGGAATATAAATCATTTTATTATAAAGACACCTACATGCATATGTTCATTGCAGCACTATTCACAACAGCAAAGACATGGAATCAACCTAAATGTTCATCAGTGATAGACTGGATGAAGAAAATGTGGTACATACACACCATGGAATACTATGCAGCCATAAAAAGGAACAACATCACCTCTTTTGCAGGGACATTGATAGCGTTAGAATCCATCATTCTCAGCAAACTAATACAAGAACAGGAAACCAAACACTGCATGTTCTCACCAATAAGTGTTAGCTGAATGATGAGATCACACGGACACATTGGAGGAACAATACATACTGGGGCATGTCAGAGGGTGGGGGCAGGGAGGAGGGAGAGCAATAGCTAATGGATACTGGGCTTAATAATGCCTAGGTGATGGGATGATTTGTGCAGCCAACTATTATGGCGCATGTTTACCTATGTAACAAACCTGCACATCATGCACATGTACCTCTGAACTTAAAATAAAAATTGAAAATAATAATAATAAATAAATAAAGAGATTGCATTCCATCATGGCAGATGGGAAGCAGGACAAGATTGCAGCTCTGACTCAGATGAAAAGAGCAGCTTGAGGAGTCCCACATTGAATTTTAACTCCAAAACGATCACAGGAATAACTCAGGAAACCCAAGAGGACCCACAGACTCTCCGAAGGAAGTGGATTGCTCATGCAGGGCTCAGGAGGCACCCCAAATACTGTGCCCAAACTGTGGAAATGGGAAAGGGAAATCCTCCTTAACAAAACACACATCCCTACTGGAGAAACTTAAGGCCTAGTTTGCAGAAGATTCCAACCTTAACTGGAGCTGAGTCAATTTAGAGAGCCAAGTGAAATATAGGGGTAGAGGGAGCAGCAGCAAAGTCCCTGTGAGCTCCCCAAGCAGGCCATTCCTGCCTGACACCACAGGGATCCTTCAGGAGGGCAGCCAGAGGCACAGGGAAAATGCCACAGGGAGAAGAAAATCTCCAGCTAAACTTAGTAACAATTTGAACTGGTTGAGAAGCCTCCTGGCCAGAACTAGAGAAGGGTGGGAATCCAGCACGTAGACTCCACAGGCAGGGGAGGAACTAAAGCCCTACTTTCTTTTGCAGCTGGGAGGTGGGTAGCCTAGGACAGATTCTCAGACCTGCTTGCCTGCAGCTGGGAAACAGACTCATTGCTGTTAGGAGGGCACTGTGGGAGTGAGACCGGCCCTTTGGATTGCATGGGAGCTGGGTGAGGCCTGTGACTGCCAGCTTTCCCCGACTTCCTTGACAACCTGCATGACTCAGCAGAGGCAGCCATAATCCTCCCAGGTAAATAATTCCATTGACCTGGGGAATTCACACCATCCCCCACAGCAGCCACAGCAAGACCTCCCCAAGGAAAGTCTGAGCTCAGACAGCCTAGCCCTGCGACTACCTGATGGTCCTTCCCTATCCACCCTAGTAGCTGAAGACAAAGGGCATATACTCTTGGAGGTTCTAGGGCCCCCTCTACCACCGGTTTCTCTCCATACTACCACAGCTGATGCTCCCTGTAAAGCGCCACCTCCTGGCAGGAGGCCAAATAGCACAAAAATAGAGCATTAAACCACCAAAGCTAAGAACCCTCACAGAGTCCACTTCAACCCCCTGCCACATTCACTGGAACAGGTGCTGGTATCCACGGCTAAGAGACCCATAGATGACTCACATCACCGGACTCTGTGCAGAAAACCCCCAGTACCAGCCCAGAGCCTGGGAGACATGCTGTGTGGCTAGACCCAGCGGAGAGATAATAATCACTACAGCTCAGTTCCCAGGAAGGAACATCCATAGGAAAAGGGACAAAGTATTACCTCAAGGAAACACTCCATGGGACAAAAGAATCTGAACAATAGCCTTCAGGCCTAAACCTTCCCTCTGACAGAGCCTACCCAAATGAGAAGGAACCAGAAAACCAACTCTGGTAATATGACAAAACAAGCTCTTTTACAACCCAAAAAAATCACACTAGCTCACCAGCAGTGAATCCAAACCAAGAAAAAATCCCTGTTGCCTGAAAAAGAATTCAGGAGGTTACGTATTAAGCTAATCGGGGGGGGCACTAGAGAAAGGCAAAGCCCAATGCAAGGAAACCCAAAACATGATACAAGAAGTGAAGGGACAAAATTCAATGAAATAGATAGCATAAAGAAAAAACAATCAAAACTTCAGGAAACATGAGACACACTTATAGAAATCCAAAATGCTCTGAAAAGTCTCAGCAATAGAATTGAACAAGTAGAAGAAATTCAGAGACAGGTCTTTGAATTAACCCAATCCAACTAAGACAAAGAAAAAAGAATAAGAAAATATGAATAAAGCCTCCAAGAAGTATTGGATTATGTTATTAAACAACCAAATCTAAGAATAATTGGGGTTCTTGAGGAACAGAAATCTAAAAGCTTGAAAAACGTATTTGGGGGAAAACTCGAGGAAAACTTCCCTGGCCTTGCTAGAGACCTAGACATCCAAATACAAGAAGCACACAGGAAGCTGGGAAATTCATCACAAAAAGATCATCACCTAGGCACGTTGTCACCAGGTTGTTTAAAGTTAAGATGAAGGGAAGAATCTTGAGAGCTGTGAGACAGAAGCACCAGGTAACCTATAAAGGGAAACCTATCAGATTAATAACAGATTTCTCAGCAGAAACTCTACAAGCTAGAAGGGATTGAGGCCCAATCTTCAGCCTCCTCATACAAAACAATTATCAGCCAAGAATTTTGTAACCAGCAAAACTAAACATCATATATGAAGGAAAGATACAGGCTTATACATATACTTTAAGTTCTACAGTACCTGTGCACAACGTGCAGGTTTGTTACATAGGTATACATGTGCCATGTTGGTTTGCTGCACCCATCAACTCATCATTTACATTAGGTATTTCTCCTAACGCTATCCCTCCCCCAACCCCCTACCCCTCAAAAGGGCCCCAGTGTGTGATGTTCCCCTCCCTGTGTCCATGTGTTCATGTGTTCTCATTGTTCAACTCCCACTTATTAGTAAGAGTATGTGATTTTTGGTTTTCTGTCCTTGGGATATTTTGCTGAGAATGATGGTTTCCAGCTTCATTCATGCCCCTGCAAAGGACAGGAACTCATCTTTTTTATGGCTGCATAGTATTCCACAGTGTATATGTGCCACGTATGGAAAGACACAGTCTTTTTCAGACAGACAAAAACAGAGAATTTGCCACTACCAAGCCACCACTACAACAAGTGCTAAAAGGAGCTATAAATCTTGAAACAAATCCTGGAAATACATCAAAACAGAACCCCTTTAAAGTATAAATCCCACAGGACCTACAAACCAAAAATACAATTTAAAAAACAAAAACAAAAAACAAAAGTACACAGGCAACAAATAGCACGATTAATGGAATGGTACCTCACATCTCAATACTAACATTGAATGCAAATGGCCTAAATGCTCCACTTAAAAGATACAGAACTGGAAAATGCATAAGAATTCACCAACCACCCATCTGCTGCCTTCAAGTGACTCACCTAACACATAAGGACTCACATAAACTTAAAGTAAAGGGTTAGAAAAAGGCATTCCATGCAAATGGACACCAAAAGTAAGCAGAAGTAGCTATTCTTATACCAAACAAAACAAATTTTAGAGCAACAGCAGTTAAAAGAGACAACAAGGGACATTATAGAATGGTAAAAGGCCTTGTCCAACAGGAAAATATCACAATCCTAACATATATTGGACCTAACACTGGAGTACCTAAATTCATAAAACAATTACTAGTAGACCTAACAAATGAGATAGACAACCACACAATAACAGTGGTTGACATCAATACTCCACTGACAGCACTAGACAGGTAATCAAGACAGAAAGTCAACCAAAAAAATGGCTTTAAATTATACCTTGGAACAAATGGACTTAACAGATATATACAGAACATTCCATCCAACAACAGCAGAATTCACATTCTATTCAACATCACATGGAACTTTCTCCAATTAGACCATGTGATAGGCCACAAAATGATCCTCAATAAATTTAAGAAAATTGAAATTAAATCAAACACTCTCTCAGACCACAGTGGAATAAAACTGGAAATCAACTCCAAAAGGAACCTTCCAACCCATGCAAACACATGGAAATTAAATAACCTGCTCCTGAATGATCCAATGATCGGGAGCAAAAACAAAATCAAAATGGAAATTAAAAAGTATTCAAATTGAACAACAATAGTGACACAACCTATCAAAACCTGTGGGATACAGCAAAAACAGTGCTAAGAGAAAAGTTCACAGCCCTAAACGCCTACATCAAAAAGACTGAAAGAGCACAAACTGACAATCTAAGGTCACACCTCAAGGAACTAGAGAAACAAGAACAAACCAAACTCAAACCCAGCAGAAGAAAGGAAATACCCAAGATCAGAGCAGAACTAAATGAAATTGAAACAAAAAAAAAATAGAAAAGATAAATGAAACAAAAAGCTGGTTCTTTAACAAGATAAATAAAATTGATAGACCTTTAGCAAGATTAACCAAGAAAAGAAGAGAGAAAACCCAAATAAGCTCAGTAAGAAATGAAATGGGAGATATTACAACTGACACCACAGAAATACAAAAGGATCATTCAAGGCTACTATGAACACATTTATTCGCATAAACTAGAAAACCTAGAAGAGATGGATTAATTCCTGGAAAAACCCTCCTAGCTTAAATCAGAAAGAATTAGATACACTGAAACAACCAATAAAAAGCAGCGGAATTGAAACGGTAATTTTTAAACTACCAACATAAAAAAGTTCAGGACCAGATGAATTCACAGCAGAATTCTGCCAGACATTCAAAGAAGAATCGGTACCAATCCTATTGACACTATTCCAAGACAGAGAAAGAGGGACCCCTCCCTAATTCATTCTATGGAGCCAGCATCCCCCTAATACCAAAACCAGAAAAGAACATAACCAAAAAAGAAAACTACAGACCAATATCCCTGATGAACATAGATGCTAAAATCCTTAAAAAAAAATACTAGCTAACTGAATCAAACAACATATCAAAAAGATAATCCACCATGATCAAAGTGCGTTTAATACCAGGGATGCAGGGGTGGTTTAATATATGCAAGTCAATAAATGTGATACACCACATAAACAGAATTAAAAACAAAAATCACAAGATCATCTCAATAGATATAGGAAAAGCATTTGGCAAAATCCAGCATTCCTTTATGACTAAAACTCTCAGCAAAATTGGCACACCAGGGACATACCTCAATATAATAAAAGCCATCTATGACAAACCTACAGCCAACATAATACTGAATGGGGAAAAGTTGAAAGCATTCCTTCTGAGAACTGGAACAAGACAAGGATCTTCACTCTCACCACTCCTCTTCAATATAGTGCTGGAAGCCCTAGCAATCAGATAAGAGAAAGAAAGGGAATCCAAATCGGTAAAGAGGAAGTCAACAATTCAACCCCTTTTACAATAGCTGCAAAAAAATAAAAATAAAATACTTAGAAATATACCTAATCAAGGAGGTGAAAGACCTCTACAAGGAAAACTATGAAACACTGCTGAAAGAAATCATAGATGACACAAACAAATGGAAACACAACCCATGCTCACGGATGGGTAGAATCAATATTGTAAAAATGACCATAGTGCCAAATGCAATCTATAAATTCAATGCAATTCTCATCAAAATATCACCATCATTCTTCACAGAATTAGAAAAAAAAATTCTAAAATTCATAAAAAGAGCCCACATAGCCAAAGCAAGACTAAGCAAAAAGAACAAATCTGGAGGCATCACATGACCTGATTTCAAACTATACTGTAAGGCCATAGTCACCAAAACAGCATTGTGCTGGTATAAAAATAATCACATAGACCAATGCAACAGAATAGAGAACTCAGAAATAAACCCAAATACTTACAGCCAACTGATCTTCGACAAAGCAAACAAAGACAAAATGGAGAAAGGACATCCTTTTCAACAAATGGTGCTGGGATAAATGGCTAGCCACATGTAGGAGAATAAAGCTAGATCCTCATCTCTCACCTTATACAAAAATCTACTCAAGTTAGATTAAGCACTTAAATCTAAGACCTGAAACTATAACAATTCTAGAAGATAATGTTGGAAAACCCCTTCTAGACATTGGCTTTGGCAAGGATTTCATGACCAAGAACCCAAAACCAAATGCAAAGAAAACAAAGCTAAATAGCTGGGACCTAATTAAAGAGCTTTTGCACAGCAAAAGGAACAGTCAGCAGAGTAAACAGACAACCCACAGAGTGGGAGAAAATCTTCACAATCTATACACTGGCAAAGGTCCAGAATCTACAATGAACTCAAACAAATCAGTAAGAAAAAAACAAACAATCCCATCAAAAAGTGGGCTAAGGACATGAATAGACAATTCTCAAAAGAAGATATACAAATGGCCAACAAACATGTGAAAAAAAAAATGCTCAGCATCACTAATGATCAGGGAAATGCAAATCAAAACCACAACGTGATGCCACCTGACTCCTGTAAGAATGGCCATGAAAAAAAAAAAAAAAAAAAAAAAAAAAAGTAGATGTTGGTATGACTGCGATGAACAGGGAGAACAGGGAACACTTCTACGCTGCTGGTGAGAATGTAAACTAGCACAGCCACTATGGAAAACAGTGTGGAGGTTCCTTAAAGAACTAAAAGTAGAACTACCATTTGATCCAGCAATTCCACTACTGGGTATCTACACAGAGGAAAAGAAGTCATTATACAAAAAAGATACTTGCACACTTGCACGTGTATGTTTATAGTGGCACAATTCACAATTGCAAAATCATGGAACCAACCCAAATGGCCATCAAGCAACGACTGGATAAAGAAACTGTGATATATATATCTATATATCTATATATATATGTGTGTGTGTGTATCTATATATTCCACATATATATATGGAAGACTATTCAGCCATAAAAAGGAATGAATTAATGGCATTTGAGTGACCTGGATGAGATTGGAGACTATCATTCTAAGTGAAGTAACTCAAGAATGAAAAACCACATGTCATACGTTCTCACTGATATATGGGAGCCAAGCTATGAGGACCCAAAGGCATAAGAATGATACAATGCACTTTGGGGACTTGGGGGGGGGTAGGGCAGGAGGTGGGCAAGGGATAAAAGACTGCAAATAGAGTGCAGTGTATACTGCTCAGGTGATACGTGCAGCAAAATCTCACAAAGCACCACTAAAGAACTTATGTAACCGAACACCACCTGTACCTCAATAACCTATGGAAATTTTCAAGAAAAAATAAAGAATTAAAAATAAATAAATAAAGAGGTACTTTCAGCAGGTGGCCTCTTTTGGTTCCTCTGCTGTTCCACAAGGTAAACAGAGTCATGTAGGAAAAGAAAAGCATATTTGAATGCTGACTATCATTTTTTGGTAATGGAACTTTAGCAAATCAAGTAATCTCCCTGAGCCTGTCTCTGTTTTCTCATTTGCCTCATTCGTTTGTCTCAGTGACAAAGGAATCCTGCTTTTTGAAAACTGCAAAATGCTAGATAAATACTAGTTATTATTATTATCTGCTAGTCTAAAGTGTTCAAAGAGACATACATGATTTCTATGAACATACCAGAGATAACTTTAAGAACAGGAACAATGGGTTAATCATCTAAATGATATAGTGGGATATGAGGGGGCTAGAACCCAACTCTCCCAAAAAAGAAATAAGCCCTTCCCTTACCCTTCGTATACCAAAATACTTGATATTAGATCACTGAAAATTCAATTTTCTCTAACAATTCAATTTCTCTAATAGTGTCAACACCTCAGGGCAAGCTTAGCTCCTATCACTGCATACCCATATTTCATAATGCCTAACACAGAGTAGGTGATCAAAAAGTACTGGATAACCATGCAAAAGGGTTTGTCTCTAGAAATTCCAAGTTTAAATTCCAAGAGGATTGCAAGGTATGTTGAGGTTTTGTGAATCATTGACTCTTTAAATGGTTAACTACTGTAGTGGATGCTACAGTGCAATGCTCAGACCCCCACACTGGAGAACGGAAGCACGCATTCCCATGGCTACAGGAGTGTTGAGTACTGGTGGTCCAGAGCTTTCAGCTAACTCCCTTCTTAGACTTGCCATCAGCTAAAAAGAACCATCTCACCCAAAATCATACCTTCCCCCTGATCCCACACAGGGGTATAAAGGCCCAGCTTTCATGTCTTAATGTGGGCCCATTCTAAAGGGCACTCCTACTCCAGAGCTCTCTGTGGGATCAGCTGAAGTTTCTGTTACAACTTCATCAACTTCTCCCTGTACCCAATCCTGCCTCCTTCACTCTCCAATAGGTGTTGATCCCTAGATCATTCCCAGTAAACTTCCAGCTTATAAAATGTTTATCTCAGGGTCAGTTTCCTGGGAAAACTCAGCCATGTTACCTACTCCTCTCTTAAATACAGTTAACTCTAATACTTCAGTTTTCAAAGAGCTTGAGATGGTGCAAAGGACACACATCCATTTTGATGAGTGAGCTCAAGTAGGAAACCATATTGTGAAATCAGGCCTGCCTTTTGTGCCATTAGAAACCTAAGAACTATACCAGGAAGATGGTAATTATGGCCATGCTTTTACAAGAAAGCTTAGCTTTCATCAAACCTCTTATTTTTCCTCTTATGCCATGTTAAGAAGACATTCAAGTTCTGAATTTTCTTGCTGTGTTTTATCAGGACAGCATGAAAATGTAATTGCTGATCAATAAGAACTAGGTTTGTGGTATCTTTTCACACTGTCTCTTTGAGTCACTGGAATGTAACTGTGAAGCTGCTGGTATATTTTCCAAGCTGAGTTATTTGGCTTATGTAACTTTACACATCGAGTAAGTGTTAAAATTGATGGGAGCAGAATCATTTTTATTGCACTCTGAGAAAAACTATTAATTTAAAGGAATAGTTTACTAAATGTCATTTATTGCATTGATTTTAATCTATAGAAAGTTTATGCATAAATTATACTTATTTAATTACATTAAAGAAGCATCAACACATACAACCTGGAAAATACTTGATGTCAAGGGATACTGAACAGAGAACTTCACTATTTGTGTCATTTAAAGGCGGCATACCTGGCATTCACTAAATTTAGTTCATCCATTTAACAAACATCATTTAAGCCTACTTTGTGTATTAAAACTCCGTACCATTCCAAGAATATGAACAAAGTGGAAATCATTTTTACTTTTACTTTAAAAACATTTTGCCTGACAGAGTTTGTTATTCCTGTCAATCTGCTCAACATCTTCAATCACGAAGTAATTCCAAACCAGAAGGAAAGATGAACAAATCAAGCTTGGTGGGCTATCCTTCTTTCATGACTTTTAAAAATTCTTAATGAGAACCAAATCATCACTGGCTCTGGAACTATATTCTCTCTCTAAAATCTTAAAGGTTGGTCACTTAGACCCTCCTTCAATCTCCTTAGAAGATTTTAAAAATCAGGTAGGAAAATACATTTTTAACTTCACAGCCCTGATTGAATATTTTTAGCAGACTCAAGCCTGGGTTCCAGCAAGGTAATTTAATGGTCTCCATGGTAAAAGAAATGTAGAGTTCTTTCTTAACAGCACGGTACATTAAAAAAATAAAAATCATTCCTATGCTTGATGTAGTAGAAGATACAAACACTTTGATTACACTCAGTCATTACCTTTTTCATGTCTCTGCACAAATAAAATGTCAAGGAAATAAATATTTTATATACATACCATCATGAACAAAATGAAGATTTTATTACCATAAAATAAGAATAAACTTCAATTTAAACTGGACAGTGTTACCGCAACTTAGCCCAATATTTAAAACAGAAATATGATTAGATGAGTTAATATGGATGAAAATGCTTGGTAAACCCAAAGAATTAGTAAAAATGTATGATCGTTACTAATCAGCTATGTGACTAATTTGTCATACCAAATAAGAGACTAAATTTTGGCTAGCACTACAAAACCCATCCTGTAAAATCCTGCATACTTGAGTTTGAAAATGATTGATGCTGACAAATTATAGGTTCCTTCTGAATATTCTTCCAAGAGTGACATATTTTCAAAACAAGTAGGAACCAGCCAGCTTGGAAGATGACAAAAACACATAATGTGTGCTGTTAATTGCTGACATTTATATAGAGTTGACACCAGATATCGCTTATGATAGCAATTACTAATAGCAATTTGCATATCCAGAGCCCATAATGAAATTTTGCTAAATTCAATTTTTAAAAATTTATTTTCAACCTTGATGCTAATGTTCTTTTTATTAATATGAAGTATAGAACAAGGCTTCCCAGCATTTTTTATTATACACAAAAGCTGATAATGTTTGTACCAGTTCCCTCCCGACCACCCTGAGGAATGAGAGAACTGACATTTTGGCACACCTAAAACCAAAGTGGGGTAGTATCTTAACATAGTCAGTTTTGCAGAGATCATCTCTTCTATAGTTCTGTAATGCAGCAAACCATGCCAAGCAAAGAATAAGTTCTAGATCTTTATAATTAAGGTAAAATCTTATTTTAAAAATTATCTTACAACTTTCACGTTTTTATTGAGTTAATTACAGTGAATTATATATAACACATGGTTCATGGCCATGTCAGTTCTCCTTGTCCATAATACAATGCTTCTATTTTGTTGTTTTATTAGGAAACATAGGTGGCATCCTTGCCAGAAAAATCTGGAAGGCAGGAGTAAGTAACAAGTTGATTAACCACTTTGGCTATTGCAAAAATGAAGCTCTGTTACTTAATCTAAAAAGAAGCCACCCTTTTTCCCACAGTGGGTCCAAGAGCATGAGACGATTTCCTGCGGATCAAATATGGACCATTCTGAAAAACAGTCTGAAGTTGTTTGAAATGTTACCCAAGAAAATCCTACCCTGAAAGGAAGAGCAAGAAAACACCAACAGAGGTCTTGAAGAAAGGGACCACGTGAGAAGAAGGGGCTGAAGGGGTGGTCCCTTCCAGCATCCCAGGGCTAGAAGAGCCCCCAGTGGGAGGCTCAAATACCCCACAAAAGTGTCCAGAAGGTAAGGGCAGCTATAAATGCCTGTCAGGCCCAAAGAGCACACCACCACCCTACGTCACTGCTGAATCAAATTAGAACATCTGGGACCTTCCCCTCCCCACCAACTCCACAGCTAGCAAATGGAAGAGGCTGGGAGGTGGAAACAAAGCTTCTTACTCCCAGTCCTCAACAGCAGCCTTAGGTTCTTGATGGGGTGAAGGGGGATTCGAGATTAAGTCACATTAAGAACTGTGATCATTGTTGAACAGACATTCTGTTTTCTGAGTTGAGACTATCTGTAGCTTAAAGTGGTGTTACGACTGTTACCTAAAAATTACCAAAAAAAGTCCTGAGACCTGCCTAGGTTTCATCCTAGGGACGGAATTATAGTCACCCCCAGTGAGTATACATTAAAAGACCATGAGGGATAAAAAATTAACTCGTGCTTACTCATGTTATAGATTATACAGAAATTTGCTTAAAACAGGACATCTGTAAATGTACTGGCTTTTCATGTTTACCTTAAACTTTATGAACCTGCTCTGAGCTGCATACCAAAAATCTGGCCTTTTCAGGACATTTTATAAGAGGAATCCAAGTTTCAAAGTTATCTGAGAATGTAATTGACCATCTGGAAGAACCAAAAATGAAATCAAAGTCTACATTAGATAAGAAAATCTTCAGGCAAATTCAGGACCTAAAGTCAATTTAAAAAAAAAGAAAGTATGGAATTTAAGTTATCAAAGAACATATAAACTAGAAAGCAAAGCTATATTTGTCATGAAAAATCAGAAAATTACTTCAAGCTATCAAAATTATGACCTAAAAATATTCCAAATAGAAAAAAATGTTGTTAGAGCAATGATACATCTAATTTTTTTTAACCTGCAAAATTTCTTTCTTTTGAAATTTCTTAAGTTCCCTGCTGTCAAGTAAAGACTAATTTAGTAATGATGCTAAAAGAATATGAAGCTTTCTATTCAGGTTTTTAAAAAGCTTTTTTATTTTGACTTTACATAAAATGAATTTTTGGAGAGAAATCTGGGATTTTATAGGAGTGACTTCTTCTTTGTATACAACGGTATTGACTGACCAATTGGCTTAAGAAAACATGGATGATAAGTTAGTATGGAAGAAAAAGAAAATCAAGGAGAGACAGATAATGTAGACTATTTTCAAAGCAACCTTGTTGCTTTTTTTTAAAAATCACTTTTTTTAAAAAAAATCACTTATTTTTAATTATGATAAAATATAAATAACATAAATTTTACTATTTTAATCTTTTGTAAAAAATTTTTAGAGACATCATCTCTCTCTGTCACCCAGGCTGGACTGCAGTGGCAAGATCATAGTTCACTGCAGCCTTGACCTCCTGGGCTCAAGCAATCCTCCTGCATCAGCTTCCCAAGTAGCTAGAACTACAGACAGAGGCCACCATACCCAGCTAATTTTTTCTAGTTTTTGTAGAGACTGAGCCCTGCTCTGTTGCCCAGATTGGTCTCAAACTCCTGGGCTCAAGTGATCCTCCCATCTCAGTCCCAAAGTGTTGGGATTACAGATCACAAGTGTGAGCCACTGCACTTGCCTTCTATTTTAACAGTTCTTTGTTTGTTTGTTTGTTTGTTTGTTTTAAACGGAGTTTCGCTATGTCACCAAGCTAGAGTGCTGTGGTGCGATCTTGGCTCACTGCAACCTCCGCCTCAGGGGTTCAAGCGATTCTCCTACCTCCGCCTCCTGAGTTGGTGGAACTACAGGGGCGCGCTACCACGCCCAGATAATTTTTGTATTTTTAGTAGAGACGGGGTTTCACTGTCTTGGCCAGGATGGTCTCAATCTCTTGACCTCGTGATCCGCCCACCTCAGCCTCCCAAAGTGTTGGGATTACAGGCGTGAGCCACCGTGCCCAGCCCATTTTAACCATTTTAAGTGTACGTTTCAGTGGTATTAAGTACATTCACATTGTTGTACAACCAATATCATCATCCATCCACAAAACAATTTTCATCTTGCAAATCTCAAACTCCGTACCCATTATTAAACAATATCTCCCCCATTCCTCCCTCCGCTTAGCTCCTGACACCCACCATTCTACTCTCTGTCTCTATGAATTTGACTACTCTAAGTACCTCATATGTGTGGAATCATACAGTATTTGTCCTTTTCTGTCTGACTTATTTTGTTTAGCATAATGTCCTCATGGTTTATTCATGTTATAGAATGTGTCAGAATTTTCATCCTTTTTAAGGCTGCATAATATTCCACTATATTTGTATGCTACATTTCATTTATTCATTTATCCATCACGGACACTTAAGTTGCTTCCACTTTTTGGACTACTGTGAATAATGCTGCTAAGAACATGAGTTTACATATATCTATTCACAATCTACTTTCATTTGGGGTATATACCCAGAAGTGGAATTGCTAGATCATATGGTAATTCTACTTTTTATTTTTGAGGAACAGCCATATTGTTTTCCACAGCAGCTACACTACTTTACATGCCCACCAGCAATGCACAAGGGTTGCAGTTTCTCTACATCATCGCCAATACTTGTTTTCTGTTTCTTTTTCTTTAATAATAGCTATCCTGATGGGTGTGAAGTGATATTGCATTATGGCTTTGACTCATACTTCCCTAATGATTTCCTAGTGATGTTAAGTATCCTTTCATGTGCCCATTGGCACTCGTACATCTTCTTTGGAGAAATGTCTATTCAAGTCCATAAAGCAACCTTGCACTTTATTCTTTGTTAACTCTACAAATGATACTATATGATGTTTTTAAAAACTGATGTTTTCAGCAATCACCACATCTAACTAGCAGCATAAAATAGTTCAAATTTCAGACCCTTTTTTTTAATTTTTCATTTTTTATAGTACTAGTATGCAAGCCTCTTTACAAAGAAAAAAATACCAACCTAGCTACTTTGGGATCCTGTTTAGCTCTGTGCTTGTAGATCTACACAACCACACAGACAATTTAGTGCAGAAGGCACTCTATCATGTGAGATGATATAGAGCTACACTGTCCAATATAATAGCTATAAACCTCATATAATTACTGAGCCCTTAGAATATGGCTCATCCCAATTGAGATGTTTTATAGGTGTAAAATTTACATCAGATTTCAAAGATCTAGTGATATGGTTTGGCTATGTTCGCACCCAAATCTCATCTTGAACTATAATCCCTATAATCCCCACGTGTTGTGGGAGGGACCTGATGGGAGGTAATTGAATCATGGGGTCGGTTTCCCCCATGCTGTTCTCATGATAGCGAGTGAGTTCTCATGAGATCTAATAGTTTTATAAGCATCTAGCATTTCCCCTGCCGGCACTCATCTTTCTCCTGCCACCCTAGGAAGAGATGCCTTCCACCATGATTGTAAGTTTCCTGAGGCCTTCCCAGCCATGTGGAACTGTGAGTCAATTAAACCTCTTTTCTTTATAAATTATCCAGTCTGGGGTATTTCTTCATAACAGCATTAAAATGAACTAATACACTTAGTATTTTATAAGTAATATGAAATATCTCAATAGTTTATAAATTGATACGTTAAAATAATATTTTAGATGTACTGAGTTCAATAAAACATATAATTAGATTTAATCTCACCTGTTTCTTTTTACCACTGTAATGTGGCTATTGGAAAATTTTAAATGACATATGTGACTCTGGTTTATGGCTCACATTCTATTTCTACTGGACTGTAGATATAAATAATCATGACTTAAGTAGACCACTTCTATGATAGTGGATATACAAGTAAACTCAGAACTAGAAAATTTTTCATGTAATTCAAATTGTTTTTCACAAACAAATTCTTTTCATTAGTATATTATATTGTCCAGAATTATCTAGGTGAATGCCATTATTGTATATTCACATTTTTTAGCACAAACACTGCCTCTTGCATTTAAGTTTACCTCATGGGAATTTCTATGACTTGTCAGAAATAAATTGTTGGAAACTCTTTTTAGTATAGTGGCAGAAGGGCAAAAAAGAGAAAAACTCTCTCCACCTAGCCCCTTTTTTAAATATCATTTCAACTTTTATTTTAGATTCAGGGAATACACATGCAGGTTTGTTACATGGGTATATTGTGTGAGGTTTGGGATACCAATGATCCCACCGCCCAGGTAGTAAGCATAATACCCAACAGGTAATTTTTCAACCCTCGCCCTCCTCCCTTTCTCCCTTCTAGTAGTACCCACTGTCTACTGTTCTCATCTTTATGTCCATATGTACCCAATGCTTAGCTCCCACTTATAAGTGAGGACATGCAGTATTTGATTTTTTGTTCCTGAATTAACTCACTTAAGACGATGGCCTCCAGTTGCATCCATGTTGCTGAAAATGTCATGATTTCTTTATTTTATGGCTACATAGTATTCCGAGACGTATATGTACTACATTTTCTTTATCCATTCTACCACAGATGGGCATCTGGGTTGATTCCATGTCTTCACTATTGGTAGTGCTG
Source organism: Papio anubis (assembly GCF_008728515.1). Lineage (NCBI taxonomy): Eukaryota > Metazoa > Chordata > Mammalia > Primates > Cercopithecidae > Papio > Papio anubis. The sequence continues at coordinate 67,696,417 of NC_044982.1, read as the reverse complement.
CAATGAACATACTAGTACATGTGTCTTTCTGGTAGAACAATTTATTTTCCTTTGGGTATATACCCAATAATGGAATCACTGGATCGAAAAGGAGTTCTGTTCTAAGTTCTTCGCAAAATCTCCAAATTGTTTTCCATAGTGGCTGAAATAATTTGTATTCCCACCAACAGTGCATAATCATTCCTCTTTCTCTGGAGCCTAACCAGCATCTTTTTTTTTAACTTTTTAGTAATAGCCACTCTGATAGTATGAGATGGCATCTTATTGTGGTTTTGATTTGTATTTCTCTGATTAGCAATGGTGAGCATTTTTTCCTGTATTTGTTGTCTGCTCATCAAGCCCTTTTATGATGGCCTTAATCCATTCATAAGGTAGAGTCCTCATTACCTAAACACCTCCTAAAAAGCCCCACCTCCCAACACTATTGTACTGTAGATAAAGCTTCCAACACATGGGTTTTGGAGGACATATTCAGATTATAGCAGTGAAGGACACAAAAGAGGGCTAAGATTATTAATTTATTTAAAGATAATTTTTAAAAACTGAGGCAAATCAGTCATGGTGTTACATTTATGTGACAAAAAATATTTTGTCAGTATTGTTTGAAATATTTTCTAATTTTATTGATATAAAATCAAACTTACATTGGTAAATTCTCTTTCCCTTCTAACTTGTAAGAGCAAGTTATTGGTAAGAAATAGAAATAATTGGCCCGGCGCGGTGGCTCACGCCTGTAATCCCAGCACTCTGGGAGGCCAAGGCGGGCAGATTACGAGGTCAGGAGATCAAGACCATCCTGTCTTAACACAGTGAAACCCCGTCTCTACTAAAAAATATATAAAAAAATTAGCCGGGCGAGGTGAGGGGCGCCTGTAGTCCTAGCTACTCGGGAGACTGAGGCAGGAGAATGGCGTGAAACCGGGAGGCGGAGCTTGCAGTGAGCAGAGATAGCGCCACTGCACTCCAGTCTGGGCCACAGAGCGAGACTCTGTCTCAGAAAAAAAAAGGAATAGAAATAATTACAAGCTACACTTTTTCAGTAAGACTGGTAATACATTTTCTTTCAGCCTATTATCTGAGAAATGTTATGAAATCTCCATACCCAGTATTAACTAGATTTGCCTTTAAGATATATTTTGCAAACAACGATCCACTTTTGATTCGGGGAAGTTTCTCTAAACTTTCTTCTTATTTAAAATATCTGCTTCTGTCACAGCCTTCTTTCTTTCACTGCTTTCTGCAATAATAAGATCATCCTATAAGCTCCATGAGCTGAAAATAAATGTATTTCTTAGGTAATCCTCTCTGGTCCCAGGTTTCTAATTAAAACATGGTACTCTGGTGTGCCTCTGTTTATAATCAGAGAACTGAGAATATATTGACAAAGGCTCTCCATTCCCCGATGGCCCCAGCCCTCCACACACAATTAAAATAAATAAATAAATAAATGGTTTTAAAGCTACGGGAGGCAGGGTGTTTTGAAAGTGTTCAAAATAACTGTAAATATTCATGCATGCCGGTACCAATATACTTTACACCTCTTTGCTTTTTATTGCAACAGCACCTTTTACCAGGGAATCTGAAATTCTTTAGATATTTACACTTCACCTCACCAATGCACACCGATTTTGCTAGATCTCACATTTCCTACTCAATTGCGGCTCAACCTGTCTCTCCATTTCTCTCCCTTCACTTTCCCTCCCTCTTACCTACTTCAAATTCAGTGTGCCTGAGCCTGAGTCATAGCATAACAGAGAAGCATCTCTCCTCAGTTTGAACATCCTGAATCCAAGACAATGTTTATAAGTTCAGAATTGATTGAATTATGAATGTTTTCCATTATCTGCATTTTAAAAATCTATCTTATGTCAATTAAGTAAATAGATCAGTAAATAGTAAATAAATCAGCTGCTGATTTAATTATTTTGTTAGTTGTTACATTTGCATCGTGAAGCTCTTTCAAATCTTTCTATAGTGGTTCCACCAAATCCTAATATCAAGTACCTATCTGAATTTACAAACAATTCTAAAAGAAAATTCATCACGAAATCCTTGTTGTTCCATACATTAAAAAAGAATAAACACATAGCCCTTTGTACACAAGGTTGACTTCCTAACCAACCCTTACGGCAAGTAGGTGAACTACTTCAATTATCCAGAAAATTCCTTTTTGAAATGTGATTGCTATATTTGAAGGAAAAAAAATAACAATTTACACAGACCTTAATACTCTAAATACAATGTTTTGTGTAAACAGACAATTTTTCTGTTTGTGTTTAAATTGTAGTCTACAGATCAGAAGCGATCAGTGAGAACCTCTCTTTCTGCATGTAGTGCTGCCGCTGGGAAGAAATCGGTCATCATGAATATTCATTGGACACCACCAAGTGCTACACCAGACTGAGATGGAGAAGGAGAAAGAGAAATGGTTCATCAAATTAGAAGAAAAACCCTTTTAACGATTGATGAAAAAGAGAACTATGAAACCTTATGCACTACAAGATTTTATGTCTTTTATGTCAACCTATGAATAACTTTTCCTCTGCAATATTCCAATTTTATTTTCCCTTTAATAATACAACTTTTAAGTACTAAGGATACATAAGATACTTTGTAATAATGATACTTAGTCAGTCATGGATGCCTGACTTGTAAAGGAATATTTAAAATATTCAACTATTTATGGTGGTAAATCTACTTTAGACTACAAGGAAGAGTTGCTATCTGACTGCTTGTACAATGCTGTTCTGTCCACTACCTTCCTGTCTTTTTTTAAATTAGGTTGTATTGCCCAACTTGCCTGTTTTAAACATTTAGCCAATGTCCTTGAAAAGTTTTCATCATTATCAAGTGAAAATCTGAAAATGAGAAAAGTATTAGTATTAGTATCTACAGCTCTCTATTTTTGTCTTTAACTTACCATGCACCTATTTTGTGCTATTATATATATTCAGTATCTTACATATACCCTTATTTAAAGAGCGTAGCATTATTGTAAAGCAGATACATTAAGGTCTCTGTTTTACAGATGAAGAAATCAAGGTTCAGCAAGGACTTGCTCAAAGTCACACAACTGGCATGTGACAGAGACTGGATATGAACTGAGCCAGACTCCAAATTTGGACTCGAAAAAGACACTACCTTTGTGCTCTATAAAGTGCATTCATTAGGGCCGTTATCATGCCAGTCTGTCAGCAATTGTGCTCCCCCTGGCTCAGAGCCTTTCTTCTACACTTCAATCAAATAGAAATCCCTCATTGCAGTTTAGACCGAAGTGGAGTTACTAGCCCAAAGTATTCAGGTTAGCTCTATGGATAGTTCCCAACTTGACAAAATCATAACTGACCTATTGAGAGACTCAGATGATTCAGGAGATACTTTTTTTCATACTGTACTGGGAGGTGAGTGGTAAAAAATACCATAGGATGAGGGAAACAAGGGGAAAATGAACATAAACTATATCCATTATAACAATATAAAAAGATAAACTGGCACACCAAACATCATTGTTATTATGAAGAACTATTTACCATCTGAATCTGACCACAGTTAGAAAACCTGCCACATCACAAGTGCCTTGAATAATAAAAACATCTATTTCAAATGTTTTCTTAAAAAGCATTTTAGGAACAAGAAATGAAGAATAAATAAGATCTCAAAACAGAAAAAAATCTAGCTGCATAAACTGAACACAATGCTGAATACTATCCTCATCCAAACTGTCTTTCCTTTATCTTACTTACCTATCACCTTCAATACACAATAAAAGTTCAGCCACAAAATCAGCTTAGAAAGGAGAATTACCTGGCCTAACTGCATAGATTGATTTAATAGCAAGATACTTTCCTGCAAAGACATTTATGTGTTATCTGGAAGAACTTTTAGCGCTTCATTTTATATTTTACCAGCGATTGATTTATTATAGGAAAAAGATTCAATCTTTCCTCCTATTCTCAGCAAGAAGTGTCAGCAATGTGATTTTTTTAAGAAACAACAAACCGAGCATGAGGGTTCATGTCTGTAATCCCAGCACTTTGGGAGGCTGAAGTGGGTGAACCACTTGAGCCCAGGAGTTCGAGATCAACCTGGGCAACATGGTGAAACCCCATCTCTACAAAACAATTAGCTAGGGGTGGTGGCACACGCCTGTCATCCCAGCTACTTGGGAGGCTGAAGTGGGAGGATCACTCGAGCCCAGAAGATCAAGGCTGCAGTGAGCCATGATTGTGCCACTGCACTCCAGCCTGGGTGACAGATTAGAGCCTGGCTCAAAAAAAAAAAAAAAAAGACAGGTTCAGTTGATCAAATAGGAAATCAGCGTCTGTGGTTTCAGCTGGATCTCCCAAGTTACAGTGTTCATCTTCTGAATATGCTGCTATTCTTCCTCTTTTTGACCTGTTTCTGTACTTCCTAAGGTCTCTAGCCCATAATCTTGCTCTGGAGACTACCATCTTTGAAATCTAACTCTCTCTTGTACTCTTACATACATTTTTGGTTTAGATGCTCATTGCCTAACTCTCAAACTAGAACACTGGTTCTTTTCAAGCAAGAAATCTTTTCTTTCCTATTTACTTTTGTTTCTCCAAAGGCTAGCACAAAATTAGCACTTAAAAATAACTTTTGGCTAGCTGACTATTTCAAGAGTTCCAAATGACTTGGATGGAGACATGATTTTAAGTCATCAAAAGTCCATGACAACATATAAACATTGGACTGTTTCAAGATGGAGGTTTGACTGGTGGATTTTCTTCCCTTTTTTGGTGCAATAGAATTTATATACTTAAACGTTAGGTCAGTCACCTAGAATAAGTTAAACATTAGACCAGTTACTTAGAAAACTTGTTTTGAGGTTGCTAGTAATTTGGGTTCCAAGTTTAATGAGCCAATAAATCAGTATGGCGATTCCTCAAGGATCTAGAACTAGATGTACCATATGACCCAGCCATCCCATTACTGGGTATATACCCAAAGGATTATAAATCATGCTGCTATAAAGACACATGCACACGTATGTTTATTGCGGCACTATTCACAATAGCAAAGACTTGGAATCAACCCAAATGTCCATCAGTGACAGACTGGATTAAGAAAATGTGGCACATATACACCATGGAATACTATGCAGCCATAAAAAAGGATGAGTTTGTGTCCTTTGTAGGGACATGGATGCAGCTGGAAACCATCATTCTTAGCAAACTATCACAAGAACAGAAAACCAAACACCGCATGTTCTCACTCACAGGTGGGAACTGAACAATGAGATCACCTGGACTCAGGAAGGGGAACATCACACACCGGGGCCTATCATGGGGAGGGGGGAGGGGGGAGGGATTGCATTGGGAATTATACCTGATGTAAATGACGAGTTGATGGGTGCTGACGAGTTGATGGGTGCAGCACAGCAACATGACACAAGTATACATATGTAACAAACCTGCACGTTATGCACATGTACCCTAGAACTTAAAGTATAATAATAATTAAAAAATTAATTAATTAATTTTAAAAAAAACAAATATTAAAGAACAAGATAATTGAATTTGAGAAGACAGTAGAAATAAGGATGCACCCCTTGGAGAAACAAGGAGTTCCCCTAGATAAACAGAAGAAATGGACAAGGAGCAATAGAAATGGGGCAGTGAGTACAAGGCAACCTCCAAAGTCTGGAAGTAGTCCTTGGGGAGTCGTTCAAGGAAGGTAAACGGCCACCACCTCATAGGAGTCAAAAGAGTAACTGACAAAGGACCATTAAGCCCAGAAGTTGACTAGAACGTGAGTTGCTCAGGCAGAATACCCAGCCCTTACTCAGCAAGAATGTCCCATTTCGTGTGCCCAGCAATGACAACCAATTGTTCTTATTCACCTATATGCTCAGAACTTCACTTCGTTATCATTCAGCACCTCAACCACTGATTACCCTGTGTGGACTATTTTCCTTAAACCACATCAACTTGTACTAATGTACCCCAAGAAAGGGAGGTGGGGCTGTGGACATCTGGTGGGTAAGGAGAATTATCAGCATATCTGGCAGGTAGGGAGAATTATTGATATATATGTACTGTGTGGGATGAAATGAGAAAAGGGTGGTACGATCCCTACTCTACTGGCATCAAAACAGTTGAACTATCTATTCTCAAGTGTGGAATCCTTGAGGCTTTCAATGTAAAAATTTCTTTGCAACTTACTAGTGAGGCTACTCATGGTAGTTTAAATATACCTGCTTTACTCTATTCCATCCTAAAATATCACCAGAATAATAACAGAATAGTAGAGGGGATAGCAACAGATAAGAGATACTATAATTTCAGAAGACAGAAAGTAGATGGACCAGTGTTAACTAGCAAAGCAGAGGAAATGAAACCTAAGTGCATGGAACTGGGAAGCCAATAACAGGTAAGCTAGTTGGTGCTCCAGAATCCCAGGAAGCATGAGGAATTTGAGAAATTGCTTACTCCAGAGGATGAAGGGTGAAGAGTGGGACTAAAAACAAGAGTGTGGCTGAAAACCTATATAGAGGGTAGTTATTTCCCAGCCTTTCACCCACCCCATCCAGCCAGAAAACTTCCCATACACTATTTCATCGGAAAAGGAGAGGTTTACTCTAGATAATTAAACCATCAATCCCCTTCTCCCTATCAACTTGTAAAATACTGGAAGTCAGAAAATTGGGGAATTCTTTTCTGGAGAACTTGATCAGCTCAAGGGAAAAGAACTAATATTGAGAGCTGGGTGTCTTCTCCCACATAAACTACTAGATCTTTGCCCAATGAATAAGCCCAGCCAGATTTTAGTGTCTCAGTCAGATTCTTAGTGCCTCATTCTTTAAATACAAACAGTAAGCCAAGCATGTTAGTCTTTTCAGGAAAGCTTCAACATGAAAGAGACCTAAACAAATAAGCAAAAATTTTAACAAAAACAGAACTCAGAAAAGAAAAGCAATATGGAGAGAAGCAGCAGCCATTTGTAATAAATAACCTCACAGGAATTAAGAGAGCATTACAGTCATAAAACAAGGTCAGGATGCTATGTTTCAAAAAGAAAATTCAGTGAACAACAAAGCACTCTTCAAATTTAAAAATAAAATAAAATTTTACATTTTAACAAAAGAACTGGAAGATAAAATTTTTCATTTGAGTATTTCTTATAATGTTTGAAAAATAAAGACATGAAAAAATAGGAATACCACTAGGAATTACAGACAGAGAGAACAGGGGGAAAAAATGTATCAAAGAAATAAGGTAATTCCCAGAATTGAAGAATATGAGTTTTCAAACTGAAAGGTTACACTGGGGGCCAAGGAATGTCCCTTTGTAGTACCTTTCAGATCCCAACAGCTTTCAGATTAAAAAAATCATACACAAAAGTTCAGCATAATAATAGCATCAGACTTCTCAACAGCAATACTGTACTAGAAGCTAGAAGACAATGGAGCAATGCTTTCAAATATGACAGGCAATTTAGAATTCTATACCCAGACAAACTATCAAGTGTGACAATGAATAAGACATTTTCAAATATGTAAGTTTTCAAAAAATAAATTACCTTCCATGCATCATTCTCAGAAAGCTATAGGAAATTGTAATCTGCTAAAACAAAGTGTTTATTAAACTCTTGATAGATATCCTTTTGACACATGAAATACCTAGAGTGATATCCCCTCTTCTTTTTTTTTTTAAGACAAGAGTCTCTCTCTGTCTCCCAGGCTGGAGTGCAGTGGCGCAATCTGGGCTCCCTGGAAGCTCCGACTCCCGAGTTCACGCCATTCTCCTGCCTCAGCCTCCCGAGTAGCTGGGACTACAGGCACCCGCCACCACGCCCAGCTAATTTTTTTTATTTTTAGTAGAGACGGGGTTTCATGGTGTTAGCCCGGATGGTCTCGATCTCCTGAGCTGGTGATCCACCTGCCTTGGCCTCCCAAAGTGCTGGGATTACAGGCATGAGCCACTGCACCAGCCCCTCTTTTATTCTTAATATTAATTTGTTTTCTCTCTCCTTTGATTTTCTATTAATATTTCATAATTGTATATATTATATTTATATTACTTGATATGGTTGTCTAGCATATTAATCTTTCAAAGAATCCAATTCAACTTCATTGATTTTCTTTTTGTTATTATTTTCTTCGTCTTACTTTAGTTTTCACTCTGTCTTCTTTTTCTGGCTGCATAAGGTAGAAACTTGCACCATTTATTTTAAACCGTTCTTCTTTTTCTAATACAAGCATTTTAAGCTATAAATTTCCCTCCAGGTACTTTTTTAGCTGCTTCCCACAAGATTAGATATATTTTCATATTAACTTATTAAGAAATATTTTCTAACTCTCCTTATGACTTCCTCATAATTTATTGAAAAATATTTTCTAATTCTCCCCATGATTTCTTTTTTGACCTATGAGTTAATTCGTATTATTTAATTTCTAAATAATGGAGGATTTGTCAGATATATTACTGTCACTGATTTATAATTTAATTGGTTGTGGTCAGAGAATATACTGTATACAATTTCAATGTTTTGAAAATTTATTGAAATTAATTTTATGGTCTGGCATATGGTTTATCTTAGTGAATGTTCCATGTGCCTTTGAAAAAATTGTATATTCGGCCGGGCGCGGTGGCTCAAGCCTGTAATCCCAGCACTTTGGGAGGCCGAGATGGGCGGATCACGAGGTCAGGAGATCGAGACCATCCTGGCTAACACGGTGAAACCCCGTCTCTACTAAAAAATACAAAAAAAAAAACTAGCCGGGCGAGGTGGCGGGCGCCTGTAGTCCCAGCTACTCAGGAGGCTGAGGCAGGAGAATGGCGTAAACCCGGGAGGCGGAGCTTGCAGTGAGCTGAGATCCGGCCACTGCACTCCAGCCTGGGCGACAGAGCAAGACTCCGTCTCAAAAAAAAAAAAAAAAAAAGAAAAAATTGTATATTCTACCTTGTCAATTAGATCATGTTGATTAACAGTGTTTTCCAGATCTCTATTCTTATTTTTTTGTCCAGTTAGTCTATCAGTTTTTGGAAGAGAATTGTTAAAAAAATATTCAGCTATGATTTTCCTATGTTTCTACCTGTATTTAGTTGCTCCCCTATGTCTTCAAATAGTTGTTTTTCATGTTTTGTTTAGAGTTTATTATTGTTAACTGCAGGATTAATCTGATACAAGCTGCTCCATCATTACCAGAGGCAGAAACCTAAGACTCCATTTTGAGAAAAATATTTGTATTCTAATGTTTAACTCAAATTTCTAAACACATTGTTGCATTTCCCAACTCTGCTTCCCACCCTCAATCCTGCCATGATATCATGAAAGGTTCTGATACCAAAATATATAATTCCCTTAGTAGACTTTAGAATTACTTTCTTTCCTTTTTGTTTCTGTGAACAAGCATTATATTGCCCTCTACTGAAATGCCTTTTAAGGTTTATTGAAAACAGATAAATATAAGACAAGAGGAAAATCTTCTCATTCCACTAGCCTGCCCAATTTCCACCTCTTCTCTCTAAAGGGGAAAAGGAACAATTATGAGAAGACATAAAAGATACAGGAGACCCTGTCTATATGGAAAATATTTTCTAGAAATTCCAGAAAAGAGAAAATTCATAACCATGAGAGGGATCGGTCCTGACCAAACTACAAGGTAACAGAAGAGATTGATATCTGGCAATCAGAAGAATTGAAAAGGCTGTGCTGAGATTTAAAGGGGCAGTTTTGGAGAGAAATGAGAACTGCCTGCTGCTATTGAATACATGTCCTCTTTCTGCACAGTCCGAAAATCCAAAACCATGAATCTCAAAATCCCATATCATAAGTTATATCACCATTATAAAAAGCAATTTTGCCAAAGCATCTATTTTATGTGGCAGTATCCTAAAAGCTCATAAATACTTGAGCTGCAGACAGACATTTTTCTGAAAATTGAAACTAACTTCATAACTCTGAGTTACCTTTTGGAAGGTGTAGAAGTAAAACTTATCCAGCCTGTAAGACAAAGTCATCTGTCCTATTCTTATCCCTGTGAAAAGCTTTTTTTCTAACTGAGCTTTTTTTCATGGGAGCACATGAGTCCTCTCAAGTTCTGGCACATTTAATTGCCCCACATCCACTCTGCAATAGTCCAGATAGAAGATCAAGGAAGAGAAAAGAAGAACTAGTCTATCTTGAAAAGAAATCACTCTAACTTCTTCAATTACTTTAATGAAAAAGAAAAAAATAAAGAGGAAAAGAGAACATGTGGTTCAGTAGAGAACACAAATAAATTCAGAATCCCAAAGTTCCAATATTAACTCTGTTATTACCGTATGTGATCAAGCCATCAGTAATGTTTATATTGTTCATCTGTTAAGTAAGGGCACGTACAGAAAAGGAATGAAACATAGGTCATGAAAATGAATGCAAGTATTGAACATGTCCTGATACAACCATTCCTTTCTTTCCATAGAACTACTGAAAATGTTGAAAAAGCTGGACTTTTATACTTTTCTCCAAATCTAAGACTGGCAGACAGTCTCTTCAAAAAGACCTTCTTTAGCTACAACCACCGCTAACCTGTCATTCTCTGTTCCTTATTCTATATTGCTTTTCCTCATAGCATTTATCACTGAATATATATATACGTGTGTGTGTGTGTGTATATATATCGGAATATATATATATATACATATATATATTCCTCTCTTTTATTATTCAGACTATGATCTCCACTAGGAAAGAAGGGCACTTTCATTCCCTGCTATATCCCCAACATTTGGAAGCCATACCTAGCCTAGCCATAGTAGAGACTAAACAAATGTTGATTGAATAAATGAATAAATATAATGCTGGCAGTCAAAAAGAATACATAATGAAGCAGATTGAACTAATTCAGTATTTCTCATACTGAGATCTTGAATTATCTGAAGTCAGCTACAAGTACAATCACACTGGCCCGGCACAGTGGCTCATGTTTGTAATCCCAGCATTTTGGGAGGCTAAGGCGGGCAGATCATGAGGTCAGGAGTTTGAGACCAGCCTGGCCAACACAGTGAAACCCTGTTTCTACTAAAAATACAAAAATTAGCTGGGCATGGTGGCGGGCACCTGTAGTCCCAGCTACCCAGGAGGCTGAAGCAGGAGAATCGCTTGAACCCAGGAGGCAGAGGTTGCAGTGAACCGAGATCGTGCCACTGTGCTCCAGGCTGGGTGATAGGTGAGGCTCTAAAAACATTTCATCCCAGGCTGCGACAATTCCATAATAGTTCACTGCGTTCCTGGTACCTTATACTGCTGAATGACTTCTATGGGCTAAATTCAGTATTTTTGCAACTATTCCAGTTCTCTATAGTCTACTCACATAGCTTAACTTAACTAAGGATTTTCACACTGGGTACTTAAAATAAAAGCAGAAGGATATCCATATATTGGGCATGTGGGCAAAGGAAGAAATAGAAATACCATGAATCGACCCATCCTACAAATTCCACTCTGGGTCTCATAATAGGAGATCCTTATGACTGTAGACACATTTTCCTTCCTGGATTGTGGATTGGCTTCTTGGCCTTCCATCTTTTCCATTATCAGTTAGAGACATAGGATATCATACTAATGAATAGATACAATGGCAACAACAGCAATCTCATGCTGCACACACACACACACACACACACTGCTCCTTTAGAACAAAACTAGCTTCTCTCTACCTCAGAGCCCATTTATCCCAAGGCCCAACAAAGAGGATAGGGTTTTTACTACCTTCAACTGACTCAACTGCTCTATCTGGCTGAAGGAAGTTCAGTAAATCATATTATTTCTGTGTGCAGCTCACTACCATTTGACTGATCATTTTGAGCCAAAGTATCTTCACTGTCTAAATTCACAATATTATTATTGACTTTATTCCCTTATACTTTTTTCTTAAACAGGGAGGAAAAGTCTACCTATAAAGAAAAATGTTCACATGAAATAAGCCAGGCATAGAAAGACAAACATCATATATTCTCACTTTTTTGTGGGATCTAAAAATCAAAACAATTGAACTCATGGACATAGAGAATAGAAGGATGGTTACTAGAGGCTGGGAAGGGTAGTAGGGAGCGGGGAGGGTGTGGGATGGTTAATGGGTACAAAAAAAAATAAAAGAAAGAATAAATAAGACCTACTACTGATAGCACAATAGGCTGACTATAGTCAATAATAACTTAATTGTATATTTTTAAATAACTTAAAGAATATAATTGGATTGTTTGTAATTCAAAGGAAAAGTGCTTGAGGGCGTGGATACCCCATTGTTCATGATGTGCTTATTTCATATTGCAGGCCTGTATCAAAACATCTCATGTACTCCATAAATATATACACCTAGTATGTACTCACAAAAAAGTTTTAAATAATTTTTTAAAATTCTTTTAAATGTTTATTCATACACTGAAATCCATTACATCTTTTCTTAAACCCAACACCTAAGAATAGATTACCACATGATATGGTTTGGCTGTGTCCCCACCCACATTTCTTCTTGAATTGTAACTCCCACAATTCCCACGTGTGATGGGAGGAACCCAGTGGGAGGTGATTGAATCATGGGGGCAGGTCTTTCCTGCACTGCTCTTGTGATAGTGAATGAATCTCATGAGATCTGATGGTTTTAAAAATGGGAATTTCCCTGCACAGACTCTCTCTTCTCTTGTCTGCCACCATGTGAGATGTGCCTTTCACGTTCTACCATGGTTGTGAGGCCTCCCCAGCCATGTGGAACTGTAAGTCCATTAAATCTCTTTCCTTTGTAAATAGCCCATTCTTGGGTATGTCCTTATCAGCAGCATGAAAATGGACTAATACAGTAAATTGGTGCCAGTAGAGTCAGGTGCTGCTGAAAAGATACCTAGAAATGTGGAAGTGACTTTGGAACTGGGTAACAGGCAGAGATTGGAATGGTTTGGAGGGCTCAGAAGAAGACAGGAAAATGTGGGAAAGTTTGGAACTTCCTACAGACTTGCTGAATGGCTTTACCCAAAATGCTGATAATGATATGAACAATGGAATCTAGGCTGAGGTAGACTCAGATGGAGATGAGAAACTTGTTGGGAACGGGGGCAAAAGTAAATCTTGTTATGTTTTAGCAAAGAGATTGGTGGCATTTTTCCCCTGCCCTAGAGATTTGTGGAACTTTGAACTTGAGAGAGATAATTTAAGATATCTGGTAGAATAAATTTCTAAGCAACAAAGCATTCAAGAGGTGACTTGGGTGATGTTAAAGACATTCAGTTTTAAAAGGGAAACAGAGCATAAAAGCTTGGAAAATTTGCTGCCTGAGAATGCGATAGAAAAGAAAGTCCCATTTTCTGAGGAGAAATTCAAGTTGGCTGCAGAAATTTGCATAAGCAATGAGAAGCCAAATGTTAATCATCAATACCATGGGGCAAAAGTCTCCAGGGCATGTCAGAGAACTTTGCAGCAGTGGGGAAAATATCTCCAGGGCATGTCATAGACCTTTGCAGCAGCCCCTCCCATCACAGGCCTCAAAGTTTAGAAGGAAAAAATGGTTTCTTGGGCCAGGCCTAGGGTTCCTCGGCTGTGTGCACTCCAGGGACTTGGTGTCCTGCATCTCAGCCACTCCAGCCATGACTAAAAAGGCCCAAGGTATAGCTCTGGCTGTTGCTTCAGAGGATGGAAGTCCTAAGCTTTGGCAGCTTCCACATAGTGTTGAGCTTGCAGGTGCATAAAAGTTAAGAATTGAGGGTTGGGAACCTCCACCTAGATTTCAGAGGTTGTATGAAAACACCTGGATACCCAGGCAGAAGTTTGCTGCAGGGGTGGGCCCCTCATGGAGAATCTGCTAAGGCAGTGCAGAAGGGAAATGTGGGATTGGAGCTCCACCCAGAGTCCCTACTGAGTCACCACCTAGTGGAGTTGTGAGAAGAGAGCTACCATCCTCCAGACCCCAAAATGGTAGATCCAGCAACAGCTTGCACCATGGGCCTGGAAAAGCCACAGACACACAACACTAGCCTGTGAAAGCAGCCAGGAGGGAGGCTATATCCTCCAAAACCACAGGGGCGGAGCTGCCCAAGACCATGGGAACCCATCTCTTGCATCAGCCTGACCTGCATGTGATACCTGGAATCAAGGAGATCATTTTGGAGTTTTAAGATTTTACCATCATGCTAGATTTTTGACTTGCATGGGGCCTGAAGCCCCTTTGTTTGGCGAGTTTCTCCCATTTGGAATGACTGTATCTACCCAATGCATATACCCCCATTGTATGTAGGAAGTAAATAACTTCCTTTGTACTTTACAGGCTCATAGGCCGAAGGGAATGGCCTTGACTTAGATGAGACATTGGACTGTGGACTTTTTTAGTTAATGCTGAAATGAATTAAGAGGTTGGGGGACTGTTGGGAAGGCATGATTGGTTTTGAAATGTGAAGACATAAGATTTGGGAGGGGCCAGGGGCAGAATGATATGATTTGGCTGTGTCCCCACCCAAATCTCATTTTGAATTGTAACTCCCACAATTCCCACGTGTGTGGGAGGAACACAGTGGGGGGGGGGGTGATTGAATTATGGGGGCAGGTCTTTCCTGCGCTGTTCTTGTGATAATGAATGAATCTCAGGAGATCTGATGGTTTTAAAAACAGGACTTTCCCTGCACAAGCTCCCTCTTCTCTTGTCTGCTGCCATGTGAGACATCGCTTTCACCTTCCACGATGATTGTGAGGCCTCTCCAGCCATGTGGAACTGTAAATCCAATAAACCTCTTTCTTGAATAACTTGCCCAGTCTCGAGTGTGCTTTTATCAGCATTGTAAAAATGGACTAATACACCATAATAAAACGTTTCAAAAATATTGTCTATTGTCTATTGTATAGTAAGCAGCAATGCATATATGCTGACATCAATAGAATATGTGCCTTAGAAGTCAATACCTATTCATTTTATGAGCAACAACTTAGTTTCAACAAAAGAACATCTTCTGCGGGTGCAGAGGGCTGCAGGGGACGTGGGCAGGTGTTAGGCAGGAATCTAGACCCAACATGGCAGCATTACCTGGCATGGCAGGCCTTTTGTTAGGTCTTCTCGCAGGCCCTTTGTTAGGACTTGCCGCCCTTCACTTCCTGCTAAGACTCTCAGCGCTGAAAAAAGCCGGCGCCCACCAAAGAACGCCGGCTGTGTGCAAGCTCCTGGACACGTCATTCCCCAGAAATCGAAATCTAACTCAGGAAAACCAAGACCTAAAACCCCGCCTACCTCGCCCTATAAAAGGCCCCCATACCCGCCCCCAATGCTGGGCCCCGAGCGCGACTTCTTCGGCCCTCCCCCTAGAGGACCCGTGACCCTCGCCCGCCCAGGAGCCCAATAAAGGCTACCTTTGTTCTCATCTGCCTCGTGTCTTCTTGCTCGGCTCCCCATTTACATTACAGCAGGGAGCCATGGTGGTCCTGCGAAGAGGGCGCCCCTTTCCCATCCCTGGTCCCAGCGAGAGGCGTGCCTGCCCCGCCCCACCCTCCAGCAGTCCTGGTAGGGCCCGGGCCCATCCATGCTCTGCAGTGGGAGGTCCTCGTCGCCCCTCGTTTCCAGCAAGAGAATGGTGGCCCTTGGCCTCCCGGTGCAGAGCGTCAGTCCTGCGCTGGGAGCATGAAGAGTTGTGTGGGAAGCAAGCCATTCTTGAAGTGGGGCCAACAGAGAGAAGTCAGCAGTTCCTCAGCCCTCAGGCTTCCAAGGGACAGAGAACAGAGGAGAAGCCTGCAGGCAGAAAAAAGAAGACGCCGACCTCGAGGGAGAAAGCCGATGCGCAGAAGAGCATGCTCAGAGAGAAAGCATCCGGGGACAGAAAGCCACTTGAGATGCCCACTGTGCCCAGGAAGCCCCGCACAGAGCCCCGCCTGAGTCCTGAAGAAGAAGAGCACATCTTTGATGCCTTCCACGCTTCATTTAAAAATGCCTTTGAGGGGGTTCCCGTGTTCATTCCTTTTCAGAGGAAGAAACCTTACGAGTGCAGTGAATGCAGGCAGATCTTTAAGCACAAGAAAGACCACATTCGCCATCAGAGGGTCCACACCAGAAAGAAGCCCTTCAAGTGTGAGCAGTGTGGGAAGGCCTTTCTGCACAGCTCCAGTGTCACCAAATACCAGAGGACTCACACTGTTGGCCTTCATCAGACGTGTTGCCTGGCGGGTGTTCTGCTCTTGGGACCGCACTGGAGGGGCCACCCCAGGTGCAAGTGGGCAGGTGAACCACCAGAGGGGAGCCGTGGCACTTATGGCCTCCTGACGGTCCTGCCACCACAGTCACTGCTGGAAGCATGGCCTTCGTGGCTTCTCAGTGGACCTTGGTCCCGATGAGGGGTAGGTGGCATATCTGTGGTGTCGTGTACCTGCCTCTGTGACGACTGCATCTCGCACTGCTGGGCGTGTGCTGGGGAGGCCAACCTCCCTGTGGGGCTCCCCAGGGCTTTTTCAGCTCACTGCTGTCAGCATGAGGGTGAGGGAGCAAGCGGGAGTGGCCTCGGCTTCACCTGGATAGACTGTCCCTGGATGCCGCCGGCGGACAACAGCCGGCGTTGCCCCCCACAGGGCAGAACATCTTGGTGGGCCCCTTGTCCCAGATCTCCTTAGGCATCTGTTCCCAGTGTGATCTGAGGCCGGACGGCCTCAGCCAACTGTCACCAGGAGAGGAAGGCTCACTCTCCCAAAAACGGACATCTCAGGAGGTGAAATTGTTCACAAGCAGGCATCAAAGCACATGTGATATGTGATCCTGAATCAGAAGAGTTGTTGTGAAGGACCTTGCTGAGACGTTTGGCAGACCTGGAGTGTAGACCAGGCACAGTCGGTTCCAGCTCAACAGTGACAGGGCAGTCCTCACTGACCTCCTGCTACTATAGATGCACACTGAGGCTCTCGGCTGCGGAGCGTGACTGCAGTTCGCGCCAACAGTGTGTGCATGTCACTGGAGAGTGACAGAGGAGACTGGCTAAATGTCAGTCACTGGGGAATCTAGAACACAGGGCTGATAGGATGGACCACCAGATGCAGAAAGATATCTCACCAAATGCCAGCCCTAGGTCATGCCCACAGAGACACCAGCAGCAGCGCATGGCTGGCACAACCATCTCGGCCTCTCTAGCAGCAGGCAGGCTGGTAGAGCAGATCACCCCCAAAAAAAGAAATTCCAGATGAAATATGAATAGCCCATTTTTCACTTCATGAAACATTGTTCCCTTTGTACCTGAAAGAAAATTGAAATACTGCTTCTCCCTATTATCTACACCTCCCTCAGAGACCATCCTATAAGCCAAACAGCAAAATAGGCAGCTGACCCCTAGACAAAAGCACTGATTTTTAAGGCAGCAGAATGTTACTGAACTATCCACATACTCCTAACCCTACCCCACCTCTACCCTCAGACACCATATTCTTACATGCAGGGAGTTTGAACTCTCAGAAAACATCCAGACATAAAAAATGGCTCACTGCTCTAAAGTAATTATGTTTCCATAAAAAAAAAAAAAGAAAAAAAGAAAAAAATAACTTCTGCAAGTGAATGAGGCAGGAAGTGCCCTGGTAACTGTGCAAGGGAAAGGCTGCAGTCTTTGCATAATCTGTTTCCTCAAAGTGTCAGAGAAATACACACAGAGATAGGAAACGATCACAGTTACATGCAACAGAGCTGCCCTAGATAAGCACCTGATAGACAGTGAGAACTGAGCTACATACGTCAACTTACCTTCATGCTATAAATATGAGGAAAGGCTTTGACTGACACCTAGATCCAAGGAGCACATCCAGTGGTAGAAACTAAAAGAAAAACAACATGCAATCTATTTTTTTTAACTTCACAAAAAAAAAAAAATTATCTTAAAGATTAAAGGGAAGAAGAGTCCTCTGAAAAGAATTTGCTACAGAAACCAAAATAACATTCTAGAAAACTTTTGACAATAAGATACAGGACCTGAAAGTCACAAGGTCAGAATATGCTGAGACGAAGTGGAAAACAAATGAGATTAAAGGAAAAAAAAATGAAAAAACTAAAATGAAAATGGACATATAAGATAAGAAAGCTAACAAGGCAATAAGGGTTTACTGTACATCAGAGTAGAATTTACACTGGAGAAAAATGCATTCATAATTTGAAATACAAAGTTGAAAAGTTATTTCATAAGTCAAAGGACAGGAATAAATAGTTGGAAACAATGCAGGCACACTAGATATAGAGGAGGAAGAATAAAATTCCAAACTAAGAACTATAGATAGACTTGAAAAGGAAATCAAAACAGTTGGCACAGGTGCAATAAATCAAGGAAAAATCTATTTAGCTGAAATGTATACATATCTAAAGATCTCATCATGCTCCAAATAAAGTTAATAAATAGACACATCCAAACAAATTTTTAACTTATAATAAAGAAAACATCCAACAAGCATTTAGGCCACGACACTAGTTAACCACAAATAAATATACCATAATATATACAAATAAATAAATATGCACTGTTAGGTAATAGAGAAGTTGCCACAGCATGTTAAGAGAGGAAAAACCATTTTCTACTACTCAGTCAAGTTGTCATTCATGTGTGAGGAAAATAGAAAGACATTCTCAGAAATGCCAGTTCTCATATAATATAACACTTGGGGATCTAAAATTACTTAAAAGCACAGTCCAGTCTGAAAAAAGGTGGATTAAAATTAAAAGCATAAGAATGTAAACAGGAGGTTAAAAGAACTACTAGTACATGGTCTAATAAACTTCACATCTATAAAGTGAAGTTAGTTCTTTCATGCAGCTTCTGGTATGACAAGCTCCCAGTAGATGGATCCTTTGTTCCCAAACATAGATTTCATCTTAGACATTCATTGACATAATGCTCTCCTGATAATAATGGTCCATGGTCTCTTATCCACAATATCAAAATCCAAGAAACTTTGAGAACAGAGAACTCTGAGACCAGAGAACTGACATGAGGCTATTTATAGTTTTTTTAATCTTCTGAATGTTAATATTTATCATTTTGCTGCATAAATATTAGCAAATTGGATTGCAGCTTATTGCCACATACTCTTCTGTGGCTATCATATAACGTGCAATATTTTCCTTTCTTAAAAAAAAAAACTTGTAATTCTGGAGCACATTCAAGAGTTCCAAATAAGAGATCATGGAACTCCAGTAGATAAACTCACCCAAATGGCTCACTTTCTTATAGCAACCCTAGCCAGTTTATACATCAATTATGTACACCACCTCTCACACCTCTCTGGACACTCAAAACAACTGATTTCTTTCTACGGTGTGCAAGGGACTCTCAATTTTAGAAGACATTGGGGGAGGGGGACTCATCCCTGACTCTCTCCTGAATACCTATACTATCTGCCATGCTGAAAGCTGGAGGAACACTTCTTGGGCTCCTTGAAAAATGATGAAACATTCCATTCCCATGGCTCATCTCAAACTGTCTCCCTTCATGCACATGTATCCCATATTTAATCAATTTCTATTCTATCCAACCCACTGGAAGCCTGTCTTTGACCTTGGGCCTTAGCCATCTGACCCTAGCAAAACATCAGGTCTAATATAAGAGGTTGTACATTCCTGACACAGCTGTGGGTGACTCCAAGTATCTGAACAATCAGAGTGGCATTTACTGGAGGATGACACCCAAATTTTGAACACTCTGTGGTACATTAATGCTTTCCTAAGCTTTGCTTCAAGGATGGGAAGGAACAGATTATGCTTCCCTCTGTTTCTCCAGCTCATTTACAGATGAGCCATTAAACATTCCCTACTTGCCCTCTTGGAGATCCTTCTAGTCTCTAACTCCAGATCTGTTGGCTCTGATTCACTTATTCTCTATCATGACTATTCACTTCAGATTCCCCTTTGGTTATTTATCCAATCTTTTTTCTGTATGCTTTGGATGTTTTAAAACTTCTCTTCACTCAGAATACAAAATTTTGTTTGCCTATGCTCAGGGCTTTGCAGCCATAGCCGAGCCCTGTTGTATTTGCTAGAATTAAAACATGTAATCAAAAATAAAATAAAATGAAATTATGATTAAATAAAGTAACCATTGATCTATTTCAGCTAATGGAAGTCCAAAGATATCCCATCCAAGACTTAATGGCTCACCTGTGGTGAAGAGGAAACCAAGCATCTTTGATCTTTATGTTCTACTATCAGAACATATGGCTTCCATGCTTAAGCTCATCTCACAGACAAAGATGGCGCTAGAACAATAGATTTCATTTACATCTCCCACACAGCAGGAAGGAAAAGGAGCAGAAAGGCAAAGAAGACACACTGCTCAGCTGAAGCAGCTTCTAAAGACTTTCCTAAAGTGTCACTCAAAGCTTAATGCTTAATGTCATTGTCCCAACTTAGGAATGTGTATTCACCTAGCCATAAGGAAGGTTAGCTTGAATTTGGCCAGCTGCCAAATACATACATACACAAATACATAGGGTTTTGTTTGTTGAAAAAAGAAGAAATTAGGCTGGGCAATTAGCAATCCACCAGCAGTTTCTGCCATAGTCACCTACTATGATGCCTTAGTCCCAGCATTAGGAGATCAGATGTTAATCAGCAATAATAAAACATGCACTCTCAATTCATTGCTCATCCAGATTTATACAAAGTAGTGAGAATGTCAAGATTACTGAAGTCACAATTTTCTATTAATAAATAAAAGGCAAGAGATGTGTTTTAATGGGTTGAAAAAAGCAGGCATATCCTTTTTAAAATTTTAATGTGGAGTTTGTAGGTGAAAGCTCTATTGACAACGTCCAGGAAAGCTGAAAATGGTACTGGCCATACTCACTTCCAGTTTTACCCTCCATCTTCTCCATTATAGAAATTCTAGCCATGTCAGTGATACCACAGACTTATCCCTTCCTTTCAACTTGGCAGCATAGGCCAGGGTTACTGACATGTTTGCCTTTTCCAACACAGCTATCATCCTTGTGTTTTCTACAGTGGGGCTCTCTGTGATGTCAGATGAGTTTTCCAGTCATGGTACCTCTTAAAAGTTTTAAGACATTTATAAGTAAATAAAAAACACTCAAGAAACCTCACAGAACATAATCTCAGAATCCTCAAAATATTTTGTGGCAACTAGAAAAGAGGAGGATGAGGTCTGGGAAATCTCTTCACCCAATTCATGTGATCAGGTTTTCTAATTATCCAGAAGAACCAATACATATAGGCAAGCAGCTTAAAAACATGTTATTCTGAAATGCTATGTGTATTTTTTAAGTGTTTTATTCCATCATGTTTTATTCCAAAACCATAAATTAATTATATGCAGATTAAGAGGCAGACACAAAATCCACTATTAAAAATATTTCATTTATATTATAAAAATAATTTAATCTATTTTCTGTCTCTATAGATTTGCCTACTCTGGACATTTCATATAAATGGAATCACACACTAGATGGTCTTCTGTGACTGGATTCTTTATTTAGCATAATGTTTTCAATAATTGTATGGCATGTCAATTATATCTCAAAATGTTATTCTTAAAAATCAATGTTAAAAAGTAAAATAAAAATATAATGTAAATTGATTTAAAACACTCAAATATAACAAATTTAAGATGACTAGAAGTAAAATTTGAATAAAACTTTAGGGGAGGCCAGGCGCCGTGGCTCCCACCTGTAATCCCAGCGTTTTGGGAGGCCAAGGCAGGCAGATCACTTGAGGTCAGGAGTTCCAGACCAGCCTGGCCAACATGGCGAAACCCCCTCTCTCTACTAAAAATACAAAAATTAGCCAGGCATGGTGGCACACGCCTGTAATCCCAGCTACTCAGGAGTCTGAGGCAGGAGAATCACTTAAATCCAGGAGGCAGAGGTTACAGTGAGCAGAGATCATGCCACTGCACTCCAGTATGGGTGACAGAGCAAGACTTTAGATGAAAACTAGCAAGAAATACAATAGAAATAATTATTAATTTCAGATAATATAAACTTAATGCAAAAAGTATCAAATGTAATAAGAAAGATTTTATTAAAGGGACAACTCTCAGGTTGGTGCAAAAGTAATTGTGGTTTTGTTATTACTTTTAATGGTAAATGCCATGATTACTTTTGCACAAGTCCAATACAGTAATCATCACTCGCCATCAGAGAAATGCAAATCAAAACCACAATGAGATACCATCTCACACCAGTTAGAATGGCAATCATTAAACAGTCAGGAAACAACAGGTGCTGGAGAGGATGTGGAGAAATAGGAACACTTTTACACTGTTGGTGGGACTGTAAACTAGTTCAACCATTGTGGAAAACAGTGTGGTGATTCCTCAAGGACTTAGAACTAGAAATACCATTTGACCCAGCCATCCCATTATTGGGTATATACCCAAAGGATTATAAATCATGCTGCTATAAAGACACGTATGTTTATTGTGGCACTATTCACAATAGCAAAGACTTGGAATCAACCCAAATGTCCATCAGTGACAGACTGGATTAAGAAAATGTGGCACATATACACCATGGAATACTATGCAGCCATAAAAAAGGATGAGTTTGTGTCCTTT
Organism: Papio anubis; assembly: GCF_008728515.1. Classification (NCBI taxonomy): domain Eukaryota; kingdom Metazoa; phylum Chordata; class Mammalia; order Primates; family Cercopithecidae; genus Papio; species Papio anubis. Next base: position 67,673,915 of record NC_044982.1, on the reverse strand, counting down.
GTAGGGACATGGATGCAGCTGGAAACCATCATTCTCAGCAAACTTTCGCAAGAACAGAAAACCAAACACCACAAGTTCTCACTCATAGGTGGGAATTGAACAATGAGATCGCTTGGACACAGGAAGGGGAACATCACACACCGGGGCCTATTGTGGGATGGGGGGAGGATAGCATTAGGAGATATACCTAATGTAAATGACGAGTTAATGGGTGCAGCACACCAACATGGCACATGTATACATATGTAACAAACCTGCACGTTGTGCACATGTACCCTAGAACTTAAAGTATAATAAGAAAAAAATAAAAATAAAAATTTAAAAATTTAAAAATTTAAAAAAAGAAATAAAAGACATAAATTGTTATAAGCACTAGAACTCAAAATAAACACAATGGTGAGAGATAATTATACAACTCTCCGAAACTCTAACAGAATAAGTTAGAAAAAGATGTATTAAAATGCAATGAATAAGACTGATTTCATAGATAAATATCAAATTTTCAGTCCTTTTTAGAGAATATGTTTGCTTTAAGTGAAACAATTACAAAAATGATCATATTTTAAGTCAAAAAGACAAATTCAACAAATTCCAAAAAACAGAAACTGAACTAAATTCTCTGAACATAAAACAATAAAGCTATAAATTAATAGTAAAGGTTTAAACAAAAATCATTTAGGAAAAAAATTTAACTTCTTCTGGATAAACATTGTAGTGAAAAGAAATCCAAACCACAATATCAGATTATTGAGAAAACAAAGACAATGAGAACACTATTTTATCAAACCTAAGGTATGTGACAAAACCTAAACTAAGAAGTGAATGTAACCTTAAATGTTTTGATTTAATTATTAAAAAGGAAGGATAAAAATAAATTAATTAAGCATAAATAGAACTCAAAATAAGAAAAGCAGAGAAAATGAAATAATAAAATAAACATAGAAATTTAAAAGAGAGATAGAGAAATAAATTGGAAAACAGAAAATAGTGTTGATACACAAATATAAGATTTTGTATTTCAATATGGCTTCATAAAATATATTTATCACTGGTAAATCCATTCAAGAATAAAAAAACAAATAAAACAAGTTATGAGACTAGAGAGCTAACCAATACAGAAAAAAAAAAAAAAAAAAAAAAACTAAAAAACCTAAGAGAATAGTACATAATACCATAAGATGTTTGGAATATATGATGAATTAATAAAAAAGAATATGAATTTCTCAACATAATATCTACCAAAAAAATCAACAATATGCTTAATGGTGTGAAATGCTAGAAGCAGTGCCATTACAATAATGAATAAAATAAGAAAATATGCTTTCTCCTTTACTATCAAACACTGTTCTAAAAATACTGGCCAGTGAAATAAAGCATGAAATAGAAATGAAGTAAAATTATTAAAAAGCAAGAAACTAAATTATCATTACTTGCAACTGATATTATCATATAGCTAAGGGGAAATGCAAGAGAATCAACTATAAATTTTATAAAATTAATGGAAGAGTTCAATAATGGCCAAATAAGTATTAATGGCCTGATAAAATACATATGCAAATATTAACAGCATTTTTACATAAACAGCTACAATTAATAATGAGAAAAAAGTTTCCACTCAAAATAGCAAAAAAAAATTTTAATACCTGGAAATGACAATAATAGAGTCAGCCACTACAGATAACATTTACCAAACTTCAAAACAGACAGAGAAGTAATGGCCAAAGAAACAGAATTTGGGAAGGTTTGTTTTAGGAATTTTTTTTTTTTCCAAAAATCATGGGCAGGCACATACGCCAATGAAGAGGATCTCCTTGAAAATGAAATGTTAAGTACTTTGGAGAGAAAGGCAAGTTGCTCAAATTCATCTAATTAAACAAGTTTAATTTATGAATGCACCAGCTCAGTTCCCCATCCACATTAGATATTTTACTAACAATTGTTCCCAGTGTGCTATGGTAAACTGTGGTCATGGAATACCATTACTCTCTGTTTGTATGGTTGTGGGCAAATCAGAATAAAAGAAATAAATTTATTTGACCTAATCTCCATCAATAGAGTAATCAAGATAATTGGAACAAGTATCCAGATAATCATGATAATTTGTGTTTTTAAAGATAAAAGTAATCTATTGCACTGATTATGCAAATAATCTATTGCACTTATACAAATAATTACCTTTAATTACCTCAATTCTTCAATATATGCTGCTAGTTTAGATTTGGTAAAAAATAAAACTTATGTTATTATCATTTTATTTGCATAATTATGCAGGGAGGAGAATGGATGGAAAGTTTTGTTTTGATATCTTTCCCTTTTCCACCTCTCTGGCATTGTTTCCACATAAGTGTTTTCTCTTGAATATCAAAGATAGTCATGGTGGATTGTCATTTATCCAGTTAACCCCACCAGACAACATTAGCTATGCAAACGTGATTATGGATCACATCAAATCACTTCTGTCTTGGCCTGGTACATATGTGTGGAATCAATATTTTGTGGAGATTAAAAAAAAATTGTCAGCTCCTTTTCTTTCTTTTGTTCTTCTGTTTACTCTTTGTTTACTCTTTTAAGTAGTAACCTTTTTTATAATTTCTTGATGAGAAGGTCACACTTCAAGGTACCACGCTACAAAAAAACAAAAAGAAAAAGTCTAAAGATAGTATCTTTCTATAATGTATTAAATTAACAAGTATGAACTTCACATTATTTTAGAAGATGATGCTAATTTAGGCTCAGCTCAAGCCCCATTTGGGAAATATATTTGTTTCTTCCCATACGTACCATGAAACTATTCAAATGTAGAAGACACCACAGGTCAAGTCCCCAGGAAGAACACTCCGAGGAGGAGGCTTGTGTGCGGGAGGTTTATTAAGATGTGCTCTTAGGATCAATGCTTGTAGGGGAACGAAGAAAGAAGGACTGAGCACAGGAGCAAAATGAATGAACATTGTATCAATATCAAGAAAGCACTCAGCTAATCCCATAAAATGCTGCTTCAGTGTTGTCCTGTGCTGAAGAGAAACAGGGACTCAGTCGAGTGCTGTCAGCTGCCAACATTCCCAGCAATTGGGGAAATGAGTACTTTAGTCCTAAAGTACTCATTTAGTCCTAAAGTACTGAACAGTATACTGCAGCATCTACTAATCCATTACATAAAGGTGTTAGAAAACAAAAAAAAAAATTTAATCCAAAGCTTCTAACCAAGAGGCATGTCATAGACCTAACTGGGTTGAGAATCAAAGGAACTATATACCATCTTGTCTCATCCACTAAAAAAAAAGAAAAAAAAAATGTGGCTTTTAGAAAGCACTTTTCTTCTCTGTCTTCATCTACAATACTTTTCCTCTCTGTCTGTCTTCATCTATAATATCAGTCTTAACAAGAGAATCACCTATTGTCTCTTCTACTTTGACAATTCTAATTTTGGTGCCTTCATTTTTGACAAAATCAAGAGAAGGAAAAGATTTTAAATGTAGTCATGACTCTTAAAATGTTTCATTTCACTAAGATTTAAAAGTCTTGGATCCTCTTATTTCCCAGTTAAATTAAATCCCAAAACTCCAAAGTTATTTTCACAACCCTTTGATAACATTAGTATGTGAAACTTTTAACAAAATCTAAGAGTAATATTTAAACCCCAGAAGAGGAACAATAAAGATGATTGATCATAGGCTCTACTGCTTAGACTAGAATCCCAGGATGTTGAATTCAAACTAGAAATTCAAAAGAACTTCTTTAATCCTAACTCCATCATCACCAGTTTTTCCAAAGAAATAGAATTGCTAGTGAACCCAAAATGAATTTCATTATCCCCGCAAAACTAAGTGTGCTACATTTCTTCTACCGGGAAGAAGCAGAACAGCCACACTGCCTCCTTTATTGTCTTCCTCTGTCCTTCTTTGAAAAGGTCAGTGGCACATCTAGGGTCTCCATTACTCAGAACAGCCAACTAACAGACATAAAAAGATCATCTGCTCTTCCAAACATATGAAAGTCAGTTGTCTTTATCTGGGCACTTTAATATAATTGCCTGGGAGAGGTGCAAAAGAAAACTAAAATGACTACATTGGATTTACTGTCTCACTCTATTAGGACTTGTGTAGCATCTTTGTTCCTTATAGGAACAAAATGGAGAGAGCTAAAAATAGAGGACATTGATCTTTTCCTGGCACTAAGCTTCATGAAGAATAGCTTTTTGCAAAAGAGCAGCTTTATTTCATCTATTTAAGTATTCCACATCATGCGTGCGACATAGCATTTTCTTTAATGTGTTCCATTTCTAGCTCTGCCTTTTATTTTGTCAACAGCAACTTTAATATTAATGATTCATGCCAAAAAGAGGAGACTGGAAATACATAGTTGGAAATAAAATGACTTCTCCTTTTGTCATAAGCAGGAAGCTAGCTTCAACTGATGTTAAACTGTCACTGAACATGAAAAGAAAAAAATGTAAGCCATTGATTTTAACAGAACTTGTGCATTGTTTACATTTGTGAAAGCCCATTTTTAGTTATTTGCAACAATTTTCTATTGTAACACACTGACATGTTTCCTGCTATTTTCGTCAGGCATATGTTTTCATTTTCTACTGGAATGTTTCCATGTACTTGTATGTAATTATACCTCAATTTCTACATAACTCTTCTAGAATATATAATGATAAGACTGCACTTTTATAGCAGGAAGGGAATGCTAAGTTATTCAACAATAGCCATACTTCTTGGTATATCCCAACAAGTTTCCAAAACTATGAAAAGCCATATAAATAGTCCTTGAAGATTGACAAACCAACAAAAAACAACAATAAATTATTTCTAATATCTAATTTCCACCAAACTGTGCAGTTAGTTTGTTTTTCTTTCAAGACATTAATCTAAGTCATGCCAAAAGCAAGGATACTGAAGGAGACAGTTTCATGGATCGTAGATCCAAGGAGTCATTTGTGATACGTCACATACCCCCTGGCTCCACTACTCAATATCCCCAAGTGCTACCTTGAGGTCTGCATACTGCCATCACGTCCAAAGAAATGATTTTGGAACAAAATGGGCAGTGAACACATAACACAGAAATGCAATATGTTGGTAAGGGAGGAGGGGAACTGGCTGCTAACTGATTGGCAGGACAGAAATGAGGTTTTTGCATTTCAGTTGAGAGAGTTCTACAAAAGTACCTAGAGCTAGAGACTCCTTGGTGAGGAAGGTGGTTGAGGGATGCTGCAGACTAGCCATAATGCCAGCTGGCTCAGCTATGCAAAGACTTGGAGTGCGTCAAACTCTGCAACCTTGTGTATTAGAGAGGGGCTCAAAAAGTATGTTCTGTGGAAGCTAATAAACTTGAGAAATGCTACAAATGAGAAAAGAAAAAAGCCTGCAGCTGAACTGCATTTCCAAAGTCAACACTAAATCAGGAATGAGAATTAACATATGCCTACCATTGTGGGTTGAATTGTGCCACCTGAAGACATATGTTGAAGTCTTAACCTGGTACCTGTGAATGAGAACTTATTTGGAAATAGGACTTTTCAGATGTCATCACGCTTAGATAAGGTTATGCTGGATGGGAGTGGACCCTAGTCCAATGACTAGTGTCTTTATAAAAAGGGAGGAAAGATACACACAGAGACGGAGGGAAGATGATATGAAGACAGACAGATAGAATGCCAGGTGATCAGAGTAATGTGTCTACAAGCCAAGAACACCAAAATCACCACCAATCACCAGAAGCTAGAAAGAGGCAAGGAAAGACAAGGAAGAGGCAGGGGCTCCCTTGGAGCCCTCAGGGACAGACAACATGGCCCTGCCAAAACTATGATTTTGGATTTCTGGTTCCAAAACTGGAATAAAATAAATTTCTGTTGTTTTAAGTCACAAAGTTTGTGGTAACTTGTTATGGTAGCCCTAGTAAGCAAATAAACCTGCCATGAGAATAGGAACAGGGGAGGAGATGACACTGCATTGAGGGAATTAGAGAAAGCATCATGAAGCAAGCAACATTGAATCTGTACCTTAACAAGTGAATAAGGTTCAGTAAGTTAAGATGATGGAATAAGAGGGGAAGGACAACCCAGCAGACAAATACTGAACAAAGAAAGAGGAGCAGTGGGAAAAGACAAGTCATGTTTGGGAAACCCCAGGAAGTTCAATTTTACCATGTCATAAGGTGTACATGGAACAGAGGGAGGTAAGACTAGAAATTGAGGTGAGACTATGTTGTGCAGAACCAGCCTAAGGAGCTCAGATTTAACCCATAACTAATAAAAAACTATTGAACTTTTCTGGCAGAAATGTAATTTGATCACAGCAAAGTTCAAGAATATTAATTAACCAGCATATGTAGAGTGACTTGATAAAAGGAGAGAAATTTTTGAGTAAAGAAGAGAAAAAAAAGTGAATACCAGTTAGGGAATTACTGTAGTAGTCCAAGCAATAATAATAATTAAATGCAATATAAAGTAGGCTAGAGGTAACAAGAAAGGAGCAAAAGAGACAGAAGCACAAACTTGGTAGAGATAGAATTGATAGTCCCTGGCATTTGATTTCATGTAGGGATATAAAGTGTAAGTGAAAAATAAAAACTTGGTGGTGACTAAGATGAGAAGCAACATTACCAGAGATAGTTAAGCCAGAAGAGAGGTAGACTGAGGGAAAATGAGTTTGAGAAGCTGGTTATGCCAGGTTAAACTGAATTCTTTCCTACTACACAAATATGCTGCATTCTTGTTTGAGAATGCTCAGAACAAGTTTATATCTCAGCCTGAGCTGTATAGCACTGACCTGAGGGTTCCGTGAAAGCAAGGGAGAAAATGGGAAAAGGAAAATGGACCAGGAAAATGTTTGACAGCATCTCAGTAGGGCATATGTATGGATCGCAAGACGGTTGGAAAGCAGCCATGATGAAAGATTGAACAAGTCCTGGTCTTAATTGTCCCACATGCTGACTCCTCCAAAGCACTGAGCATAGCTCATCTGTTGCTGGGCCAATCTTGGAAAGGGTAAAGATGCAAAGAATGGAAAATAGACCAAAGATCTACAGGGGTCCATAGGTTAGTGCTCTTTCTAATTCAAAAGGGAAAATAAAACTTGCAAAAATCCCCAAGTGCACATATTTTATTAAGCACTTGTTTACTATATAAGAAGAAGCACTCTAAATACAATAAATACTTTCTAAAACGGAATTGTAAAATGTCTAGGTCAAAGTTAATTAATATGCATTAAGGGCACTAAGGCATCTAGTTAAAGTTGTTAAAAGTATGCACTGGAAAACTATATTAACCACATCTGAAAATTCTTTTTCCAAAAAAAAAAATTCTCATTTATTACATTAATGTAGACGTAGAAATTACTGGTCTTCAGAAGAATGTGTTACAGATCATGTTACAGGAAAGGCATGCTCCCCACCCCGCCCCCCTGCTTCATTTAGTTGCATCTACTGTCTGGCACTAGAGTAAGCAGGAAAAAAAAAAAAAAGTGGCCCCTAACTGTATGAAAATTATAGACCAAAAAAATAAGGAAACCAACAAATAAATAGATGAACCAAACAAAAACAAGGATGCTATAATAGAAAATGGTAAGAGGGGACATCTACCTTAAGTAGAGTGGTCTCAAAAGCCCTCTCTGAGGAACTGCCGTATAAGCAGAGATCTTAGAATGAGAAAGAGCCTGCCTGCAGTAGAACTGGGCGGGGAGGGCTGGCGGAAGGGAGTGTTTCCGCCAAACGAAAGGCAAGAAGGCCTTATTTAGGTGAGCCCTCAGCACGTTCAATGACCTGAAGAAAAAGGCCATTCCAGCTGGGGCGACGTGAGACGCATGAGATGAAGCTGAAAAACACAGCAGGAGCAAGACTGAGCAGCGCCAGAGAGGACGTCGTAGAATTTGGAACTGTTCCAAATATCGTTTTCCCAACCACCTGCTCAGAAGCTGAAGAAGAAATTTAAATTGTGAACATGATCCGGCTTACTTGCTTAGAAGTATATCTTTTTGCTGTGTAGAGCATCAGTAGTACAGAGCTTAGCAAACTCTAGATACTTGGTTACTGGCAAGAATAAAAGATAGGAGACTCCATAATCCAGGTTGGGGAGAAGAGATGGGAAGAAGTGGATGTAATCAAGAGATATTTGAAATGCAGCTGAGAGGAATTAGGGATTGGTTGGAAGAGAGAGGTGAGGGAGAAGGAGAGATCAAGAATGCTTCTCCCTGTGGCTACCTGGACAACTGGCTAAATGATGTGCCCCTTACCTGATGGAGAAGACAGGAGCAGGTTTGGGGAGGAAATCAAGAGTTCCTTTCTGAGCATGTCAAGTTTAAGCCTGCAAGACTGTCATTGAGACTCTCGCGTATGTGAGGGTAGAGGTTGGAAAAGAGATTTGGGCTGGGCATGTACATTTAGGAAGACAGGAGACCACTGAGAGGACATGTAGAGAGAGAAGAGAAATTCTTACACTTACAAGTGAGGTAAAGGAAGAAGAACCTGCCAAAAGTCATTATCATCATCAGCACACAGGTCACCACATGCCCTTTTTGAGCAAGGTCTGTTCCCACCCCCCTAGAGTTAAGCATTGTCTTGACTGGTAGAATAATCATTTCCTTACTCTTCTTTATAGTTTTACCACCTGAAATTCTAACTTAAGGATACGTGCAGTTTGCCTGCTTCTGGCATCAAGGTCAGGCTATCCACATAATGTGCATTGGAGAGCAAATGCTCTTTTTCTGTTCTCTGGAATAGTTTGTGTAAGATTGGAATTGTTTCCTCCTTAAAATGTTCGACTGACATCTCAGGGTAAAGTCTTATGGGCTGGAAGATTTCGTAGTTGGACTGTTTTTAATTACTGATTCAGTTGCTTTAATAGTTATAGAGATATTCAGGTTGATTCTCAATTATAGATGCTGATATGGCTTGACTCTGTGTCCCCACGCAAATTTCATCTTGAATTGTACTCCCATAATTCCCATGTGTTGTGGGAGGGACCCCGTGGGAGATAATTGAATCACATCGGCAGTTTCCCCCATACTGTGCTCGTGATAGTAAATAAGTCTCACGAGATCTGATGGTTTATAAGGGGTTTCCACTTTTGCTTCCTCCTCATTCTCTCTTGCCACCACCATGTAAGAAGTGCTTTTCACCTTCTGCCATGATGGTGAGGCCCCCCCCAGCCAGGTGGAACTGTGAGACCATTAAACCTATTTTTCTTCCCAGTCTCAGGTATGTCTTTATCAGCAGCATAAAAATGGACCAAAAAAAAAAAAAATGCTAAGGCAAAAAAAAAATAGTCAAGTACTGACCAAAGTGAACACAACTTTTATAAACTTGATACATTTTTTTTTTTTCATTTTGGAGGGAGTCGAGGGAAGAGTGAATTGGGTTAAGTTGCTATTATTATTAAATTTGCATTTTCAGAATACATATTGAATTACTCAAAAAAGGCATTGGATCATTGACCAAAAAAAAAAAAAAGATTAAATTTTTGCCACAGATAATAAACTGGACTGTTCAGTGTCTCCCTAGATTTGCTTGGTCAAGATTTTTGTTCAGTGTTACCAGTGACCGTGTTAAGATTATCTTGCATTGATTACATTGTTTAAAGCTCCTAAGAGGAAGTTTTTCTTTTCAGTGAAAGAAGATTCATTGCTGCATTTGTTGTGGGGCTATCCTCTGAGGGACTCCACCTGCTTGGCTGGCTTGGCTGCAGGGGTGGCTGCCCCAGGTCCTACCTATTGTTTGCAGAGGTAACCTGAGAACACATCTCCTCTTGCCTACCGCCATCAGCTTCCCTGTTGCCTCTGAGGCATGAGACACTGGAGGATCCCCTCAGGATTCTCTCTCTCTCTCTCTCTCTCTCTCTGTCTCTCTCTTTCTCTCTCTCTCTGTCTCTCTCTCACACACACACACACACACACACACTCACTCACACACATGACCAGGCCCAAAAGTCTGCAGGCTCTGGGCCGACACATAATGCCCTGGCTGGTGTTAATTTCAGGGGCTCGTTCACTTCGGTTGTTGCTCATGCAGAAGATGCTGCCTCTGCTGGGCTATTATTATTATTATTTTTAATTGGTACATAATGATTTACAAAGAAATGATAAATGTTTGAGGTGATTAATATGCTGATTTGACCATCACACGTTGTAGAAAGGTATCAGAATCTCACAGTCTAGCCCAGCTGTTTTGAATCTGGATTGCCAAGTCAGCTCTGGAGGGGCCTCAGAGCACTATCCAGAGGTGGAGGATAGATGGCACCCACAGGAAAAATTTTGACTATCAAACTACGAACGCTGGTAAATTTTTTTTCTCTCTTCCTCTCTCTGATCTGAGACTGAGTTGAGGCACGGTAATTAATCCCATAATCTCTGCACAAATGTTTTGTAAAACCAGGTAGTCATCTGCGCATGTCACAAAGCTCTGGCCAGCTCAGTAGCATGCTGGTTGTATTTTCTATCCCTCCCTGCCTGACACCATCCTTTGTCCCTTGGCTCCTGAGCCTAGGATTGCCCTTCACAGTTAAGTGTTAACATGTTAACAGTACCACAGGCACTGCTTTCCAAGGAGTCCACGTTAAGGCAAATAATCAAGTATTATTATATACTTTAGGTTGAGATTATTTTTCTCATTTTCGCCATGTGCTGCTCTTACCTCATCTGTTCATCATTATAATTACTGTCTTTCAAACACATTTAACTCCATTACTACTACCTTTTCTCACATTTGCCTGTCAAAACCCAACCATTTCCTTCAACTTTTTCTTCCTTCCCTCCTTCCTCCCTTTCTTCTTTCCTCTTTCTTTTTTAAAAATCCTTTTAAATTGTGAAATATAATATACATACATAAAATTGAATGGAGCATAAATGTATATTTTAGCAATAACAAACCACCCCAGTCAAGAAATAGAATATTGTCAGCACCCCAGAAGCCACAACATGCCCCATTCTGATAAAAGTTTCACTCCCATACCCCCTAGAGTTAAGCATTATCCTACTTTTGGCTGTCAATAGATACCAGTACATTATCAAACTAATAGATGGAATTAGAATTACCCTTCTTTGACATCTAGATGTAGAAGTTCTCTCTACCTTACACCTAACACCCGAGTAAGGCCCAAAGCTTTATTATGATTATGTGCACAATTTATGGCCAAAGGCTATACAAAATAATTCATCTCCTTAGTCCAAGAAACAGCAAAATCTTCAACCACCATAATAACAAGTAAGAGAATGTCAAATTGATGAGCTCAGTGACATCCTCAGAAACATACACTGTGATGAAGAGCAGAATTTGGATACAAAGGGTAACTCAGGCCAAAAGACAAACTGAAGATTGAGGATTTTATTCCTGGATCTGCAATTAGCTACTACTCTTAGAAAGTGCTTACTTTTTCTCTTTATCAGCAAAATAATATATCTACAACAACATCAACAAACCCAACTACCAAGGCAAACAGACAGGTATTGATTTGCTTTCCAAAGGACCAGGGGCTTCAATGAATCACACTTCTGGCAAACTGTTCTTTAAACACTTGATAGTTTTGCAACTGAACTGTGAAACTCAGACTGGCACTTTCTCTCTAGGCTTTGGTGATTTGCAGGTAGGATGTGTAAAAATTTTCCCCTGTCAAAGAGCAAGGGGTTTTTTTTCTTTTCCTTTCACAAAAAAAGGAAAAAACACATCAGCAATGAAACAAGTATTTTTAAATTATTTTTTATATTAATTATCTTCATCAACCCCTCTTCATGCCCACCCCGCAACAGCTCTGTACACATCCTCCCACACCTTTATCATACAAATATGTTGAAACATAGGTACACATTCACAGTTTCTTGGTTATTGGACTCTATACAAATGAAATCTTGGTATGCATATTATTTTGAAGTTACTTTTACTAGCTTTACATATATCATGAACATAACTTCGGATCAATAAAGGATAGATTCACTCTAGTAGCTAAATGACATATTTTTTATATATATGTGTGTAACATAGTGTATTTGATTATTTCCATATTGAAATGTATTCATGTTGTTTTCAGGTTTTTGTTTCTACAAATAGTTCATCAATAAACTTCTTACGTACTGGAGCTTTTACTTTATAGGATAAATTTCCAAAAGTGGGAGTCCTGAGGCAAAGAGTACCCATTTAGCCTACTCTTCTTAAATGTCATGTAGTAACTTATAACCCTGCTAGAAAGAAAATAGCACATATTTTTTCTTTTTTTTTTAATTTAACTTTATGTTCTGGGATACATGTGCAGAATTGTTCATGTTTGTTACACATGTGCACATGTGGTTTGCTGCACCCATCAACCCGTCCTCTAGGTTTTAAGACCTGCATGCGTTAGGTATTTGTCCTAATGTTCTCCCACCCCTTGCCCCCCACCCCCTGACAGACCCTGGTGTGTGATGTTCCCTCCCTGTGTCCATGTGTTCTCATTGTTAAACTCCCAGTTATGAGTGAGAACATGTGGTATTTGGTTTTCTGTTCCTGTGTTAGTTTGCTAAGAATGATTGCTTCCAGCTTCATTCTTGTCCCTACAAAGGATATGATCTCACTCTTTTTTAAGGCTGCATAGTATTCCATGATGTATATGTGTCACATTTGCTTTATTCAGTCTATCACTGATGAGAATTTGGGTTGTTCCCAGTCTTTGCTATTGTAAATAGTGCTGCAATAAATGTGTGCAAGAGCACATATTCTTTCATTGGCTATTGTCACTCTAGTATTTGCCAATCTGATAGATGGTAAGTGGTATTTCATTGTCGCTTTATTTTTGTTTCAACTTTTATTTTAATTTCAGAGGGTACATGTGCAGGTTTGTTACCTGGGTATAGTGTGTGATGCTGAAGTTTGGGCTATTCCATCACCTACGTACTGAGTATAGTACCCAGTAGTTAGTTTTTCAACCCTTGGCTCCCCATCTATCCTCATTCTAATAGTCCACAGTTTCTATTGTTCTCATCTTTACGTCCATGAGCACTCAATGTTTAGCTCTCTCTTCATGAGAACATGAGGCTTTTTTTTTTTATTTTCTGTTCCTGTGTTAATAATTTGCTTAAGATAATGGCCTCCATCTGCATCCATGTTACTGCAAAGGACATGATTTCTTTTTTTTATGACTGCATAGTATTCTGAGGCATGTACGTAACACATTTTCTTTATCCAATCCATTATTGATGGGCACCTAGGTTGATTCTGTGTCTTTGCTACTGTGAATAGTGAATACGCAAGTATATGTGTCTTTTTGGTAGAAAAATGTGTGTTTTCAGGAACAGAAAACCAAACACCACATGTTCTCACTCATAAGTGGGAGCTGAACAATGAGAACACATGGACACAGGGAGGGGAACATCACACACTGGGGTGCGTCAGGGTTGGGGTCTAGGTGAGGGATAGCATTAGGAGAAATACCTAATGTAGATGATGGGTTGATGGGTGCAGCAAACCACCTTGGCACATGTACACCTATGTAACAAACCTGCACATTCTGCACATGTATCCCAGAATTTAAAGTATTTAAAAAAAAAAAAAAAAAAAGGCAAAACAACAAAAAAAGAAAAATGTGTGTTTTCTTTTGGATATATACCCAGTAATGGCATTGCTCAGTCAAATGGTAGTTCTCTTTTAAGTTCTTTGAGAAATCTCCAAACTGCTTTCCACAGTGGCCAAACTAACTTACATTCCCACCAATAGTGTATAAATGTTGCCTTTTCTCCAGATCCTCGCCAGCATCTGTTGTTTTTGACTTTTTATTAAGTTTTATTTCTCCTAATGTTGTGTTTTGAGATGGTTCTCATTGTGGTTTTGATTTGCATTTCTCTGATAATTAATGATGACAAGCATTTTTTCATATGTTTGTTGGCCACTTGTATGTCCTCTTTTGAGACGAGTCTGTTGATGTCTTTTACCCATTTTTAATGGGGTTATTTACTTTTTGCTTGTTCAATTGTTTAAATTCCTTATAGTTCTGGATTTTAATTCTGTTAGATGCATAGTTTGCGAATATTTTCTCCTGTTGTCTCTTTACTCTGTTGACAGTTTATTTTGCTGTGCAGAAGTTCTCTAGTTTAATTCGGTCTCACTTATCAATTTTCGTTTTTGTTGCAATTGCTCAAGGACTTCATCATAAATTCTTTCCCAAGGCCAATGTCCAGAATGGGGTTTCCTAGGTTTTCTTCTAGAATTCTTAGAGTTTGAGATCTTACACTTAAATATTTAATCCATCTTGAGTTAATTTTTGTATATGGTGAAATGTAGGGATCCAGTTTCATTCTTCTGCACATGGCTAGCCAGTTATCCCAGCACCACTTATTGAATAGGGAGTCCTTTTTCCATTGCTTATTTTTGTTGATTTTGTCAAAGATTACATGGCTATAGCTGTACAGCTTTATTTCTGAGTTCTCTATTCTGTTCCATTAGTATATGTGTCTATTTTTGTACCAGTATCATGCAGTTTTGGTAGCTGTAGCCTTGTAGCATAATTTGAAGTCAGGTAATGTGAGGCGTCCAGCTTTGTTCTTTTGCTTAGGCTTGCTTTTGCTATTTGGACTCTTTCTTGGTTCCACATGAATTGTACAATAGTTTTTTTCTAGTTCTGTGAAAAGTGACATTGTTAGTTTTATAGAAAGAGTATTGAATCTGTAGATTGCTTTAGGTGATATTGCCATTTTAACAATATTGATTCTTCCAATCCATAAGCACAGAATGTTTTTTCATTTGTTTGTGTTATCTATGATGTCTTTTAGTAGTGCTTTGTAGTATTCCTTGTAGACATCTTTCACCTTCTTTGTTAGATGTATTCCTAGGTTTTTGTGTGTGTGGATGGCTATTGTTAATGAGATTGTATTCTTGATTTGGTTCTCAGCTTGAACATTATTGATTTATAGAAATGTTACTAATTTTTGTACATTGACCTTGTATCCTGAAACTTTACTGAAATTGTTTATTAGTTCCAGGAACCTTTTGGTGGAGACTAGGGTTTTCTAGGTATAGTCCATGAAGAAAAATAATTTGACTTTTTCTTTTCCTACTTGGATACCTTTTCTTTCTTTCTCTTGCCTGATTGCTCTGGCTAGTACATCCAGTAGTATGTTGAATCAGAGTGATGAAAGTGGGCATCCTTGCCTTGTTCTAGTCCTCAAAGGGAATGCTTCCAGGTTTTGCCCATTCGGTATGATGTTGGCTGTGGATTTATCACAGATGGCTCTTGTTATTTTGAGGTATGTTCCTTCACCGTCTAATTTCTTGAAGGTTTTTTTTTTTTTTTTCATGAAGAGATATTGGATTTTATCAGAACTTTTCCATGTCTACTCAGAGGATCATATGGTCTTTGTTTTTAATTCCGTTTATGTGATGAATCACATTTATTGATTTGCATGTGTTGAACCAACTTTGCATCCTAAGAAAGAAGCCAGCTTAATCATCGTGAATTAATTTTTTTGACATGCTGTTGAATTCAGTTTGCTAGTATTTTATTGAGGATTTTTGTGTCCATGTTTATCAGGGATATTGGCCTTTAGTTTTCTTTCTTCATTGTGTCTTTGCCAGGTTTGATATTAGGGTAATGATGCTGGCTCCACAGAATGAGTTAGGAAGAAGTCCCTCCTTCTTAATTTTTTTGGTATAATTTCATTAGAGGGTACTAGTTATTGAACATGTGATAGAATTCAGCTGTGAATCTATCTGGTCCAGGGCCTTTTTGATTTGGTAGTTTTTGTTTTTTTGTATTACCAATTCAATTTCAGAATACAATATTGGTCTGTTCATTTCAATTTCTTCCTGATTCAATCTTAGGAGGTTGTGTGTTTCCAGGAATTTATTTGTGTACTTCCTCTAGATTTCCTAGTTTGTGTGTGTAGAGGTGTTCATAATAGTCTCTGAGGATCTTTTGTATTTCTATGGGATCAGTTGTAATGTCACCTTTGTTGTTTCTGGTTGTGTTTATTTGAATCTTCTCTTTCTCTCTCTTTTTTTTTATTTTGTGTTAATCTAGCTAGTGGTCTATCCTTTTGGTTTTATTGGGTTTTTTTATGTGTTTGGGGGTCTCATTTTAATTCAGTTCCTCTCTGATTTTAGTTATTTATTTTCTTCTGCTGGCTTTGAGGTTAGTTTGTTCTTGTTTTTCTAGTTCCTGTAGATGTGGTGTTAGATCATTAATTTGAGGTCTTCCTAACTTTTTGAGTTAGGCATTCAGCACTATTTCAAAACTTTTTTTTAAGTATTTGAAATAAATAAAAACAAAGACACAGCATATCTCTTCTGCCTATTTAAGTATTCTTGGGAAGTCCTATTAGCCTGATGGGGTTCATTTTGTATGTGATTTGATCTTTTTCTCAGCTGCCTTTAAGATTTTTTCATTAACATTGACTTTGGACAGTTTGGTGACTTAAATGCCTTGGTGATGTTCATTTTATATAATATTTTACAGGTGTTTTCTAGATTTCTTGTATCTGTCTACCTCTCTAGCAAGATTAGGGAAGTTTTTTTTTTTCACTTATTCCCACAAATATGTTTTGCAGGTTATTTACTTTTTCTTCTTCTCTCTCTCAGGAATGCCTACAATTTGTAGGTTTGGTTGCTTTACCCAATCCCATATTTGTCAAAGAGTTTGTTCATTTTTTTAATTATCTTTTTATTTATATCTTGCTGGGTTAGATTGAAAAACTGATCTTCAAGCTCTGAAATCCTTTCTTCTGCTTCGTTCGGTCTCTTGATAAAGGTTTCGATAGTATTTTGAAATTTCTTAAGTGAGATTTTCATTTCAAGAAGCTCTGATTGATTTATTTTTAAAATGTTTATCTTTCCCTTCGTTTTCTGGGTTGCATTAGAAGTTTATTTGTGTTGATTTTCAACCTTGTCTTGGATCTAACTGAGCTCCCCTACAATCCATGCTTTAAATTCTTTGTCATTTCTGAGTTTCCTTTTTGATTAGGGAACATTGGTAATGAGCTAGTGCTATTCTGATGGTTAATACTGAGTGTCAACTTGATTGAATTATAAGCATGCAAAAAGTATTGTTCCTGGGTGTGTCTGTGAGTATGTTGCCAAAGGAGATTAACATTTGAGTCAGTGGGCTGGGGAAGGCAGACTCACCCTCAATCTGGTGGGTACAATCTAATCAGCTTTCAGTGAATATAAAGCAGGCAGAAAAACATGAAAAGGCAAGATTGGCCTAGCCTCCAAGGCTACATATTTCTCCCATTCTGGATGCTTCCTGCCCTCAAACATTGGACTCTCCTTGCTTCTCAGACTGGCTCTCCTTGCTTCTTAAGCTTGCAGACAGCCTATTGTGGGACCTTGTGATTGTGTAAGTTAATACTTAATAAACTCTCCTTTATATATATAAACATATCTTATTAGTTCTGTCCCTCTAGGGAACCCTGACTAATACAGCAATTCTCTAGTGGTGTCACTATATTCAGATTTTTCAGAGTGCCAGAATTCTTGTTCTAGTTTCTTCTTGTCTGGAAATGCTGGCATTTCTAATTTTTGTAATTATTTTCATGCGAGTAGGATTTTTTCTTTTTATTTATTTCCCCATAATATTTTTTTCTCTTCCTTTCCCCTACTCCAGTGTGCAACTGGAGAGAGTGCTGGGTAGGGTCTTTTGGCTTTGCTTCTATAGCTCTATGCATTTTTTCAGTAGGTTTTATATTGGGCTGTGCAGTTCAACCTATATGCCAGTTGATGGTGCGTATAGGTAAGAACCAGCTGTGGAAAACATGGCTGGGTATATACTTGATCCTTGTTTACTGGCAGAAGCTCTCGTTGCCTCAGGCAATGGGCTGGTTCATGGAATGCACAGTGGTCTGGGCTCCCTTCTTAGTCATAGCATGGGTGGGGGCCACAAAGGGCAGGGCCAGGCCAGGCAGGTCCACTTACAAGTCCCCTGATGACAAACACAAATATCAGGCACCAAGGAAGAATCCAGGGGGCAGCCACTAAGCACCCAAACATGTGCCTAGGCATGGAGCTGGGACACTTCCTCAACCCCAAGTTCCCTGCACATGAATAAGGGGAGGTGGCCTAAATTCCAAATCCAAGAGAGTGGATACTCCAGATGCCTGGAGAGCTGCCTGAGTGTGGTACAGAGTGGGCCCCTACTGACCAAGATCTCTGCACAGGACTGGTGACCCAGGCTGCTGGACCATGCAAATAGGTGCTCTGAATGCCTGGGGATCTGCCTGAGTGTGTAGCAGAGAAAGCCCCTTTGTACCAGGGTCTCTGCACAGGATGGGTGGGGCAGCTCAGGCAGCTGATCCAGGTGAGCAGATTCTATAGACTCCTGAAGATCTACCTGGGCATGGTGCAGAGAGGGCCTCCATGGCACCACAACTGATGTCCCAGGAAGAGGGGGCCAGCTCAGGCTATTGAACCAGATGAGCAGTTCCTCTCAATGCCTAGAGATCTGCCTGCACCAGGATCTCTGCACAGGAAGAGCAGGATGGATCAGGCTGTTGGTCCAGGTGAATGGGTATTCCAAATGCCTGGAGATATGCCTGGAAATATGCCTGGACGTGAAGCAGAAAGTCCCACTGCACCCTGATCTATGTCCAGGAAGGGTGGGCATCTCAGGCTGCTGAACCAGGCAAGAGTGTGGAGCAGAGAGGGCCCAGCTGCATTGCAATCCATGTCCATGAAGGATGAGGTGGCTTAGGCTGCTGGTCCAGAGAAGTGGATGCTCAAAATGCCTAATTCTCTGCCTAGAGGTGGAGCAGAAAGGGTCCTGCTGCACCATGCACTCAGGGGAGCAAGCGGGGGCACCCAGCAATGGCACATGCAAATCAGTTCCAGGTCACCAAGTCAGTCTTGGCTGCAAGTCTCACCGCCCAGGAGAAATTGCAGCTGTAGCAGGTCTCCTCTCACCCTAGACTTACAATGGGGGAAAGCACAATTCCAGCATCTACTTCTGAGGCACTTCCCACATTTCTGACTGTGGGAGCTCCTACCCTACTCTAAAGCAGGCTCTTTAGTCTCTGGCCCAAGACTGAAATACCTGCATGGTTGCATTGCCAGGTCATCTAAGAATGGTTGCCTTTGTATGCTCGTGGAGTAAAAATGGCTTCCTGCTCTCAGTCCCAGGTCTGGGAAAATGTCTGCAGCTTTTCCTGATATCTTTCCCTTACAACATCTTCAAGCCTCTCCTCAGGTTAGCTACAGGGCTTGAGAAAAACAAAGTGCTTTCCCTCAGCCTGGGTTGCTTATATCCCCAGTGGAAAGAAAGTCATAGAGGGAGGCTATCTATATCTCTCATACTGGGGCTTCACTCACTTTTATCAGCTGGACGCCATCATGAGAGCTGCTTGCTCATGTTCTCCTATCCGAGATCTGGGGTGTCATTCATAATTCCAGTGTACTCTCATTTCCCTTCTTGAATTAAAGCTCATAGAGTCAATCTTTATTTACTACCTTGCTATCATGCAGTGGCTGAGGAATGCTAAGAACCTCTAATCTGTTATCTTCTCATGGTCGTTTTAATTTGCATTTCCCTAACTTCTCATGAAGTTGAATGTCTTCTCTGTGGTGTTTATTCTGTATTTGTGTTTTTCATTTGTTTGTTTAGCCTTTCAGTTTTTTAACTTGAGTTTATTTTTGCTATCAATTTATGGGAGAACTTTGAGGACTATAACCTCTTATTTGACATATTACTAATATCCCTCAAAACTCTCCCAAAAATTTCCATATGTGATGTCATTTTCTTCTCAGTCCATAGCTCTCTTTTATTTTTGATGTCTTTTACCATATAGGTTTTTTTTTATTTTTTATTTTTATGTAATTGTGGTGGAGACTACCAGTTGCCTGCTAAAACCCATTCTACTTGCTTCTTTGGCATGTGGCTGCACTGTACTTCCCTGCTCCCTTGCAGTTAGGTGTAGCCCTAGGACAAATTTTTATCAATGTAATACAAATAGGATAAATGTGTACCTCTTCCCACATGTAGATCTTAAAAAGTACTCATGCCCCCTCCATGTTCTCTCTCCTTCCACCAGATAGAACTTGGACATGACAGCAAATTTTGACCATGGAGGGGACCATATCCTAAGAGACAACAAAGCCACATGTATCAGTCAGGTTCCAGTCAGAAACTGGGTGGGAGTGGGGCTTAATATAAAGTATTGTTAAACTCTGATAAATGAGTAACTGTAAGAGAAAACACCATGTGGTACCCAATACGGTTTGGCTGTGTCCCCGCCCAAATATCAAACTGCAGCTCCCAGAATTCCCACACGTCCTCGGAGGGACCCAGTGGGAGATTACTGAATCATGGGGATGGGTCCTTCCCATACTGTTCTCATAAGAGTAAATAAGTCTCACGAGATCTGCTGGCTTTATAAAAGGGAGTTCCCCTGCACATGCACTCTCTCTTGCCTGCTGCCATGTAAGATGTGCCTTTGCTTCCCCTTTGCCTTCTGCCATGATTGTGAGGCCTTCCCAGCCCTTCCCAGCCATGTGGAACTGTGAGTTCATTAAACCTCTTTCCTTTATAAATTACCCAGTTTCAGGTATGACTGTATTAGCAGCATTAGAGCAGACTAATACAAGGGCTAAGGAAGAGCTCCTGAGGAAATCCAAACCTAGAGAGGACCCCCTTCCCCAAGGCCGGGGATCAGTCCAGTAGATAGCAGAGAAGTTTACTTGTTTGCCCAGGCCAGAGCTAACTGCAATCACTGGACAAGCAGGAAGCAATCTTCTGGAGTGGAGGCTGGGTACAGGCAGTCAGCAACTGGGGATCTGGTGGCCTGGGCATGCAGAGTGAGTGGGGCTCTTGGGCACAGGTCTGCAAAGCAAACTGCACCTGTAGGGGCAGGAGGCTTTCAGAAGCCATTTTTCAAGTGAGTCGGGCTGCAGAAAGGTCATCCCCAGGCCAGGCTTAGGCCGTAACATTGTTAAAGGACCACTCATTCTGAGTGCATGGTTAGGGCAGAACTCTACGGGATGGCCTCACATTGCCAACTGCTGACCCACTGTGTAGCTTCCAGAAACAGCAGAAGCCCCTTTCACTAGCAAGGTCCCTCCAGCACCCTCTAATGAGAAAGTGTAACATCTTATCCACTGTAAATGGAAGATGGTTGAAGGAATTCTGTCCACTGTTATCACAGAACATATGAAAGAATGAATGTGGAGCTTAAAAGCAATGAATTGTTAACTAGCACACTGAGACCTGTCAACTTGAAAGAGCTTGAGTTCCTGAATGACCGCAAGGTCCCCACCAGTGGTCAGCAACCACCTGGAATGCTCGCCTCTGAAATGTTTCATGAGAGAAAAACAAGCTTTTGTGTCCTTTGAGCCACATGGAGAGGGGAGGTTATTTGCAATAACAATTTGGTTTTATCCTAATTCACTATTCTTTCCTTTTAGAGTTTCTTGGTTTCCTGCCTTGTTTAGGACGATTCTCTAGAGTTTATTTAAAAATATGTAGCAGGTGATTATCTGATTAGGAAAAAACTAGTCAAAAGAGAATATTGTCACTTTGGTTATGGTTAGTTAACAGCTACTTCCTGATATAGACAAGTAAGGAAGAAAATAAAAAGGCAAAGGAACATTGTATAAGTAAAATGCCATAAACATAAACCACTCTAGCTCCTTTGAGTAGCTTCTGTGAATACTTTCCAAAATGCAGACTTAAAGCAGCTACAGAGAGGATGTTAATGTAAAGTAATCATAACAATTAGGTCTCCTAGTATATCGAGTGTCTTGACCACTCTATACAAACATTGGTTAATTAAGCAGGAGGCGTGAGCAGCTGGAAACACAGAAGGTATAGTTCAGTACAAAGTTCTACACTGTCTTATGCCAGAGAATTCCTCTCGGCATTTGGATTGCCCTGTCATGTGAAAAGTTAATTATAGCCTCTCCACATCGTCTCCTTCGTCCTCCTTTCCTCTAGCATCATTTCCTTCTTTGTGAGAAGTGAGTGTGGGCCTTACAGATAAAGTCAGTCAACATTTATGGCTGTGCTGTGTATGCACATTATATTGCCTGGCACTGTGGGAAAAATACGAAGGAAAAACAGGCCCTCATTCAGATTCAAAAGCATTTATGGCCTATCAGGGAATCGGAACCAATACATCAGCAATACAGAATAGGCAGGCCAAAAGAACATATCACTAATGAAAGCACCAGTTGTAACAAGTACCCACCCATTGTAAGAGCAATGGAGAGAGGCTGAATGAACACATTTTCATCTCCCCTTTCCTGTGAAATCAGCATATATGTATGTGTAAATACTGGCTGACTAATCAAGTCCACCAAAAGACAAGTCAGAATTTGGTGATTACCTGAAGGTGAGTGGGGATAAATATTTTTGATGCTGGTGCTTTTAGCATATAATGGATTTATTATATTTCAGCCACTTGTTCTAAACAATAGCATAAAATCTACTGGCAAATATCATCTTTCTCACTATTGTTTTGTTTTTTTCTGGGGCTCTGTTCTGGAAATCAAGGCTTACAGTTTAGGGTAACAAAAAACAAAATCACCTACCGTGCTCAACATTTAAATAACACCTTTGCGCCTTTCTACCTTCCTCCCTGTAGGAATTCCCTGCCTCCCCGACCCCACCTGCCTAATGAGTTCCTGCTACTCTTTAGACTCAGTTCACACAAAACTCCTCTGTGGGGCCTTTTCTGAGTTCCTCTAGACAGAGTTTATTCAGCTAGTGTGAGTGTTGTCATTGCATTTTGGAAACACTTACTACATGTCTTTATCTTCTGCTGATCTGTGGCAAGGATTTTTGTCTTCGATATTTATATTACTATGGCATGGCATTTGTAGGTGGCCAATATAAGTTTATTAAATGAAGAAATTGTCACTTTTGCTATATAGTTTCCATAATCTAGTGTCAGAACTTCAAATTCTTAAAACATGTCACGAATAGACTAATAATATTTTAGTAAAATTGTGTGTTGGTTTGTATTGAGAGCACTGTTAAAATTTGTCTCTCCACCGATTGTTCCACAGCCCATGGCAGCATTGAGTTGTGTCTTGGAAGTACACTGCCCTCTGCTGGCATACTTTTCAACAAGCACATCAGTGCAAGGTGAGCTTTTGTTTAGATGGTGGTTCTAATCCCCCCACCATGCTGGGCAGCAGCTAACCACATGGCCATACCTATTTATAGAAGGACAGTAGTGTAGAATATTAATTTTCATTTTATAGTCTGTGAAACATAGGCCGGGTATCAAATAGGAAATAAAGGCTGGTAAATTTCTTTATGTGTATTTTATATGGAGCCCTGAGTTGCTTAGAAAATTCATATCATTTTTATTGTCTCATAATTTGAAATGGCTTTATATCGGTCTTGCTAAGACCATGTAATTGTATCAAAGAAATATAAGACATTAACACCACAGATTAATACACACACACACACGTGGTGTGTTTCTAATTTTGTAAATACATGTTCTATATGCACATATCTGAAGGAGGAAAGTTCAGGAATAATGCATCAGGATGCTAGTAAATGACAAGATTTTTAGCTGCTTTTAATTTAATTTTTGTTATCTCCTGTATTTTCTAATCATTCTGAAATAATCATGAACTACTTGGAAATAAAAAAATGAGGAGAGAAAAGTTTATAGATAACGTTGCCAGGGGAAACAGTAATAGATAAGGCCTAAAGGCAAAATTAAAACTATCCTGCCTCGTGCAAGTAAAAGAAGTACCTTCTGATGCTAACATCACTAAGAAAAATAAATCTATAGTTGTCAGTTACAGGAAGAAATGTGCTTGTCCTCTCAGGGAGCCGCTGTTTAGCCCACCCCTCCAAGACAGGTCCTGTGAGGCTTGGTTCAGCCCCATTTACCTAGAAATTAATCATTAAGCCAGCCTGTTCTTCATTAAGAAGCCAGTGAAGTCTGTCTGCCATAGTCCCAGAAATATGGCTTGTGAAAGACTGCTTGAGTTATTCCAAAAAGAAACCAAATCAGGCACTTGAATACACTAAGAAAGCTCAAGAAAGGGGGGAAATGGCATGAACACTTGGCAAAGAAAGCTCAGTAATTTTCTTTTTAATTATTGAGATAAGAGAGTGAGTTTGGTTTCATTTAGCTGTTCAAATAGAAATCTATTTAAATATTTAAACAGAAAAGCCTCCTGATCTACCATCCTGCCCTCCTGTAACAGCTATGGCCTCTCCGCAGAGATAAATTTTATAGTGGATTTGGTTTGGGAAACTTCTATTTTATGGGTTAGAAATTGATTTCAAGAGCCTTCAGCAGAGTAAAATACACACAATTGTGTATTTGCTTTGGGGGTAAGTCCACACTCCCTTGCAGTACAAACTAAATCTCCTGCTGGTAAACACTAGGATGTTTGGCGTTTGAATTGCTTCTCTTTTAGAGATGTGGTCCTGATAATCTCTTTCACAAACTATTAAGGGCCCAAACCCTCCACAAATGCCTGGCCCTTACTTCCTGGGCATCATCCTGCGCTGTTTTTCTTCATTCTATTTGGGCAAATAAAATGCAACAACCTCAAAGCAACAAATATTTGTTATATGCCTACTTGTTGTCCCCAGTGAAAATTTACCCTCCCAGGTGGCTCCTGATAATCAGACAAATCTTGCTGCTTTCTTCCACAACCAAGCCTATTCCAGAATTTAAAGATTTCTTTAAATTATACACCCTTCAAGAAGCAATTCCACAAGATGGGGAAAGGCAGCCTGTCACAGCATTTAACCCATCAGACATTTTATGCTTCCAGTGTTTTACTTTGCCTAGAACGTCCAGCCCATTTTTTCCTCCAGCAAAATCCTTTAACCTTAAAGGTCTAGCTTGATTGTCAACACCTCAGCCTCCCTTGAAGCAGCACCTCTCTGAAGATGTAAGTTTCAATCCTTCCCTGATCATCGTTTCCAATTTCCTTGATCCTACTTCAGACAGAGCTCTAACATTGTATTGCAATTTTCTGCTTACCATGTCTGTTTTTCGCCTTTAAATTGCAAGTTCCCAAGGAAACAGACTGCCTCACAAAATAATATTCCCAGTACCTACTGTTCAATAAATAAATACTGAGTGAATGAATGAATGAATGTAACAGCCCCTAGAGAATCCAATTTGTCTGTACACTTTTATACGTACAATAAAAAGATTACCAATCCAAAAATCGTGAGAGCTTTATTTCAATTCTTCACAATATGTGATAAAATAGAATTGAACAAGTACTATTTTAATTAATACTTAACAGAATGGCATTTATTAATATTTCTGTAGAGAGTAGTGTGAAAGCAGCAATTTTCACTTTGAGATTTCTCATGGGGAAAAAAAAATCAGCTTTTCAAGAAGAAAAGTAGATTTTACTAGCAACTCAAACTTCCTTTCACCAAATTCTGTTAAACCAAATCAGCTAGCCAAAAGCTGTTGCACATTTGTCACCCCAAAGAATGTGATTTTTTTTTCTTGCTATGTTGGTGTGAGCTTTCCCACATTGCTTTATTTGGCTGTGTGTGTGCCATTGGTGGCTGAGAAAAGAAAATCTCAGATATCATTCCTTCATCCAACAATTATAAATTTTGTAAAAATTTGTAAAAATACAAATTGTAAACCTGTATGTTCCTAGTTAATTTAGCATTTTATTTTTTTAAATCACACTTCTCTTCCTTGGGAAGCTTATGTCTCCTTAATTATGAATTGTACTTTTCCCCTAAACTATTCCCTGTTATTATTCCTGAACATTCCACACATAAATTCATCCTCTGACCTTTTAGATTAATCCCTTTGTTGTTTAAGATCAATTTTGTCTACTTCCTGGTAGCCAGCAAGCCTGTTGGAAAAATATATTCATTCTTTCAAGTCCATAGTAGCACAAAATGCATTCCACAAGCTAGTAGAAAATACAAACCAGAGGCTCCCAGGCTGGTAATTCAGCAAAGGTCCAAGCTGTCACTAATCCATCATGTAAATTGTTCACCTGTGAAACCACAGGTTCAGTATATGGAAATACAAAGTTAAGTCATTGTCCTCATAATTCAGGTTTTTTCAACCCTATTACCTGAATATTTCAGATGAATGTGGGGATTAGGTCAGCCTGAACAGTACAAGTAGAAATGGTAGGTTAATACCTTTGCAATAGCTAATGTCCATATTTCATAGGCAAATCAGTATACTTTGCCTAGATTGACACTTCTGTTTCCAACTTAAAGATTTGTTTAACTGATTCATCTCCAAAATGACTAAATTCTATGACTAAATTCAACCCTTAGGCAGTTTGAACATTACAGTTTTGTTGAACTTAGCAAAATGACCATTTATGTTGTGCATACTCCAATTCTCAAGGCTGAGTTAATGTTAATATCACCTCGATGTGCTAAGATCTCCTAATGATGTGGTACCCAAAATCAATCTTCTTGTGTGCTGATTAGAGATTGATGTGAATTGAGTTGTGACTTTATTCATGATAGACACAAGACAAAGCTTTGGTGGTTTCAAAAAGGAAAAGACCATCCTTGGCAACATGGTGAGTCCCTGCCTCTACAAAAAATACAAAAATTAGCCAGGTGTGATGGTATGCACCTGTAGTCCCAGCTACTTGGGAGGCTGTGGTGGAAGGATCACCTGAGCCCAGGAAGTCGAGGCTGTGGTGAGCTGTGATCAAGCCACCGCACTCCAACCTGGGCAACAGAGTGAGACCCCATCTCAAAAAAACAAAAAGGAAAAGATTATAGAATATCAAATGTCTTTTATCTCCTAAGTTAGATGCATAGACTAGCTTTTACTTGCAAACAAGGATGAACACACTCCACCCGTGCATCTGTGGCAACCAGACACTATAGTTCCATGGTAGAATTATTATATAAAGTTGGATTTCTTTATTCCTAAGCTGCTTGGGGTTGTAAGTAGAATAAAAACCTATATTCTGAATTTAGAAACTGGAAAAGTAGGTGTGCTAAAATACAGAACATGATGGACAGCATAGCATTAATCTTGTTTTTGGATTTATTTCCCTCATGGAAAATTTCTTCACAAAGAGATTTACTGAGGGAGAGTCCAGTCCCCATTGTGCTGTAAAAAATTCAGGAGCTTAGATAGAGAGAGGCCATATAACAAAGTTAGAATATTTGGTTGTGATGCAAGGCAGGGGGTTTAGGAAATCTAAAAATCATATTAAAAATTTAAAACACTTTGATTTATCATAAATTTGACATATGATTTATCAAATTAGCAAAACATTTACTTTTAATAATGCTTGAAGCTAATACTGCAGCTACTGTAATGAATAATTTAAATTTGAATTTACATGTTTAATCATTTCTGTCTTAAAAAAATAGCAAAATGCAATGTTAGGTTGACTGTTTCTCTGATTTCCATGTAAATTACCAGGGTTAGTAAATTTGCTTGTCACTTAACAGAGTCTAGAATTATTTAATTACTGAGTATTTCTTCCTATGTTTCTATATTTCTCTTATAAGGTCTTCTGGAAGAAAACTTTGTAGTAATATAATACCTGGCTCCTTTGACATATTGGAGTAAATATTACATTTTTAAATCTAATAAAAAACAGGTTATTTAAACAAAAATTAAACCTTGAATCCAACTATCTTATTTCAAATGTTTGTTTTCTTTACTTTTATTGTTAATAACATCGTCTTCGAGGCTTAATAAATTTTCCTTTGTGTTTTGCTCAGTGCATTTGACGTATTTGTTTTAGGTAAGATCTCATTCAATTTAGTTGAGATTCCTGTTCTCTAAAGGAAATGGGCCAGGGAAAGGTGAGAGGGGAGTAATAGAGCTGTCTGAGGAATTGTAGAACTTGAGATGATAAAACAACAGGTGGTCAATGATTTTAATAAACCTATACCTGAGTACAGAGAAGAAAAGCTGTGCTCCAGAAGAAGACAAGCCCAGAGGTCATCAGCAAGTTGTGCTGTCTCAAGAGCTCTGTGTCAAAGGGAAAAATTTTCACAGATATCAAGAAGCTGACCCAAGCCAAAGACTACACTTAGACCAAACTTTTATGACACATGGGCTTCATCCTGTCACTCTACTTTTCCCCTCACTTTTCCATGAGGTACCACCAACACGTTCTTTTATTCACTTATGTATTCATTTAGCACATGCCTGTTGAGCATGAAGTGTGTGCAAAGCACCGGACCATGCACTAACGCCATAGGCATGGCTAGCCCCATGCCTGCACCTTCAGCCCCTTATGGAAGTCAGCAACCTGCACATGCTCAGACCCCTACCAACACCAGGAAAAAGCACACTGACTGTCTCCAAGTGTCAACATCAAACAAAAAAATTCCACAGAAACCACTTAAAATCAGAAGACAAAGTTGAAGCCATATATGTTGAAGTTGTTATTAGACTTGCTGCCTGTTTCTCTTTAGACTAGCAATTTAACCTTTATTCTGGTAATCAACACTTTTTTATGTATTTCAATATCATGGTGCCCAGACCAGGACTTATATTTTCATAGCTAATTACACAAATATACACATATTCCCTTAAAGGTATACAAAATTATTATCTTGGCCTAGATCAGTTTAAAACCCTTTGTGCTTAAATTCCCCTATGGTTCATTGGAAGTGCTGCAGCCAGTGTCCTCAAGGTAGTGAAGAACCATGATGGGCAAGAGTAGATGCAGGAGATAACATGTGCAATGGTGAAAACGTCTTTGTTTCCTTACCCTGCGCCAGGCTTCGTGCCGTGTGCTGGGGCTATAAAGATAGATTTGACCACAGGATGAAAATAATCACAAGTTAAATTCCTGCCTCAAGTTTCTCATGCTTTCTCAAGGCACACAGACATGTAAACACTAACCATACAATTGAATAGACATATAAAGACACAGATGAACTGGATACTGTAAAACAGAAGCATTACAAAATTAATCTGAAAACAGGAGAGGAGTCAGAGAGAGTTTCACAAAGTAGGTGACAACTGACTCAAATCCTATCAGACAAGTGGGAGCTTTCTAGATAAAAAGAGTAGAAAGGCATTCAAAGCAGTGAAATAGCCTCTTGCATTTGGAGAATTGGGGAACAGTTTGATGTGGCTATAATAAAGATGTGGCTGAAAGATAAGCAGAGATAAGATCCCAACGAGCTTTGAATTCACCACTAAGGATAAGCTTGAATTTGGGTTTGGAGAGTTACATGATTAATTTGGGTATGAAGCTAGAGGTATAAATTGGGAGTCTTTGATTTATGGATTGAATTTAAAATACATTATATAGATAGAGCTTGTGAGTCAGAAGAGAGGCTGAGAATCTAACTCTTTAGAGCACCATCATTTAAGAAGCAGGAAGAGAAATAAGAGTCCACAGAGGAGTTTTTAAATGAGCAGCCAGGAAAAAAAGAAAATCATAAATGAGGAAGAAACCACAAAAAGGGAGTTTTGAGAAGGAAGTCTCTAGCAGTGCAGTGAAGAGGTCAAGTAAGATGAAAAAATAAGATTCTAATAGACTCACCAAGCAGATGATCCCTGGTAGAATAGGAGGGAAGTCAGATTGCAGGAGGCTAAGACAGAAATAAGAGACGAGGGAGTGAAGACAATTCAGCCATGCCTCATAAAGAAACATAAGGCTAGAGACGAACAGGGAGCCATGAGGTTTTGTTTTGAAGATAAATGAAACTTAAGCATTACACCAGAGGAGAGGAAGAGGTTCAAAATATGCGACTTCAAGAAGGTCACTGCAGAATTGGAAGTGTCAAAGGCAGTAAGAGCAGACAGGACTGCAATGTCAACAGAGGAACTAACCTTGGACTCTAAGAAAAAGAGAAGAAAAGAAGAACAGGTGTAGTTGAAGACTATTCTAAAAAAAAAATCAATGTTAAGTGAACAGTGTTTATTCCTCCTAGGTCTGGTGAGAAGAAAGGGCTAGGGTAAGAGACATGAGGAAAGTCATAAAAGTTGGAACAACTTGGCGTAGGAGGTAGGAAAGGAAATTCAACAAAACCTTGGAGGATCACTGGGTGGTTTTGAGGGTCTACTTAGGATTAGAGATCCTACCTTTTTCTAATGACATTCATCCACAATGCTCTGGGTTTCCAAGAATAAAAGGAGAGATGAATTGATCCAGGTTTGGGCATCGCATGGTAAATGGGCAAGAGTGGAAGGTGCTAGCAAGAGAAGCTTAAAAGATGCAGGTGGAAAAGGGAAGGAAAGTAATCCAGCTGATGCATGTTACTCAGAAAGCAAAGGGAAATGTCAAGGAACTAGAAGTCTTCACAAATTCAAAGACCAAAGAGGGTAAAACTTAGAAAGTGAGACAACTGTTAAGGACAAAAAGCAGTAGTTCAGAAATAGATGAGTTCCTAGTTCCTAGTGGTGACCAGATCCAAGGTGTGACTGTGAAAGTGAGTTCTGGGAGCAGAGTGAAGGTATAGGTACTAGCATTGAGATAAATGAACTCCACGCTACTGATTGTGCATACCAACTGTGTGTTTCTCTGGACTTTATTTATTAGGTGCCAAGCATAATACCTCTAACAACCCTATGAGATAGAAACTATTATTTTCATCATCCTCATTTTACAGATGAAGAAACTGAGACACAGAAAGATGAAGCAACTTGCCTAAAGTCATACAGCTATACTAGAAGGACCAAGGATTTAAGCCCAGGCAGTCTGGCTCCACAATTCTTGCTCCCAACACTACACTACACAACTTTTCCTAGAATGGCACAGCAGCATCTTGGAGCTATAAGCAGCATGGCTGAAATCAGGAGATATTTTTGTAGGAAGGTGGAAGATGAACGATCACCTAAAATGTAACGAAATGCCCTTCCTAACATCCGCAGCATAAGCACTGCATTTATTGAGCTTCCACTATGTGCCAGTTTGTGCTATTTTAAAACAATTGATCCTAGTATAGCAGCTATAGAGCTAGGATTTCATTTTGTCCGTATTCCTTCCCTGAAATTTGCACAAACGTGTTTTGTTATTTAAAAAAAAAAAAAAAAAATGATACCCTGATATTCAGCCTGCTGGGTAGCAGGATCTTAAGTTAAATGATTCTATAAAAATCTACTGCCTAGCAGCCAAATATACTCATCTGAGAAATAACTGAACAATTCACAGTAGACTCAAATGGTTCTGCATCCACCGGAATAACCAGCTGGTGACAGTTTACTTTACAGCCCACCTACAACAAAACTGAGAAGCTGCACCT
This sequence comes from Papio anubis, assembly GCF_008728515.1. Classification (NCBI taxonomy): domain Eukaryota; kingdom Metazoa; phylum Chordata; class Mammalia; order Primates; family Cercopithecidae; genus Papio; species Papio anubis. The sequence goes on along the minus strand of NC_044982.1, from coordinate 67,642,819 downwards.
GACACTAGTCAACCTGGCCATCCTAGAACTATCTATCCTGCAATCTTAGCACATCCTAAGGAAAATATTTAGAGATCACACTCATTTTTTAACACCGATTTTAAACACACTAGAATACTGTGGCTACGTGAAAGAGCTCCTCCTCGCTCAAATATTCAACTACATCATGTTGCTTTTGTCCGTTTGCAACATTTTCTGAGAATTATACCAAGAATTGTGGCTTGGCTGTCAGCATTGCATAAATTTTCTAGCACCTGAGTTATCGGTGGAAGTAGGATGTCAATATAATGTCATAACATACTTTATTCAATATTTGTGATAATAAACTTCAGAATGAACTATGACATACCATAATTTTTCTGTGCTAATAAAGGATGGAGTTGCCTGTGTTTAAATTTTATAGGCTCCTTTTACCAACAGTTACAATTTCATTGGTCTTCTTCCAAAAATTTTTGTAGGAAATATCTTATCCCTTCCCACCCTCCATCAAAAAATACTAAAGTCAAAATGCAGCCATAGTAAGCTAAAAATTTAAAGTTAAGAATCATAATTCTCTGCAATGAGAATTATCAGGACTTACTAATCAGCCATAGGAAATGCAAACACTGGCATTGAAATAGGAATTTTTGGAAGGCAGGATAGCCTAGAGGCTTCAGTTTGAATTTCTTCATTTGTCTAAGTATGTTTCCTTGTCCATAAAATACTGACTTCTTCCCACGATTGTTGTGAGAATCACATTTATTCAAGCATTTGCCACACTGCTTAACTTAGCACAAAACTAAATAGTATCATTTCTCTTTTCGTCCTTTTCATTTGACTTCACAGCAGCTCTTGTCTCAGTGGCCCTCCTTCCTTCTTGATACACCCTCTTCTCTTGGGTTTTCTCATATTTTCTTTGTCTTCTGGTATCTTAAGGACTCCTTTGCTGGTTCTTCTTTATCTATGCTATCTCTAAATGTCACATTCCTTCACAACTTAACACTAAGCCCTCTTCTATTTTTCTCTCTCAGCTCTCTCACCAGGCAAACTCATCCTCTCCCAGGCCTCAAAGAATACCTACCTGCCAAATTAACAGCTCAGTTCTCTCCTCCTAGTTTCAGACTTATGTATCCTTTGTAACTACTTGATATCCCAACATAGAGATCTTATAGACATCTCAAAGCCTCATGTTCAAAATCAAGTCAGAGCTGACCCCTGATGACCTTGCCTGCTCAGACTTGCCCTTTCTCATGCTCCGTCTCCCTGGAAATGCTCCACCATCCACCCAGTAGCTCCAGGCAGCAATCTGAGCATCATCCAATTCTGTTCTTTCTCCACCGTCCATGCCAAGCTCTGTCTGTGCCCTATAAGATGATCCTCATATTCCCTTTCAATTCTAAAGTCTCGGCTTCTTAGAGCTGGCATTCAAAAGAATTAGCACATTTCAAAACCCCCTACTAAAGTGTATCTTAAAGACTATTTATAAATGGTTTGATCACAACTATAAAAATATTAATAGTTTAAAGGCAAAGAATATTCCTTAGAACACTCAGTGTTACTACATTTTAAAAAAAAGATACACGGTCAAATAAGTTTGGAAAATGCTAGATTGAATAGAATTAAGCAGGTTTTCACTGTTGTCATTGCTGTTTTTACTCCAGACTTCTCAGCATTTTTGAACAATCTTCATGAATCCATAAGAAGAACATGACCCGTGTGTCATGCATTCACTTCCCTCTGGTTTATTCTCTCAAAAGGGACCCAGAGCCAACTTTATTCTTATCTGGACCACCTCAGTTTCCCTAAGGACTGCCATTCACTTTATATCTTGTTTTCATCTGGAACTCCTGAACTCGTTTTCCTTTTCACATGACATTCCTCTTCTTCTTGGCATCAGCTAAGGGGTAAATGTGAAGTTTACCACATATCCTTAACTGCCCTTTATTTCCCACAAGAGCACCGAACAAGTCTCCATAAAAATATCAGACTTTCCCAAGGGCTTGGAGAAGCAAGGAGCATTACGTCATAGCAATTCAAACACCTTAGAAGCAAAGATTAGATATCTCCATTCTTAAAAGTCCTCTCCTCCTCTCCACCAGAAACCTCTAATTGACCACCATTGTTCATTTATTCCAGAGTACTGACAGACTGCCTAATCTTTCTCCTTCTTCTTGCTCCCTTCCCTCTCTTCTCTACTCTTCTTGGCTTTTCTCCCCTCTCAAACTATACAGTATTTACTTTTAATGCATATCAGATTGACTATTTATTTGATTCCTTCTTCTTTTTCAATCCTGCCAATCTACTCCCAACTGCTTACCAAGTCATTTTTCTAAACAAAGCACTTCCTTCAATAGAAAAACTGCAAGATACAGCTTCAGCTACCAACCTAAAATAATTCAGCATCTTATAGTCAGCAATTGAGTTCTTTTGAAGGGAAGCGTCTTTGCTTAGAAAACTTTGATTGTGATATCCCTTTATTTCAGAACATATCCTAGAATTTCTGTTTCATAGAATTCTTCTTGAATCACAAATTTTAAAAAAAGAAAGACAAGACAGAAACAAATTGACATCTCATGGTAGGTGAATGTTGGGAAGTGGATGTAAAGAAGAATCAACCTGCTACTTATATAATTGTCATGTGACCCAGGACCTCATGCCATGCCCTTACCCATCCCTGTGGGCACAGGAGTTGATTCAACAATGATCAGACCAGCAGTCTGATAGCACAAAATACCCTACTGATTCTCCTCCTTTTTCCCACCCCATCCTCATGCACACACATGCATACAAATGCATATACCTTCCCAGGTTTTCCCCACGGGGCTCTCTGGACGTTTGCTCAGCAGTGTCTTAAACCCCTGCATTAGAGCAGGTTGTTGCCGGAGGTCCCAGAATCACTCAGGTCTGGATGGACCACAGTCCAGTGTGCTCAATGCCACCATGTTCCAGAATATGTTGCTGAGACATCACTAAAGCCACCATGAACTCCGCTGCACCTCTCCTATCCGTTGGAGTTGCTGCTGGCCATGTTGTTACCCTCCCCAAATCACCCACTTTGACTCTGATTGAGCATCAGTCAGCACTACAGCTTCAGCCCCCTGCACTCCCTCCTCTCTCCCAGCGCTCAGTTCTCCTCAAGGTTCTGATATACCTCCCTCTTCTCAACATTGCCTGCTCTTAAAGGAGCTCCTAAGCAGACCTGTGTTTTTCAGCTACTATGACCCTCTTGGGATTTTATGCTGAAAATTCTCTCTTCCCCAGAGGCCTGTGTGCCATCAGGATGGCTAATCCCATGGTCATTTTCTCAGGGCTGCTATAGAGCAGGGAAACAATTCATGGGCCAAATCTAGCCTGCCACTTGATTTTGTGAAGTTTTATTGAAGAACAGCCACACCAATTCACCTACACATTGAAGGGTTGCTTTCTACTACCATGGTGGAGGTGAATGGGGTGACAGATAAAGACCTTGTAGCCCACAAAGCCTAACGTATTTACTTTTTGGTCCTTTTCAGTAAGTATGTTGATCCCTGCTATAGATGAAACAACAGAACTTATTATTCCTTAATTTAAGCCAGCATAATTTGAGGAGGACCCCCTTGGTGCACACGGACCAGTAATCTTATCTGGAAAACTAATAGGATAAATGAATCAAAGGATAAAACACTATTCTAACACATGCCTGGGACACTGTTGGCCATTCTGATCATGAAATCTAAATAAACAAACAAAACAAAAAATTTTTTTGAGAGGAAGTCTCACTCTTGTCGCCCAGGCTGGAGTGCAATGGTGCCATCTCGGCTCACTGCAACCCCCGCCTCCTGGGTTCAAGCAATTCTCCTGCCTCAGCCTCCTGAGTAGTGGGATTACAGGGGCCCACCACCACACCCAGCTAATTTTTTGTATTTTTATTAGAGACAGAGTTTCATCATGTTGGCCAGGCTTGTCTCGAACTCTTGACCTCAGGTGACCCACCCACCTCAGCCTCCCAAAGTGCTGGGATTACAGGTGTGAGCCACCGCACCTGGCCAAAACAGGTAAAAATTTAAAACTGCATGGGAATAATAACCCCAAGATAAAGATCCTGACTATCTGTGGGTAAAGGGAAAAGAACATGTTCAGGGATGGGTAGAGAGGATTTCAACTGTATTTATAACAAAGGCTTCTTAGATTCAATGGTAAGTACAAATGGATTCATTTATTTCCCTGTTACATATCTTCCAGATTTACTCCCCCTTTCTCTGTCCTGCTCTGAGCCACAGGAGGCTGGCTATGTAGACCTCACCAAAGGGCTCTTTTGCCTCCTGTTTTCTGACTGGGTCCAGCAAATAGTCAACTGCAGCAGGACAGGGAAGAAAGACAGGGTATTTATTCCCCCAACTTCCTGCACACTGAATGTGGCCCTTGAATGAAAGCCACAGCTCTTAGCAGGAGACCGTCACACAGCCATCTCTGACTCCAGGAACCGCTTACTGCTTCCTCCCCAACTCCTTGAATTAGCCACCTATTGCTACATAACAAGTGACCCCCAAGAACTGCAGCTTAAAACAACAATCATTTATTATCTCAAAGTTTCTAGGGGCTTCTTCCTAAAGATCTCTCGAAAAACTGTAATCAGGGTATTAACTGGAGCTGTGTTTTCCCCTGAAGGCTCAACTGAGGGAAGATCCACTTCCAGCTCACTCATATGGTGTTGACAGGGTTCATTTCCCCACAGATTGTTGGCCTGAAGCATCCCTCAGTTTCTTCTCATGAAGGCCTTCCCATAAAGCAGCTCCAATCATGGCAGCTGGGTTCCCTCAGAGCAAGCAAGACAACCAGACAGAATCCACTGTCGTTTTGTAATCTAATCTCAGAAGTGACATCCTATTACTTTTAGTGTGTTCTGTTTATTAGAAGCATATGACTATGTTCAGGCTACACTCAAGAGGGAGGAAGTACCCAAGGGCATGAACACCACACTCACTGGGTGGTGGGAACCCTAGAGATGGTTTACCACACTCTTTTAGGCCTAGAGCAATAACCAGCTCTTACTAGTCCTAGGGTTACTGAAACATTTCAGATTTCCCTAAACTCTAGTAGACAGTCCCTCATTAAGCTCCCTGCAAATTATCTCAGCTTTCCAGGACCCTAATTTGAAAGTGTAATTAAAGTATACTCACACCAGGAAAGTGGCTGCAAACTAAGCTTAGAAATGAGGAAATCAAAGACTACTGTACAGAGAGTTTGAAGGCCACAAGGGTAACATTTAACTCAGGGCTGATACTTCATTTTTCCAAACAGCTCAGTGTAAAAAATAACAGTAAAAATAGCCTGAGAAAGGTTTTAAACAAGCGGAAAGTAGAGATACCCAAACAAAAGGAGGAAGAGAGAATGAAGTTCAAATAAAACTTTTCCATTGTAAGTAATTCCAATCCTTCCTTGGTCCTAATGTGAGAAATAGAATTCATTCTGATAGAACACGGAAAGATAAGAAAAAAGCAAATGGGGAACTAGAAATACAGATAAGCTAAAAGCAATAATGAAAATTAATTGTAACATCTGGGAAAATTTAGTTGACCTTTCTGGGAGCAGAGACACAAATTTCACTAAGACTAATTACCTTATTTTCAACTTTGACTTTATATTAAGGTGAATCTAGAGGGTAAAACAAATGTTTACCTTCAATGAAATGATTTTCAAGTAATAATACATTTATGTCTCTCAGACAGGTTGAAAACTTCTTCTACCTCTAACATTTTTGCTGATACATAAGATTTTTATCAATCACTGTCATACTTATTAACCTGAACTTCAGTACTAATGTTAAAATAATTTACATTTTTATTAAAATTCCTGGTTTCCTAGAAAATTATTTTTATCTCAATAGTATCTACCATGCTCTGAAAAAGAAATAGTAGGCAAGACTTTACATGTTAGCTCAATAGCTACAGATATTAATAGGATCCCTTGTAGTTCAGAAAGGAATATAGAATAGAGCTAGGGTTCCCACCCTTCCCTTCAACTCTTCTCCATCTAAGTATAATTCACCAGGCCAGAGTGGAGGCAATTCATTTATAGGATATCCATCCATTAGATAAGAGATGCAGACATAATAGCCAAGGAATAGGTCTAAAATGCATGGAAGTTTGTATCCTTAGTTATTGAATGAGTTATGTATTTTCTAATTTTCTGCTGAGCCTAGAGAAAAAAATGACCAATCACTTTGGAAAGATATTGATGTTTACAAAGTATAGCCTCTGAATATCTCATATGCAAAGGAAAGACTATATTTGAACCAAGGAAAAAATTTTATAGTTAAACCAAGGAAAAAATGAGTATAATTTTATTACTAGGGACTAACTTTCATATATAATAATGGCTTACACAAAAAATTCACCTATGACATTAAATACCAATTATATAATTCAATTAACTTCATTTTTCCCTTATAATTATCTGAAAAATTTATTCTTTTACAGTGAACAAATTCTTCCCACTCTTCTGAGCAACCATCTCAAAATATAGTAAGTATTGGCTATTGAAATGAAATAAAATTCTGTAAGTAAGCTCATCATTGGTAGTGATGACTCACCACTCTGTTTATAAGTAGGCTATAGTTGAGTAAACGCTGTCAACACAAATAAATCACTTCAGACCATTATGCTGAGAAGATCATGGTTGTATTAACTGGTTTTCACGTATGCCTCATTACTTCTTTTTCTAGATTATTCATTGAGAGGAGCATTATCTATTTAATTTTTTTTAATGTCATGAAAGAAAGTAAAAGATGTGTAATGGGCACAAAAACCCTCCTGTGAATGTTAATGTTAACTTTCACTTGATTGAAAAACTGCAGTATAATTTTTACCTGAAAAGAAACTTTATCTTGAGTATAATACCTTCAAATTATGTAGAGCTTTTGTCCCTTAGAGTTCACAGCTCCTCAATACCTAGAGAGAGATAACTGAGCTACAGAGTAATAAGCTGATATATTTGAAAGAAAATGCTGGTACATTTTATTTAATCAAAAGATTTTCAAAATGACATTATCAGCTCTTTCAGACAAAAAAAATTACTTGTTTGAAATTGGACGTCAAACAAAAATTATATAGTGAAATTCCATTATAACTAGATAATTTTTTTAAATAGTCACTCCTTCATGAACACACATTGGCTCACCAAATATGTATTGAGCTCAGCTATCATGTGCTAGGCACTGTGCCAGGTACTGGGAATACATAGATCTAGGACATAGTCTCTAGCCTCATGATACTTAGAGTCTGCAGAGAAAAAGGTAACTAGATTACTAAAATATTGAGAAATAAGGACTCTAATAAAGGTGTACAGTACATGATAGTCTCTCATTACTGTTGCAATAGAGTTGTGTTGTAGTCTTTTTTTTTTTTTTTTTTGAGACAGAGTCTCCCTCTGTGGTGCAGGCTGGAGTGCAGTGGCATGATCTCGGCTCACTGCAACTTCCGCCTCACGGGTTCAAGCAATTCTCTTTCTCAGCCTCCCGAGTAGCTGGGATTATAGGTGCCCACAACCATGCCCAGTTAATTTTTGTATCTTTAGTGGAGATGGGATTTCACTATCTTGGCCAGGCTGGGTCTTGAACTACTGACCTCATGATCCACCTGCCATGGCCTCTGTAGTCTCTTTTAACAAGAGCTAAGACATTTCTTTAAAACTCTTTTGGTAATGATCTCATCTTGGAGGTGAGGAAAGAAAAGGTATCAGTCTATGCTTGAGGGATTTCCTTATATACTGTTAATACCCTTGTTTGAAAGAAATACACAATATGTTGATGTCCTAAAAATCTGATGAGAAAACATTGAACTGATGAGTAAAACTTGACAAAAATAAAGTTTTGATAACCAAACTCTACCTCCTCAAGCAATTAGAAAGAAATGAATCAATAGGAGATAACCCTACTCCATTCTACCCTGCAACTCAGCGTTAACAACAGCCTTGAGGTTAGAAGACCATTGAGGAGTTTATGAGTGTGTGCATGGAGGAGGGGAATCAGGAGCTCTGTGAAGTCTGAGTCTCAATCACAGAGACATTAAATCTCTCCCATTCAGAACATCCCTAATCTTTTCTCCTCTAACATCCCCTAAATTGGAGTTTTCAAGGTGAGGGACAGAGATTACACAGCCAAATCTGCCTCCTCTCAGCTGCTTTCATTCTGTGAGAGAAAATGCCCCAGCTGACCCTGAAAGTTTATGGTCCTGATCAGGATGGGCAAACAAGAGGTGGATCTGTCAGTTGTTTCATGCTTTTGTCAAGGAGCTGGTGGAGAGACTGCTCAAATTGGTCAAAATACATAAACATTTAGGTTGGAGCAGAAGTAATTGTGGTTTTTGCCATTACTTTTAATAATTACTAATAAATTAAGTAACCACCTAGAAAAAACTTGACTAGAAGTCATTCTACAATAAGCACTTACCATGTTGGAAATATGTTCCTGTTACAGGGTAGGGGCTGTTAAAGACTGAAAGTTTGTGCCCCTTCCCCAAAAAATTCCTAACCCCCAAAGTGATGGTATTAGGAGGTGGGGTCTTTGGGGGATAAATAGGTCATGTAGGTGGAGCTCTCCCGAATGGGATTAACCTTACAAAAGGAACCCTGTAGAGCTCTCCATGCTCTTTCTTCTACGTGAGAATGCAACAAAAAGACAGCAGTCTGCAACCTGGCAGAGGGCCTTCACCAGAAGGGGACCGTCTTGGCACCCTGATCTCAGACTTCCAGCCCTCAGAACTGTGAAAATACATTTCTTGTTGTTTATAGGCCACCCTGTCTATGGTACTTTGTTATAGAAGCTCAAACTAATTCAGGGGCCAAGTCTTTTCATCATTATGTCCCCAATGTCTGGTACCAGTTTGTTTTACACTGCATGAGATGCTTCAGAACTTGATTATGTTGAAATGACTGAATGAGTGAACAATTCCCTAAGGGATTTATACTAAAGTCAAACATTGACTTCTGGTTTCCTTATTTTATTTTTAGGCATGGGTGTATAAAACAGTGAAATAAAGACCAACTTCACTCTTTCAGCAGAAATGGGACAGGCTAGAATCCCTTCTGACCAACTAGCCATGCTACCCTGAAATGACCTCAGGTTTCCTGTACACTTCTCTAAGTGGTGGAATATGCTCAGCATCTACCAGGTCCCAGATCCCATGAATGACATTAATTGTTTCCATTAGGTTTATTCAAAAAGGAGAGTGGAAATCGGGATTCTTCTGTTTACTACCGGCATGTTATAATGAATATGAATTATATGAATAAGTGGCAAGGTATGGCTCTCAGCATACTCTAATGGTCTGCTACAAAATCAATAGGAATATGGCCGGCCAGAATGTGACAAAATGGAAAATAATAAACTTCTAATTGACTCAGTTTTTTCACCTTTGCCCTGAGAACCATGATGAACCATGAAATTCCAAAGTGCCCATGCATCACTGCAAATGCTACTGGACCAAGGCGTCTTATTCTTCTTTTTCTATTTCCTCCCCTGTCTTCTAATCTCAACTCCATCCTAGGACCTAGGACAGTTTCCAGAGCACAGTAAATTTCAAATGTTGTTCAGATAACTGGCATTTCTTCATAGCTAATATGTTATAAGGGGAAATAAATATCCCTAGAAATCCTCATACATTTGAAAATCTCAACAGGCCAAGAAGTGATAATTCAGATGAAGTCTACACTGAAAAACCACAATAGAGAGAACCAAACATCTCATTATCTGAAAGTAACTGCTTAAGTCTGCTATAAATGTATTTTTGTAGGGTCTCCTTAAAACTTTACTGCATGACATTTTAACATTGAAAATAAAGCTATTTTAAATCATTGAAATTCAACTGCCCACTTGCTCAAAGAAGATATTTATATAGTTATTTGTTTCTCCAATAGGAAGAACTGGCTCACTGCATGCAGTATTGAAGTCTTTTGATGATATTTCGGTTTCCAAGTATATCTAAAAAGTAGAATGATCCGGCATTTTATTGAATTCTTTGATTCTATATAGGCTCGTATGAGTATCAACTTTTTTTCTATACTATAGATATCATTCATATTCGCCAAGATAAGAAATTGGGTTAACCCTACTTCACTTTTTTCTTCAAAAGTGTTGTCTTTTAAATATTGGGACAAGAAATCTATATTTGAGTTTGTTATTCAGCATGGTTTATAGTTTCTATTCAGAATTCTGCTTTACAAATAAATCAATTCTAATTTTCTCAAAATCAAAATAACTCCAGAAAAAAATTCAGCAATAGCAAACATTGATCCAGCATGAAAACTGAAATAATTTAAAATTTATTACTTGATCTGTTCTCTCATATATTCAGTATTAGAAATAAAATAATTCTTAATGCCCTTCCCCAAATTCTATGCCAGTAAAATTGAGTTGCTTCATCATTTTTTATATCAAAGATTCCTTTTTTAAAACAGTTATGCAAGTCAGGAATTGCTTCTCAAAGACCACATTATGTTTTATAATGATTTAATAACTATGCAATCAAAACTCTCCCAACTTTTAGTCAACATTATTTATTTGGTGAAACTCAATGAATTGTTTATGTTAAGTTAAACATAGTTTAAGCTTCTTTTATAGATGTTACTTTGAACCCATCTGTTATCATTAGATTGGGAGGGAGGAGATAGACTTTAAAATAGTTTAACTTTAGCATAATGATTAATTCTAAATGTTATTAAATCCTAATAACTTGCAGATATGTTATCTAATGTGTATGTTTTATAATATATTAAATATCTCTGACATACATAGGATGCATACATATCTCTGACATACATACATATTTTAACTCCATTTTATTGATAGGGAAAGTGAAAGACTAATGAAGTTGTAAAAATTAGTTTGAAATGAAAGGAATAAGATCTGGGTTTCCCCCCCCTACTCAAGTGTATCTTTTCTGGTTATTAACTTTTGGAGATATAGATTTTTAAATGAATTACATTAATATATTTTTTAAACCAAAATTTGTCTCACTTACTGTAGCAACTTGAAGTACAAAGACATTAGTAACTTTAATTTGTTCACATTGTTCAATTGCTGTAAAGATCAAGTTTAGAACACTGAATTCAATTCATTCGAAAGCACACACTGATGACACTGACCAATATGGAGAAAGAAGAAACTGCAGTTGTAGTGATGACTGCAAACGATGAGCGCAGATGGAAAAATACTGAGTGTGGGACCTAAAGGGAACTATTCAGGCAGAGATGTTCATCAGGTAGCTCTATTTATGAACTCTAACTGTGCATCAGTTTATTACAAAGGCACTTGGGACACAAAAACAAATCCTAGTAAGGGAACAAAGGAGGGAATAGGTGTCAGTGTCTGTCAGGGTCCGGTTAGGATATAGAGGTCACACTAATTACTTTTAATAGGAAAAACTTTAGTGTAGATAGTTATATTGAGTAGATGAAAAGGCAAAGAGAGAACTCTAAGGTATCACAGAGATAACACCTGCAGGAAGCCTCTTCTACCCCTACAATTGGGAAAGCAAAGTGAAAGGTTGGGTTTATTAAAATTTAGAATGTTTAGAGGAGGTGACTCATCTGCCTGAGACCCAGACATCTAAGAAGGGGCACTGCTTACCTAATGTGTCTGATTCTGCCAGTGTTAGAGAACCTAAACTGCAAAGTGCATTTGATTGCTGCTATTGGATTCAACTGCCACTGCCAGGGTGAAATGAGACAAGGGTGACCCTGACAAAATTAGGAAGCACACATGAACTCAACAGAAAAGAGCAAGTGCCTTTTCCCTCCACCAGCTGTGCAGTCTCCCTGGAACCCCTGCAGAGGGCCTAAGAGGAGAGAACTGGCCAGGCAGAGATCTAATTTACAGAGTGCCAGTCCCAGCACCACAGAGCAGGCTACACAAGGATATGGGTTTGGAGCTGATCATAGCTCCAATTGAGATCATAGCTCAATAACTGAAGCAGAATGATTATTCCAATTGAGGGGAAGGGGTTCAAAAGGTTTTGATAAATAAGTTGAGTTGAGTCATAGAAGCTGCAATTTATTGAATAATTAGAATGTGTCAAGCATGGTATTAAGCACTTCAAGTTCATTAGTTCATTTAATTTAATCCTCACAACAGCCATTTGAAGTAGATATTATTATTCCAAGTTTATAGATAAGAAAATTGAGGTTCAAGGAGGTTATGTGACTTGACCAAAGCTATATAGTTAGTTATTGGGGATCCAGGATTCAATCCCAGGTCCATCTGCCTCCAAAATACAAGCTCTCAAACATTATAACATACACTCTCTTGAAAGACTGGTAGGTGTTTAATAAATAGAAACTGAGCAAAGGACATTCCAAGCAGAGAGAAAGCACAACCAAAGTCAGAGAGGTAAGAAATAGCCTGGCAGCAGTAGGAAACCAAAAGAAATTCCACAGTTTAAATCTAATGTAAAAAGGAATACAGAGGCCAGGCACAGTGGCTCACACCTGAAATTCCAGCATTTTGGGAGGCCAACGCAGGCAGATCACCTGAGGTCAGGAGTTTGACTCTACTAAAAAGAAATACAAAAAAATTAGCCGGGTGTGGTAGCATGCACCTGTATCCCAGCTAGTCAGGAGGCTGAGGCAGGAGAATCACTTGAACCCAGGAAGTGGAGGTTGCAGTGAGCTGAGATCGCACTCCAGTCTGGGCAACAGAGCGAGAATACATCTCAAATTTAAAAAAAAAAAAAGAATACTGAGTAAATGGTTCATTGGATAGTTCATTAGAAGCCAGTGCAAGGAAGACTCAATAGAGCGTGTTTTCATGGATCCATGTTTTCATGGATCAGCTTTATCCTGAGGGCAGTGGAGAGCCATTGAAAGGTTAAACAGCAGAATAGCCTAATAAAGTTTGTACTTTTTTAAAGTGTTCTTGCAAACATGTGGAAGGCTTACTGAATAGACGTCAGAATAGAAACAAGAGAGCTAGTTAGGAGACGTTTCCCAGAATCCAGAGAACACATGAGAACGGCGTGAATAAAAGCAGTAGTGGTGGTGATGAACAGAAGAGAATCAAGAGGAGAGATGCTAAGAAGGTAGAACGTATGAACTGATGACACACTCTAAGGGATTTAAAGGACAAGAGAGAGAAAGCAATGCAGGACAACTCCTGATCTTCTAACTGGAGGACCAGGTGAATGATGGTGCCTTTGATCAAGTTGGGAAAAGGTTGGAAATAAGACATTTGGGAGAAGGAGATATTAAGTTTTATACATGTGGAGTTTAAGATAGAAAATACAGGTTAAGATATGCAATCAGCAGTATGATATAGATTGCTGGTGTTCAGAAAGGAAATATGGGCTGGAGATCAAGGTCATCATTTTTAGTGATTAATGTCTTTGTCTGCCCTTTCTGGAAAATGCACAAGACCAAGGGCCTAAACATTAGTAAAATCTCTTTTGACCTTGAAAGTATTAAAGCTTGAATTTGCAGCAAGCTAAAACATCCAGGAAGATTAGAAGAGAGTGTTTCAAATCTATTACGTATAATTGGTACAAAAATTTCAACTAATTGAGAGAAAAAAATAGAAAGACACAAACGTCAACCAGAAATATAGCATTCTCAGCATGCTCCTTGAATTTCACTTTTAAATAAATTTAGAATTGTTCTTATTGCATAAAAAGTCTCATCAATTATATTAACAGATATCCCAAACCTACTCCTAATGCACTAGATTGCTATATATTTCTATTTATATATATTAGAATGTGGGAGTATTTGTAATAAATCAGGTAACTCAAGCAAATTGTACCAGAATACATTATCTTTTTTTTAAGACAAGGTGTAACTCTGTTGCCCAGGCTGGAGTGCAGTGGTGCCATCACAGTTCACTACAGTCTCAACCTCCCAGTCTCAAGCAATCCTCCCACCTCAGCCCCAACAAGTAGCAGGGCCTGCAGGTGCACCACCAAGCCTGGCTAACTTCTTTTTTTTTCTTTTTTTTTCCTTTTTTTTTTTTTAGAGACAGGATCGTGCTATATTGCCCAGCCTAATCTCAAACTCCTAGGCTCAAGTAAACTTCCTGCCTTGGCCTCCCAAATTGCTGGGATTACTAGCATGAACCACCACACCTGGCTCATTATCTTCTTTTTAATAATACTTAGCCCTGATTCTTCATAAATTGCTACATAGGATTATAATTATTGATAAAAATAAGAACAATCTTTTCAAGTAATAATTAACATAAATACTTATCCACTCAAAAAGACAATTTTGATAGCTATAGTAATATTCAATCCCATTTCTCACTATTAACAGAATCCCTACTTTCCAATCATGTACTTAGGGATTGGTTTAAGCATATCAGCAAAATTACAAGCTCTGCCACAGTTACTGATTCAGGGATGGTGAAGGAACCCAAGCCTAAACAAGACAGTGCAGTATATAACACTCTCTTGGCATGCTATCTAAGTCAATCCAAGGAGAGTGATTCTCAGGACTTTTGTTTGATGGTTAGAAGAGAAAAAACAACATCACAGGAGGCAAATGAAGAGATAGGAAAAAACTGGTACTTGGTGATATCACTGGGTATTCGGACCAGCCCTAGATTAAACCAACATTAGATAAAACCAACTACCTGGTTTTAGTTAAACCAACATTAGATAAAACCAACTACCTGGAATTAGATAAAGTCCAGCCTACTGCTTGTTTAAGTCAGTTTGAGTTGGGTTCTCTGAAACATCACCAACTGTTTCATTTTCTGCAATGAATAGAATTGATATTACTTACCAAGGTTTTTTTCTTCTATTGAGAAAGGTAATTAACAAATCTCCACTATGTAACTTCTTGAAGTCTATCTGAAATGACCACAAAAAAAAGAGTTTAAGTAGTTAATATCCTAAAATTAAGAATTTTTTTTTAGGCCAGGCACAGTGGCTCATGCTTGTAATCCCAGCACTTTGGGAGGCTGAGGTGGGCAGATCACGAGGTCAGGAATTCAAGACCAACCTGGCCAACACAGTGAAACCCTGTCTCTACTAAAAATACAAAATTTAGCTGGGCATGGTGGTGGGCACCTGTAATCCCAGCTACTTGGGAGGCTGAGGCAGGAGAATCACTTGAACCCAGGAGGCAGAGGTCTCAGTGAGCCAAGATCACACCACTATACTCCAGCCTGGAAAACACAGCTAGACTCTATCTCAAAAAAATTTTTATTTTCATTAAAATTGCCTATGTTTATCAATAAGTTAATACAGATTATAATATTCCACAGGAAAAAAATTAGTAGTGATTTAACATTTTTATTTATACAGAGATTTTATTTCAAGGTTATTGTATTAAATGTTACTTACAAGTAATATCCATTGTTATTGAAAGATAAAATTAAGGTTCTATACTTTGAAACCTTGAAAATTTTATTACAAGACCTCCAGTTCCACTCACTCACATTTATAGACTTATATAACCTTATTAGGTTACCTACCTCATATGCTGTTTGCCTTTGGACAACATACCATCCAATTCTTCTGATATTAAACTCAGCACAACATCCTAT
Organism: Papio anubis; assembly: GCF_008728515.1. Taxonomy (NCBI): domain Eukaryota; kingdom Metazoa; phylum Chordata; class Mammalia; order Primates; family Cercopithecidae; genus Papio; species Papio anubis. Next base: position 67,627,329 of record NC_044982.1, on the reverse strand, counting down.
CTTGCTCTGAGGTGGGCAGAGGATTGTTTTTGCTAGCAACATCCAATAATAATAAAGGGAGACCTTACACCTCAAACACCATATTTCTTCTCTCTGTGGCTTCTCTCATGATACTACCTCTTCTTCTGCCCATTGCACTCCAACCCAACCAATTTAAATAGGCAAATAAGCTTACCAACCTATTTGAAATTTCCAGATAGGAAATAGGAGAAAATGCATGTAGCTGAGGTAATTCACAAATACTGCCTCCCCTGACTTAGCAGACTATAGATTTAAAATATTAATCAGTCCCTTCTGAGACTCATTTTAAAAATTTTGATTAAGAAAACACTACATAACAGAAAACAACTAACAAAATGGCTACAGCAGATACTTTCCTATAACTACTTTACATGTGAATGGATTGAATGCCCCAATCAAAAAAAAAAAATAGAATGGTTGAATAGATTAAAAAACAAGACCCAATTATATGCTGTCTACAAGAAACTCACTTTAGATTTAAGGACATACGCTGAAAGTGAAGAGATGAAAAAAGATATTTCATGCAATGGTTACTAAAAGATAGCAGGGGTGGCTATATTTATAACACACAAAATACACTTTAAGTCAAAAATTGTCACAAAAGACAAAGAAGGGCATTGTATAAAGATAAAAAGGTCAATCCACCGGGATAGTATAATAATTATAAATATATGCACCCAACATCATAGTACCCAAATACATAAGGCAAACATTGACAAAACTGGAGAGAGAAATAGACAGCAATGTGATAATAATAGAATACTTCAATACCTCACTTTCAATAATGTTTGAAAACAGAATATTCAAATAGAAGATCAACAAGGAAACAAGAGAGCTTGAATTACATTATAGGCCAAATGTTCTTAAGAGATGTATACAGAATATTCTACCCAATGGCAGCAGAATACACATTCTTCTCATGTGGATCTTTCTCCAGAATAGATCTATTGTGATATAAGTCATGAAAAAAGTACTTGATGCAGCAAAACCAATACTAAGAGGGAAATTTAGCACAATAAACACATTTAAAAAGAAAAGGATCTCAAATAAACAACCTAACTTAACACTGCAAGGAATTTTTAAAAGAGCAAATTAAGTCCAAGTTAGGAGATTACGAAAATTTTTTTAACTACAGCAGAAAACACAAGAAATTAAAAATAGACAAAATAAGAAACTGAGTTTTTTTAAAGAAAATCAAAATTGATAAACTCTTAGCTAGACTAACTTTAAAAAGGAGAGAAGATCCAAATAGATAAAATGAGAAATGAAAGAAGAGGCTTTACAAGTGATGCTACAAAATAAAAAGGATTATATGAGAATACTGTGAATAGCTATACACCAAAGAAATGGACAATCTGGAAAAATGGGTAAATTCCTAGAAACACAAGCTATCGAGACTAAATCATGAAGAACTGGAAAGCCTGAACAGACCTATAACTAACATGGAGATTGAATCAGTAATCAAAAACCTCCCAACAAAGAAAACCTTGAGACCAGATGGTTTCACTGGTGAATTCTAACAAACTTTTAAGGAAGAATTAACATCAATCCTTCTGGCCATTAAAGAAGGGGGAACATTTCTAAACTCATTTTATGAGGCCAACATTACCCTGATACCAAAGACCAGCAGACACTATGGGAAAAGAAAACTGTAAGCCAATATCCTTGATGAATTTAGATGCAAAAATCCTAAACAAAATGCTAGCAAACTGAATCCAACAGCACATTAAAAGTTTCATACACCATGACCAAGTGGAATTTATCCCTGGGATGCAAGGATGGTTCAACATATGAAAATCAATTAAGGTGATACATTGCATTAACAGAAGAAAGAATAAAAATCACATAATCATCTCAATCAATGTAGAAAAAAACTTTGATGAAATTCGACATCCTTTCATGATAGAAACGCTCAACAAATTAAGAATATAAAAGAAGTACCTCAACATAATAAAGATCTTACATAAAAATCCCACAGTTAACATCATACTCAATGGTAAAAAACTAAAAGCTTTTTCTCTAAGCTCAGGAAAAATGCCCATTCTCACCACTTTTATTCAACATAGTACTAAAAGTTCTCACCAGAGCAGCTAGGCATGAGAAAAAAATAAAAGACATCCAAACTAGAAAGGAAGAAGTAAAACTGTCCCTGTTTACAGATGATATGATTTTATATATCAAAAATTCTAGACTCAACTTAAAAACTGTTAGAATAAAAAATTCAGTAAAGTTGCAGGATAGAAATACCACATATAAAAATCAGTTGCATTTCTATACACTAAAAGCAAACTATCCTAAAACAGAAATTGAGAGAACAATCCTATTTAAAATAGCAACAAAAAAATAAAATGCTTAAGCATAAATTTAACTATGGGGGGGAACGACTTATATAATGAAAACTACAACACACTGATAAAAGAAATTAAACACGACATAAACAAATGGAAAGACATTTGATGTTAATAGATCTAAAGACTTCATATTGTTAAAATGTTTGTACTGTTTAAAGTGATCTACAGATTCAATGCAATCCATATCAAAATCCCTTGGCATTTTGTAGAGAAACAGAAAAAGCAATTCTAAAATTTATATTGGAACCACAAAAGACCATAAATAGTCAAATTAATCTTGAGAAAAAAGAACAAAGTTGGAGGCATCATACTTCCTGAGTCCAGAAAAATATCACAAAGCTATAGTAATCTAAACATCATGGTACTGGCAAAAAGACAGACATACTGACCAATATAACAGAATAGAGAGCCCAGAAATAAATCCACACATGTAAGGTCAACTGATCTTTGGCAAAAGTGCCAAGAATGCACAATGGGGAAAGGACAACCTCTTCAACAAATAGTTTTGGGAAAACTGGATATCCAGTATCCACATTCAAAAGAATAAAAGTGAGGCTGGGCACGGTGGCTCAGGCCTGTAATTCCGGCCCTTTTGGAGGCCAAGGCAGGCGGATCACTTGATGCCAGGCATTCGAGACCATCCTGGCCAATATGATGAAACCCCGTATCTACTAAAAATACAAAAATTAGCCCGATATGGTGGTGCCTGCCTGTAATCCCAGCTACTCCAGAGGCAGAGGCAGGAGAATCGCTTGAACCCAGGAGGCAGAGGTTGCAATGAGCTGAGATTGCACTCCAGCCTAAGCAACAGAGTGAGACTACGTCTAAATAAATAAATAAATAAATGTGGACTCTTATCTTACACCATACACAAAAATCAACTCAAAATAGATTAAAAATTTAAAACTAAAACCTGAAAATGTACAATTTCTAGCAGAAAACATAGAAGCAAAGCTTCATGACATTGATCTTAGTAACGATTTCGTGGATATGACACCAAAAGCACTGGTGACAAAAACCAATATAAATAACTGAGACTACATCAAACTAAGTTTTTGCACAACAAAGGAAGCAATGAACAGTGTGAAAAGACAAACTACAGAATATAAGAAAATATTTGCAAACCATATATCCAATGAGAGTATATAATCCAAAATGTACAAGAAACTTCTACAACTCAATAGAAAAAATAAAAACCTAATAATCCAATTTAAACAGGGGCTAGGGAATTGAATAGACATTTCTCCAAAGAAGATATACAAATGGCCAATAGGTGGGTGTATGAAAAAAAAAAATGCTTGACATCACTAGTCATCAGGGAAATGCATATCAAAACCACAAAGAGATATTACACCTGTTAGGATGACTGCTATCAAAAAAATAAAAGACAACAAATATGGCAAGGATGTGGAGAAATTGGAACATTTAACTCACTGTTAGTGAGAGTGCAAAGTGCTGCAGCCACTATGGAAAACAGTATAGTGTTTCCTCAAGAAATTAAAAATAGAATTATAATATTATCCAGCAATTCTACTGCTGGGCATTTATTCAAAAGAATTTAAATCAGAATCCCAAAGAGATATTGGCACTATCACATTTATTGCAGCACTACTCATAATAGCCAGGAGATGAAAATAACTTAAATGTTCATGGACAGATGAATGAGTTGATAAAGAAATAGGATACGTAGATATAATGGAATACCATTCAGCCTTTAAAAAGCAGGAAACTCTGCAATGTGTGACAACATGGACGAACCTTGAGGACATTATGTGAAGTGAAATAAGCCAGTCACAGAAAGACAAACACTGCATGAATCCACTTATGAAGTAACTAAAATAGTCAAATTCATAGAATCAAAAAGGAGAATGGTGGTTGCCAGGGGCTGGAAGAGGGAACAATGTGGAATTACTAATCAACAGGTATAAAGTTTCCATCGAGCAAGACAAATAAGCTCTAGGAATCTGCAGAACATCATTGTACCTGTAGTCAACAATACAGTATTGTACACAGAAATTCATTGACAGTAGATCTCGTGTTAAGTGTTCTAGCCACAATAAAATAAAATCTTTTAAAAAGAAATCATTCATGGCATAAGTACAATGTGCAAGATTTTGTGCCAAAGGCTGGGTGGACAAAAGATGTATTAGATGTTGCTAGGCTGGGCTATTAAATACCAAGTACTGTAAGACACTATTTCTAAAATTTGTATGGCTGCTACCAATGATTCATGTGCGCCTAATTTAAATAAATCATCAAGATTTCCTTAGATGTAGATAATATCAGATGAACTTATCCAGATATTCTACATTGTTTCCCATTCTAATAATCAGACACTTTGATTAACATTCAACGTTTATTCAAAAGCAGAATTTCGATACTAGGGAAAATTTAAAAGAAAAGCCAACACCAACATACAAGTGTATTTATCACTAAGCTAATATGGCTATCTCAGTCTAAGCATTTGTTTTCCTTTATAACTGGAAATAGTGGTTTTCAACCTGTGGTCTGTGGAACCCTCATGCTTCATGAGGTTACTTGAGGGGTCATAGTAGGAATCACAATCACATGAGGCTTGGACCCCATACCTGCTTCAAATTGCAGCAGCTCTATTTTTATGTATTTCATAAATGAAAGGAGTGCAGAGGACATGTGAGGAGCCATGTAAAATTTTACTTAGAAGAAAGGAATTTACTGCTGACAAGGTTTGAAAACTTCTCCCTTAAAAGAATAATATTGGCTGTGTGTGGTGGCTCGCGCCTGTAATCCCAACACTTTGGGAGGCTGATGCGGGCGGATCACGAGGTCAAGACATTGAGACCATCCTGGCCAACATGGTCTCTACTAAAAATACAAAAATTAGTTGGGCACGGTGGCGCACACCTGTAGTCCCAGCTACTCGGGAGGCTGAGGTAGGAGAATCGCTTGAACCCAGGAGGCAGAGGTTGCAGTGAGCTGAGATTGTACCACTGCACTCTAGCCTGACAACAGAGTGAGACTCCGTCAAAAAAAAAAAAAGAATAATATCTTTGTTTTACCCTATAGAGTTTCCCCTGAACAATTCCTGACTTCTTGGTTAACCATCTCTTGTCACCTATTCCAGTTTGTCTCTCAGATTAAAGGTAGGAATCGCTTCTTACATATCCTACTGGTACTATTTAACTACTTCCTTTCTAAATTGATGGCTCCTACTAAGGAAAGATGCTTTTAATGTATGCCAGAGTAGGACAGACTCCACAGAGCTCTTGGCCCTCTGCGTTGTATCTCCCCATCTCCAGACTGAAGCTCAAAGGGAGCCTTCTCTCCCAGCCAGCTCCAAATTCACCTGCTCATTACCCCTCCCAGTCAATGTTTGGCTTCTCCATTTTATAACCGAACCTCCTGTAAGTTTCTGTAGCTTCTTAAAGGAGAAAAAGTATTTTCTCCTCCAGAGAGTCTAAAATCATAATACATATATAACAATTTTAAAAGAAAGCCCCAAAAAGAAGCCTACTGACATCCTGTTCAGTCTTATATTTCCACAAGTCAGAAAAGTCAGACTGCAGAACAAAGGGAGTTAAGCACATGGGAGAGTGTGCCTTGATTTCACTTTGAAGAACTTTGTGCTAAGTCAAATCCATGCATTAAATAAAGGGTTACCAAGGAGTAGTTGTCCTTGACCTAAAATTTGTAAGTCTTTTCAATTATAAAAATTAATTTTTTTCCACTGAGTCTAATATTTTAGTCATTATGTGAAAGCTATATACAATTATCCTTTGTGAATAAGGCGGGGTAAAAAGATTTTAAAATTTGGATCATACTTATAATTGGTTATTAATATGCACATAAGGAAAATCTTTATGCATGTGAAGCTTTGTCAAAGACTTTCTGCAAGTATACTGAAGAGCCACAATATGACATTGGGTAAAGATGCAAATTAATTTTCAGGCATGTGGAGCCATTAAGAATGAGAATGAACATACCATGAAGAATTAAAGGATATTAAAACACTTATGACTTTTTAATCTGTGCAAAGCAAACTATAACATTTTATCATCATAAAGCAACTAGTCTTCATAATATTTAAATGCTCACATACGAATTAGAGAGAATGAAATTCCTGAGAGTAACTATGCGTCGCTTTGCCATTTACAAAATACTTTTCTGATCAATCATTTTAGCTAGAGAATAATCCTTTGCCCAAGAAAGCTATCTCTATTTTCAATTTACAATACCCAGAGACATTTAGTGATATGCCCAAGATCACACAGAAAGGTAAAGAGAGAGAATGACAAGCTGGTCTTCTGACTTCCGCTACATCACACACAGTATCCTGCAAGGCAGTGGACATAGCAGTGTGCTTGTACCTGCACACTAGTATAAACACATGCTAATGCATGCATACATGGGCTCTTCTTCTACCTTACTCCTAAAATAACCAAGAAAAATGAAAATCCTGTTTTTTAAAATAGCATTTGGCTGCTACATGTTCTCACCTATAAGTGGGAGCTAAGCATTGGATACACATGGACATAAAGATGGCAACAATAGAAACTGGGGACTACTAGAGGTCAGAGTGAAGGGAAAGGGCAAGAATTGAAAAACTAACTATTGATTAGTGCCCCAAACCTCAGCATAGTGCAATGTATCCATGCAACAAACCCGCACATGTAACCCTGAATCTAAAATAAAAGTTGAAATGATTTTTTAAATAAAGAAAAATTATAGGAAAGCACAAAGAAAAAACAGCTTTTGGAGAAGCTTTATTATATAAAACTATAAACTCACATAGCTAAACTTAATTTTATTATATATACATTTATAACAGTCTGCCCGGTATTGCTGTATTTTTATACATCTCAATTTCACTACTAGACCACATATTATTTTATATTAAAACATACTTTTTGTACTCAGAGCATGTAACAAAATGCCAGGTATACAGTATATATACAATATGCGGGGTGAATTCAGGCATAACTATGCCACAAATTTTAGGAATAAAACAAATTTAACTGTTTTTTGCAAAGAAGTCAACTGAAGCAAAGCCATTGTGTGAATCAACCAAGATAAGTTAGTGGCAGAGTCAGATCTAAACTCTAAAATCTAGACAACAATTAATTTTTGAGACTTAGAAGCCATTTTGTAGGCTATTTTACCCATCACCTTTGTTTGAGATAGATTTTGTTGGCCAGGCACGGTGCTCACACCTGTAATGGCAGCATTTGAGAGGCCAGGTGGGCAGATCACTCGAGGCCAGTAGTTCAAGACCAGCCTGACCAACATAGTGAAACCCCATCTCTACCAAAAAAAATACAAAAATTAGCCAGGCGTGGTGGCACGAGCCCATAGTCACAGCTACTCAGGAGACTGAGGTGGGAGAATCACTTGAACCCGGGAGGCAGAGGTTGCAGTGAGCTAAGATCACACCACTGCACTCCAGTCTGGGCAACAGAATGAGACCCTGTCTCAAAAAAAAAAATTTAAAGACATCTTTTGTTTTGATTATCATGTCAAAGTCCTAAATCAATGTACATTACATACACATACACACACACACACACACACACACACACACACACACACACAATACTTATATTGAGCCACTGCTAGCTTCTTAATAAAAATGTTATCTGTGAAGGAGTGGAAGGATGCCATCAGCAAGTAGCCCAGTGACACCAGAAAGGTGCTGATTTGTGTGGCTCGGGCCTCAGGCATTGACACCAAATGAGATTATCAATTGCTCCTCCAGCCCCTTCGAGTCCCCCCACTGATATGAAAAGCAGGCAAGTCACGTGACAGACCACTAACATCCACATCACACACCACAAAGAACCATAATAACTTGCCGCCCTTGAGACAAGAGTACATTGAGGTCTGACTTTTCCAGTAAGTCCTATCAGCTTCACTCACAGCTACTATGGAGGAGAAACACTCCCTTACACTAAAAACCTCATTATAATTCCACTTCTTTCGTTTTCCCAGAATGAGACCGGTAGGCATATGGACTCAGATTCTGAGCCAGGCCAAAGAGTGAATGAATCAATGAGTATTCTATCCAGCAATAAAGCAATTGTATCCCTAGACTTTATGTTTAAATCCTGTTTATATTATATTCCGCAGTTACATACAAACCCAATCGTTAACAGGTTTTCAATAGTTTGAAATTTCATTTAAAGACGATGAGTAGCTTGACTTTATTTCTGAGCACACAGCCATAACAGCCATTTCTATTTTTTAAATTCTCTATTGGAAGTTTCTAAAAAGTTCTTTGAGATTATTTTCAATGCTATATTGGATCGTGATTGTTTTCTATTTTTATTTTATCCTGTCCTTCCATTTTTCAACCTATTACTGAAGAATCACTATAGCCTAAGTGCCTTACATGAAAGCATACTCAGTATTTCTCACAAGCTCTCCTGACAAAAAGTTTGGCTTTCTCTATTTAAGTAATAAACTAGCAAAGAGGTGAAGGAACTAACAGTATTAGTAAATTAATCCTTCTCAAAAGCAAATGTGAACAAATGCCACTTCACTGCATACATTACCTCCTTAGTAAAATTATGTTTTAAAGACCATCCAAGATCTTTTCACAGAGTTCAGTTCAAGCAATTTGAACTGTAGTGTATAATTCCACAGCCTTTGTACTGTATGGCAATCGTGTACACTTTGTCTCATGGACCTCACATAAGAAGATGTTTTGGAAGAACCACATTTTTCAGATATTTCCTATCAAGCTCAGCACATTGAAATAGACTGAATATGAGAGAGAATTAAACTAATTCAAAATTTTGTGAGAGAACTGCACATAAGCAATACAATTTAAGAGCTCTACTGAACATTTACAGACCTACCCTCAATGCTGGGTTTGTCTCTATTATACCTAAAAATTAATTTGTTAACAAAGATATGTCCTACGTTATTCCACAAAGTCCACAAAGACTTTTTTCTCCAAAAGGCAACTTCGAAACACAGGAAAGGAAAGTGTGACTATTCACTAATATGACAAATGGCAGAGTGACATTCTAAACAAGCATAGCTGTGATTAATGTATGTGCAAACATCCATTCAACAGAAAAATCTCTACAGTACCAAATAGAAATTCTGACCAAATCATGAGCTGTTGTGACAAGCCCTCATTATTTTTACAACCCAGGAAACTTATCCAGTTGGAATCTCAGTGGTTCGGCCATGCCTACTGGTGAATAACAACAGACAATCTCTGAACAAAATATTTATACTATAATGAGCACCTTCTCTAAAAATGACTTCTCTGAGCTCTCACAGCTTTATCTGTATAACATAACCATGCAAATCACAGTTAGTTGGACTAAGGATGAATGCTTAATCCAATTAGCATAAACATACTTCTTCAACTAAAAATTTGGTGTTGGAATCAAGTAGCCTGTCAGCAATATGCAAATGTGGGGACTGCGGAGCACCTCAGAAAATGAGTCAGTGGGAGGATGGGGGAGCAGGAAAGAAAAGAAGGGAGGTAGTGGCTTTGCAGTTTTCCCAGCTCATTTTCTGAGGCCCTGATGCACTTCTGATCTTGAGATATGTTTCTGTCTCCTTATAATAAATTCCTCTGTGTTGCTTACTTATTGAGTTGACTTGTTATCTAAAACCCAGAACCCTAAGTAATGATACATGTATACATTAAGTTACTCTTATATTTTACTTACACTTTCATAGGTCTACAGCTTATCTCTTCATCCAAAGTATAAGCTCCCTGAGAGCAAAAACTATTCTCTATACTTGTTTGCACTCATATACGACATACACAATACCTTGAATAGAGTAAGCAGACTTCAAATATTTGCTAACTCACTGTGGCTCTATGTTATCTTTTTCCTTTTTAATTCAGAAATATTGTCGTTAATTGCATTATCCTAAAAGTTTATAATTATGATCCATCGCATGACCTACATACAAGGACACATGTTGTTTTGGTGGTGTTTTCTCTGTATTTGCAAACATGAGGAATTAACCTCCTGGCTCTGTTTTCCAACTTTTGGATGACAGATTGTGTTATGTGCTGTTCCTTGTATTACTTCTGCAACTTGTCCATGTTAAAAATGCAAACTAAGAAAACTGAAGAGCAACCCATTAGATACACAGTTAAAACGAGTTTCTCTGGCGAAGCAGTCAAGAGCCACTCACCCTGAGAAAAACAGTTTATGTAACCAAGTCAGAAAAAGTTCAACTAAGATACATGATTTGTTGAAGAGCAGATGGTGGGAAAAAAAGGGGCTAGCTTTAGTAATCGTCCACCTTTCTTTCTTTAAAGGTCTTTCCAGCCTATAACCATCAACTCCTCCTTTCAGAATTGCGTCTCTGAGCCATTTGGGGTGGACCCCTGACAGCCTTATATGTACTATTTAACCCCAAAGTGACCAGGAGCAGATTTCTTTGCTTCTTCAGTTGAGGTCCTCATATTCATACCTTCCTATTCCCAGTAACTAGAGTCAATGTTCTCATGGTTTCACCCGTGGATCACAGCAGCAGTGTCCCAGCAGTACTCTTTAAATTCATCTCATTTCTTTTCAATTCATTCTCCATAATACTACCAGTTCTAAAGCCATCTGTTTCTACATCACTCCTTTATTCAAGAATCAACATGTCTTTCAGAGGCCAAAACTGATCCCTTTACCCGTTTGTCCTACTTTCCCACTACTGCTCATTATCTATTCGATCATGTGTATCAAAGACCTGATAGGGGCAGGCATTGTGCTAAGCACTAGGAACACTATGGGAAACACAGACAAATAAACAGGTTGTAATGCTGTGGTGATATGTAATATAATAGAGATAATCACACAGTATTAAGATGGCACACAAAAGGCACACCAAATCCTGTCTGAACAGCAAGAAAAGGTTTCCCTGGCAAAATGAAATCCAAAAGGCAAATAGTTATTAGGAACATGGTGATGAGCAAGAAGAAATATGCATGTATGTGCATGGGCCAAGATGCAAGTGGCAGCAGGGGAGATGATGGATGATGAAAAGTAGATGAAGATAGGTGGAATCAAGAAGACTTGGTAACAGATTGAATATGGCAGATGAAGGGATATGAGTGGTAAAGGGAGAGGGAGGTACCAAAAATGACTACAATGCTAGATATCTAGCATGAGCAGTCACATGGACAGGACTGCCTTATAATGAAATGGAGAAAAGTGTTTGATAAGAAGATCATAAAGTCTAAAAAAAAAATGTGTTTAATATGGCTTCTTGGATATGGGTAAGAACATTTTCAAAGTAGAGTTCTTGCAGACAGATCAATATATTCATAGAAAGAATATACACCAAATAGTTAACAGTTGCTAGTTCAGTATGGTGGCCTTTTTACTTATCTATATTTTCTAAATGTTTGGTGTGAACACATAACACTTTATAACATAGTGGTATTTTAAAGTATTACAAAGAATCTTAAAACATATGTATAAGCCATAATAAATGAAATAAGAGCATGAGACAAGATTGCAGCAAAATGTTACAATTTTTCCATGTTTCTGGGACAAATATGATCCCTATTTCTTCTTTAAAAAATAAAAGAATTGTATATTTGTAAAAATACAAATGAGGTAGCACCATCTGGTATTGAGAATGAACTCATCTGGTGAAGTGTGGCAAAGCAATATTTCAAGGCTCACAACCTCTACTCACATGTTCCCTATAGTGTTAACTTTCTCCAAACTGGAGAAAGCAGTAGGCAAGACTGAGGTTCCTGGCCCTCAACACAACTCATCAATAGTGCTGAGAAATTAAAGAAAAATTATTTCTCATAAATATTATAAACTTAATTATTTGAATTTGAGCCTTACTTCTGCCCTAGGTCTTCTGACTCATATAAGTTATTTCACCATTAGAATTACACAGGGGTTTTTTAATTTATTCGTTATTTTTTACCTTTACCTCAAAGAGCTTGAGATGACTATAGACCTTTAGCTCCCCTTTAAAACTGAGGAAAATGCCTTACACTTCCCTTATAATATTCAGCATTTGAAAAACTAAGTAATGCTGTTAAAAAGTCATTATCAGATAATACGGATGGAGAAGAGATAACAACCATCTGCTGATGAACCAGTTTGGCATCCATGGCAAAAACTGCTCACCTGCTCACCAAACAGGCTTCATATTCTTCCTGGCTGTAGGACTATCCTGCGTGTAGTTATATGGCTATTTGGGTGAGAATGGTGGTATTGAAGATGGAGAAAATTGATGGACTTGTTAGACAAAATCATTGAGGGTCTGTGGCAGATTGAGTATGAGGAGCCAGGAGAGAGGGAAGTATCAAAAACGACTGCAAGATGTCTAGCATGAGCTGCATGGACACGGTGTCATAAGGACATAGAGAAAAGTACTAGACTGATAAGGGGATCATAACATCTAAAGAAAAATTTTGGTCAATATGACATCTTGTGATGGGTGAAAACAATGGAATGTGAATAGAAATTGTGTTTGTCATTTACTTCCCTGCTTCATAAAAATCTCCCATGTGCCATCCCTCATTCTCTTTCTCCACTCACTGGCTAAAATAAATGCAGCTGATTAGAACGCCTCATATCAGAGCCATAAAATGAAAAGAGACTGACTTCCTGAATGACTACCTGGAAGGTGGACTACTTTCCTATCACTGCTGTAACAAATGATCACAAACCCAATGGTTTCAAACAAGGTAATTTATTATCTTACAGTTCTGGGGATCAGAAGTCCTAAAATCATGTTGGCAAGGCTGTTTCTTCTGGAGCCTTAAAGGGACAATCTGTTTCCTTGCCTTTTCTAGCTTCTAGAGGCCAGCGGCATTCCTTGGCTCATGGCCCCATCCTCCATCTTCAAAACCAGCAGTGCCACATCTTCCAGTCTCTCTCTCTCTTTCCATCCCTCTGTTTCCGTCATGGCCTGCCTCTGTGTCTCTCTTGCCTCCCTCTTTGTCTTTTCAGAGTCCTTATGATTAGATTGGGCCCACCCAGATAATTCAGAATAATCTTCCCATCTTGATATCCTTAACTTAATAACATCTGCAAAGTTTCTTTTGCAATGTAAGGTAACCTATTCACAGGTTCTAGGAATTAGGATGTCTTTGTGGGGAAGGTCATTATTCTGCCTACCACAGAAGGTATTTTGGACTTCACGTGAGTGAGAAAAACTTCTGACTGTGTTCATTCATTAACTTCATGGGGCTTGTCCCTTACTAGCTGATATGACTAAGCAATAGTAACTAAAATACAGTAAACCATAAAACAGTAAACATCTGTCTCCAGCTGAACTGTAGTTTAGACAGCAACCACCTCTTACTCCACTTTGTTACTAACAAAGTGTCCTCCACATAATAACATGTAATGATAGTCCAACGATGTTTACTAATGATAAGAGCATCATGTTATCATAGCTAGAAATAGCCTAGGGGTCATTTAAAATCTTATTTAGCAAACAGTTTCAACCTTTTCCAATATTAAAACTTTAATTAGAACTTTCAATATCTAAGGAAAAATTAGTTCATTTATTAATATATCTTACTTTTTTTGCCTAAATTATTTAAGGTAAAGGTGCTCCCAAGAAATGAAGTGCTACAAAAAGAAGCAAAGACATAAGAAGATACTGGTGAGACCAACAACTCATTGAGAAAGTCTAAGTAATCATATATTTAAAGTCCATTTTTCTCCATTTCATGAAATGTGGGGCTGTGGAATTATTACCCAAAGGTCAAGTTGACCTCAATGTCCAGGGATTTCACTTTCTGTAAACTTTCTATTGCAATTATGATTGGGTTATCTCCAAATGTTGTTTTTATCAGAAGAAAACTAAAAGATGAAGATGATTAATGTTCCCCCTAGATACTCATCACCAACAATCTCCTTATTACTCTAATGACTCTTCACTAGAAAAATATTTTAATGCACTTTCATGTTTTCCAATTTAGAAAAAGAATCAGACTTTAATGTGAATGCATTTTTAACATTTTTCCATGCTTTAGGGAAGCTGCTTTTAGGAGGAAAATGTAATGAATGTTTTTAATCTTACTAAAGTGGTTTGCCCAGAATCTGTGGTTTAATTCAACTTTTCAGTGACAACAAAATAAAAAAGACTAAATGCATATATCAGTTAGGACTCCTCCCTTCTCAACATGGCTACCCATTGTTTAAATATATTTGAAAGATAAAATTCATTTAGGGAGATAAGAACAAAAATAAGCTTGCCAGGTTAATTTTCACAATATTTTTCCCACACAGATCTATACAGATCATTGCCATTCTTCTGAGAACTCCTGACTCCATCCCTCCAAGATGGCTCTCATCCTCAAAACACACTTCACCATATCCCACAGATACATCCCCTTCCCCTTTCTCTAGTTTGTTCTCATGTGCCCTTCAGGTTTTCAATGTATTCTTAATGTCATCAGTGAAAATGTCACTACTGAAGAGATTTAAGTGCCATTTGTCTATGTAGGACTTTAACTTCAATGTAAACAACCTGCTTTCCATAAGTTTCTCCTCAGATTCAAACTGAACGGAATTTGTCCAGTTTTTCTTTTCCTTGATTTAACTCATAGTCTCAGAGAGGATGCTCCAACTGCCTCACCATCTCCACATCACCTCACTACCTACTAAAGCGTGGTAACCAAACCTCAGTAATATTCTAATAATGTTGTTCTCTGTCCCAGTCTAGAAGATAGCAGATAACAAGGGCAGGCACATTTGAAGACTGGAATAAGGCATGTGATAAAGGCTTCTGCACACAATAAAGAATTGATCTACAGATGTTGACTGGTTCTTGAGAAAGAAAGAGCTGATGCAGAAAATAAATCATCTGAGGGAAGGGTTTTCTCCCCCTAACCAAGATATTGTATAATGTCTCAACTGATATCCATAACCTTAATGAAGTTACTAGGAAATGAAATATTTAATCAAGTTAGTATATTCTACCATTAAACCTGCTTCAGGACACACATGAGCAATTATATAATATCACACTTCCAAGTTTTCCATTTAAAAAAAAACTCATAGACCATTAAAATCTACTCTTCAGATGACCTATTTTGTCAATGCATCTGTTAACTTCCCTGTCTCAAGAACTACTCCCAAGGATGTAGGACAATAGACTTTATTCTAAGGACTTCAGAATTCTTCACTAAAAGGTGTGATTAAGGACTAAAACTATTACTATCCAAACTAATTAGAGGGAGTTATGGTCTAATTTAGTTCTATGATGTGAAGCTATTCTGAGTTGATTTTATTGGAAACACAAATTCTATTATATTCTAAATTCAATTGCACAATTCCACAGCAAAGAATGGGTAATCCGTAGAGCTCTTCAATTTTCTTGTGAAGATTCAAAGTTTTGCTTATTTTGAGTTATGAAATGTGAATTATTTCAGTGAATCAACCTCTAATTTCAAGGAGATTTGAGGAACAACTCTTTAATTAATCTTTATCGTGCTTGCTTAAACTTTGCCAGCCATCTCTCTCCTGAAAGTAAATTAAAGTGAGAGGAGAAAGAATCTGAATGACCTGCCAGAATACAGCTGGCTACTTGACAGATAAGTCTTTATAAGACCCATCATCCTGAAGAATGACATAATTTTAGTTTCAAGCACTATGCGTGCTCAGAAAAAGTTATAAGGCAGTGCAATAAGAAGTCAGAGTAATAATTTGTATGTGTGTGTGAATAGACTGCCTAGGTAAATATTTACATCTGATAAGTAATGAATACTCATTATTATTCTTATTTAATAGTTTTCAAGCCTTAAAAATACTTCTTTACCCAATCAGATATTCAGCTTCTCTGTAATTTTTAACTATTACCAACACAGAGCATATTAACTTTTACTACCGGCATATATTTTTTCATTATTATTATGTTTTCAGCTACAATTCACAAAACAACCACCTAAAAACCAAGTCTTACCAGCTCCAGTAAATGTCAGTTTAAAAAGTAAAAAAGAAAAGAAAAAGATTCAAAGTTTTGCTTATTTTGAGTTATGAAATGTGAATTATTTCAGTGAATCAACTTACTAATTTCAAGGAAATTTGAGGAACAACTCTTTAATTAGTCTTTATCATGCTTGCTTTTTCTTTTCTTTTAGCCACCAAAAAACATTGGGAACAGAAAAAGACACAAAATAAATAGACTGGCAAATATTTCCATTCTATGACTCACAGAAGTAGCTGCCATCATGTATTCCCAGATATAGCACAAATTACTTTACATGTCTTATCTGATTTAATTCTTTTAAAAACTATCTAAAGATGTTCTGTGTTATCTCTTTTGATCAATGAGGAAGCTGAGGCTTAGAAAGGAAAAGGAACTTGTCCAAGCCTCACAGCTAGAGACTGACCTATAGCTTAAGTCCTGATTTGTCAGGACAAAATGCTTAATTCCTATTACATGTTGCCTGTATATGCAGACATAGGACCCACTGCAAATTGGCATGTGATACCTGCTAATGTGCTATGGTGGAAATACTAAGATGCCTAACTACGATTTGTGCCAACCTCCCATAGCATAATATTGATGTAGATAAATGTCCACCCATTGTCAATCCCCCTTATGTATAGGTGTGGCTATGATATAGATAGGTTGTTACCAAGAAAATGTGCCCAAAACTAATTTGCCACTTTCAGGCCTGTACTATAAAAACTTCCCCAAAACTCTTCCATGTTCACCAGTCATCTCATTTGATGTCAACTGGGGTTGCCAGATAAAATGCAGAGCACATATTTAAATTTGAATTTCAAAAAACTAAATTATGTTTTAATGTAAATATATCCCATGCAATATTTGAGACATATATTTACCAGAGGCACTGACATTCAAGTTGCCAGATTAGCATATAAAAAGCATCAAAACTGTCCCAAATATTTCATGGGATATACTTGTACTAAAAAGTTATCTGTTGTTTATGTGAAATTCAAATTTAGCTGTGTGTCTAGTGTTTATATTTGCTAAACTGGCCGCCCAAATAGCAACACCTCTAGTTACACTGGCAGCAGCCACATGCTAAAGGCAGTAAAGCGACCATCAACACAGATCTGATGACTACAACCAAGGGTACCCCGCCTTTGAGCTTTACATTAGGGAGAAATAAAGTTCTACTGTGGTAAGTCTCTTAGGTGTGTGTGCTGACTAATACGACACAAACAATACTATGTGACGATATTAATCGAAGTGCCAAGAGCTTAGCATTCAAGTCTTAAAGGGAAGCAGCATGGAGAGTATAAATCATTTAAGTCTGGAGTCACGCCAGCATGTCCTGGGTTCCAATTTCTGCTGTATCACCTCCTAGCTTTGTGGCTCTAATTTCTCTAGCTTTGATTTCTTTACCTATAAAATAATGAAGTCAATGCTTTCTGGAAAAGATATCTTTAAAAAATAAATAACAAATGCAAAAGAAACCTAGAATATTTAGCATATAAATGCATAATATATTAATACTATTACTGATTTTTATCATTAAAATGAATAGGCTAATTTCCCATTTTTTATGTTTATTGAGCTGCAGAGTGATGAATTTATGCCTTTTTAATGAGAGTTCATTTTATCGTTTATAATTAAGTCCATATGGCTCACTTTTATAATTAGCTATTTTTTAATCTCACTGTCTTTGAACTCGGTAATTGACTTTGCCAGCAGATTTTTAAGCTGAGATCAGTCTTTTCCCTGAGTTTTCCAATTGGGCTAGCACAATTTTGACTCATAGACCTCAGTGCAAGCCCAGTAGGCACTCTGGATGGTCTGAAATCTGCCTTTCCTCTTCATTGTTGAGCACATCTCAAATTAATCAACTCAACAGGTAGAATTCAAAAGTGTCTTTTATTTGAAATTAGACAACCACCAAATCACCCTATTACAATTAAAACTCAGAATGCTCAACACCATAAAGCCCAAGACTGAGGCACAGTTCTCAAATATGCACATTCCCATGCGTTCAGAACCTAACCGCTTCCAAGCACAAAATGTTGGCCCTTTCTGTCTTAGACAACTTGCTTTATAGGAAGAAAATCGAAGCCTAACTTGAAATACCTTTTTTTAATGGTATTTGTTGAAACATTTTAATCAAATTTTTTAAGTCTTCAGGTGCTCAAAATTAAGCTGTGTTTTCAGTGTCAACCCGTTCTCATAAATCTCTTCTCAAAGAGAAAACCAAAAACGAAAGTGAATCTCTGATCTCTTACTGATTTGGAATAATTCACTTTGTGTCACTTTCTAACCTTGGCTACAAACCACAAAAATAGACCATTTAAGAAAGGGACTCTTGATCTGAGATATGCAAACTTCCTTAAGTTGTAGACAAAACTCTGCATTTGTGCACAAATATGCTTTTCTCAGATTCCAAAAAGGATTGAGAGGCCTATACAGGTGTTCCACAGGGATTCTGTCATTAAAAGCAACAATGGGAAGCGTTTTTGGGGAAAAAAGTCAATAAATACCCAACATTTTCCCCTTTAAAATAACATCTTGAGAGCCCCTAGTTATTAATAAAGTAACTTTAACTACCAGTAGTGCAGATCCGAAGAGCATACCTGTAACCCAGGGAGCCACATGGCTGAGCACGCTAGCTGCCAGAGGGCACGTGGTCACAAAACAGTTATACAGTACTTTTTTTTAGCTATTTGCTGCTTAATTTACACCCATAATGGACTATTGGTTAAACTCCGGATGTTTAAAGAGCATTACATTAATACCCAATTTAAAGAGGCACAGCAAGTGACAGTAATTCTTAAACATCACCTCAAGATCTTCTTTTCCAGAATTCTAAATTGTATCCATCTGATAAAAATTCTTATATAGCATCTCAAGACATATTCAATACTTTAAAAATAAAGAAGATGAAATTGCCTGGCAATTATGTTAAATTTGTCTTTCAATTTATTGAAAATAATACTTAACCACACCTGTAAGATGTTACAGAAAAGTGCTTACCAAATAGCAAGAAGAAATTTTTTTGTATCTCATCACAAGGAACCAAAACACGAAAAGATACAAAATAAAGCAGCTCCTTTTTATTTAAAGTGTAAAATGCAAGAATTGCAAACATCAATTTTTTTTAAATGTTCTTCTACTTTTGATGTCACCAAAGAATTAAAATGTAATCTCCTTCCTTCGTACTATCCAAAGGCCATGTGAGGAGGATTCTGAGACAGGCATCAAGTCAGGGGAGGTGATGGCTGAGTAATGGTGGTGTCAGAGCCTGAATGAGCTCCCACTGATCAAGTCTATGACAATTTGAACATCAGACTAAATGATAATAAGGGGAAGTGGCTAAGATGGCCAACTAGATGCAGCTTAGGTGTATGGCTATCAAGGAGAGGAATAAATAGGGTAACTATAGCACCTTCAACAGAAACATCCAGGCACTCACATTGGTACTAGTCAAGGAAACAACTTAAACCATGGAGAAGACCTCCAGCCACCCTCACTAATGTTCTCTGGCAAACATTTGAAAGCTCCCTAGCGCAGAGCTCCCAGAGGAAGAGGCAGGCTTCCATCTTTGCTGTTTGGATGACTTAGCAGTGCTAGCCTTTGGGCTCTTGGAGAACCCAAGCCAACTGGGACAGGAGCAGCACCCCAGCACAACACAGCTGCTCTAAGAAATCATGGCCAGACTGCATCTTTAAGTGAGTCCCTGATCCTGTTTCTCCTCACTGGACAGAACGTCCCAACTGGGGCCTCCAGTCACCTCCACCAGCGTCCTCTGGCCTACAGAAATCAGAAAACTACCTGAGACAGAGTCCCAAGGAGCAGGGGCAGGCCACCATCTTTGTGGTTTGGGCAACTTACCAGTTCCAGCTTTCAGGCTTTGGAGAGCCCAAGCTGACCAGAGGTGGAAGCAGTACCCCAGCACAGCACAGCAGACCAAACAAAAATGTGGCCAGACTGCTTTTTAAGTGGCTGCCTGACCCCATTCCTCATCACTGGGTGGAGCCTCCCAACCAGGGTCTCTACTATACCCACCAGTGCTCTCTGGCTGACAGAGGCTTCGGGCCTCCCTGGGATGGAGCTCTCAGGAGGAGAAGCAGGCTGTTGTTCAGGCAACTTAGCCATTTAGGAAATTTAGCTGTTTAGGCAACTTAGCCGTTCCAGCATTTGGACTTCAGAGTGCTTGAGGTGACCAGGGCCTAAGGGGGATTCCCAGTACAGCAAAGCTTCTCTACAAAAACATGACCAGACCACTTTTTTAAGCGGGTCCCTGATCCTGTTCCTTCTGACTGAATGAGACCTCTCATTCGGGGTCTCCAGCCACCTCCTACAGGTGTGGTTGAGTCAGCAGGAGGTTCGTACATCCTTTGGCTGGAGCTCCCAGAGGAAAGGGCAGGCTGCCATCTTTGCTGTTTTGTAGCCTTCACTGGTGATACCTCCAGGTACTGGAAAAATCCAAGGCAAGTAGGGATTGGAGCAGACCCCCAGCATTCCACTGCAGCTCTATGGAAAATTGGCCAAGTTGTTAAAAGAAGAAAAGAAATCCAAAGATCAGCAAACTCAAAGACTTAAAATAGATAAGCCCACAAAGATGAGAAAGAATCAGCACAAGAACACTGAAAACTCAAAAAGCCAGAGTGCCCTCTTTTTCCAAATGACTGCATCACCTCTCCAGCAAGGGTTCAGAACTGGGATGAGGCTGAGATGGCTGAAACAATAGAAGTAGAATTCAGAATATGGGTAGGAACGAAGTTTACTAAGCTAAAGGAGTACATTGTAACCCAATGCAAGGAAGCCAAAAATCATGATAAAACATTGCAGGAGCTGACAGACAAAATAGCCAGTATAGAGAAGAATGTAACCAACCTGATAGAGCTGAAAAACACAATACAACAATTTCATAATGCAATCACAAAGATTAATAGCAGAATAGACCAAGTGGAGGAAAGAATTTCAGAGCTTGAAGACTGAATTTCTGAAATAAGAGAGGCAGACAAGAATAGAGAAAAAAGAATGAAATAGAATGAAAAAAACCTCCAAGAAATACAGGATTTTGTAAAGAGACCAAATCTACAACTGATCAGTGAACCTGAAAGAGATGGGGAGAATGGAACCAATTTGGAAAACATAATTCAGGATATTATCCATGAGAATTTTCCCAACCTAGCTAGAGAGGCCCACATTCAAATTCAGAAAATGCATAGAACCCCAGTAAGATACTCTACGAGAAGCTCATCCCCAAGACACATAATCATCAGATTCTCCAAGGTTAAAATGAAGGAGAAAATGTTAAAGGCAACTAGAGAGAAAGGCCAGATAACCTACAAAGGGAAGCCCATCAGACCAACAGACCTCTCAGCTGAAGAGGTCCTACAAGACAGAAGAGATTGGGGGTTAATCTTCAACATTTTAAAAACAAAGAAATTCCAACCTGGAATTTTATATCAAGCCAAACTAAGCATCAAAAGCGAAGGAGAAATAAGATCCTTTTCAGACAAGCAAATGATGAGGGAATTTTTTTTACCACCAGACTGGCCTTACAAGAGCTCCTGAAGAAAGCACTAAATAAAGAAAGGAAAGATTATTACCAGCCACTACAAAAACATGCTGAAATACAGACCAGTGACACTATAAAGTAACCATATAAGTCTCCAAAATGACCAGTTAACATCATGACAGGATCAAATCCACACATATCAATAGTAACCTTAAATGTAAATAGGCTAAGTGCCCCAATTAAAAGACACAGAGTGGCAAGCTGGATAAAGACCCATAGATATACTGTCTTCAAGAGACCCATCTTACATACAATGAGACAACAGAAGCTCAAAATAAAGGGATGGAGAAAAATCTACCAAGCAAATGGAAAACAGAAAAAAAAGGAGGGGTTGCAATCCTGGTTTCTGACAAAACAGACTTTAAACCAGCAAAGATCATAAAAGACAAGGAAGGACATTACATAATGGTAAAGGGTTCAATTCAACCAAAAGAGACAACTATCCTAAATATATATGCACCCAACACAGGAGCACCCAGATCTATAAAGCAAGTGATTAGAGACCTTCAAAGACACTTAGACTCCCACAAAAATAATAGTGGGAGACTTTGATACCCCACTGACAATATTAGACAGATTATCGAGACAGAAAATTAACAAAGGTATTCAAGACCTGAACTCAGCACTGGATCAAATGGACCTGATAGATGTATACAGAACTCTCACCAAAACAGAACATACATTCTTCTTGGTGCCACATGGCATTTACTCTAAAATTGATCACATAATCAGAAGTAAAACACTCCTCAACAAATAAATGCAAAAGAACTGAAATTCATAATAAACAGTTTCTCAGACCACAACACAATCAAATTAGAACTCAAGATTAAGAAATTCACGGCCGGGCACAGTGGCTCATGCCTGTAATTCCAGCACTTTTGGAGGCCAAGGTGGGCAGATCACCTGAGGTCAGGAGTTCAAGACCAGCCTGGCCAACATGGCAAAACCCTATCTCTACTAAAAATACAAAAATAGCCAGGTGTGGTGGTGGGTGTCTGTAATCCCAGCTGCTTGGGAGGCTGAGGCAGAGAGAATTGCTTGAACCCAGGAGGAGGATGTTGCAGTGCGCCAAGATCAGGTCATTGTACTTCAGCCTGCATGACAGAGCAAGACTCCATCTCAAAAAAAAAAAAAGAAAAAAGAAAAGAAAAGAAAGAAAGAAAGAAATTCACTCAAAACCACACAGCTACAGGGAAATTGAACAACCTGCTCCTGAAGGACTTTTGGGTAAACAATGAAATTAAGGCAGAAATCAAGAAGTTCTTTGAAACTAATAAGAACAAAGATACAATGTACCAGAATCTCTGGGACACAGCTAAGGCAGTGTTAAGAGGGAAATTTATAGCACTAAATGCCCACATCAAAAAGTTAGAAAGATCTCAAGTTAACAACCTAACATCACCACTAAAAGAACTAGAGAACCAAGGGCAAGCAAATCCCAAAGCCAGCAAAAGGTAAGAAGTAACCAAAATCAGAGCTGAACTGAAGGAGATAGAGACGTGAAAAACCATTCAAAAGATTAATGAATCCAGGAGCTAGTTTTGGGAAAAAAATAAATAAAATAGATAGATCACTAGTTAAACTAATAAAGAAGAAAAGAGAGAAGATTCAAATAAACACAGTCAGAAATGACAAAGGGGATATTACCACTGAACTCACAGAAATACAAACAACCATCAGAGAATATTATGAACACCTCTATGCACATAGAAAATAGAGAAATGGATAAATTCCTGGACACACACACCCTCCAAAGACTGAGTCAGGAAGAAATTGAATCCCTGAATAGACCAATAACAAGTTTTGAAATTGAGGTGGTAATAAATAGCCTACCAATCACAAAAAGCCCAGGTCCAGACAAATTCACAGCTGAATTCTAGCAGATGTACAAAGAAGAGCTGATACAAAGGCTAGACACAGTGGCCCACATCTGTAATCCCAGCATTTTGGGAAACCAAGGTGGACAGATCACTTGAGCTCAGGAGTTTGTGACCAGACTGGGCAGCATGGCAAAACCCCATCTCTACAAATAATACAAAAACTTAGTCGAGCATGGTTGTGTATGCCTATAGTCTCAACTACTTGGGGGAGCCAGGCAGGAGTTTGTGACCAGCCTGGTTGACAAAGTGAGACACTGTCTCAAAAAGAAGAGAAAAGAAAAGAAAAGAAAAGAAGGAAAGGAAGGAAAGGAAGGAAAGAAAGGAAAGAAAGAAAGCAAACTGGTACCATTTCCATACGTCTTCTGAAATCTAGGCAGGGGTTCTCAAACCTCAATTATTGACTTCTGTTCACCCACAGGCTCAAGACCACATGGAAGCTGCCAAGGCTTGGGGCTTCCATCCTTTGAAGCAACAGCCCAAGCTGTACCATGGCCTCTGTTAGTCAGGGCTAGAGTGGCTGTGACATAGGGCACCAAGTCCCTAGACTGCACACAGCATGGGGACCATGGGGCTGGCCCATGAGACCATTTTATCCTAGGCCTCTGGGCCTGTAATGGGAGGGGCTGCCATGAAAACCTCTGACATGCCCTGGAGACATTTTTCCCATTGTCTTGGGGATTAACATTTGGCTTCTAATTACTTATGCAAATTTCTACCAGCTTCAATTTCTCCTCAGGAAATGGGTTTTCCTTTTCTATCAAATTGTCGGGCTGCAAATTTCCCGAATTTTTATGCTTGCTTCCCTTATAAAACTGAATGCCTTTAACAGCATCCAAGTCACCTCTTGAATGCTTTGCTGCTTAGAAATTTCTTCAGTCAGATACCCTAAATCATCTCTCTCAAGTTCAAAGTTCCACACATCTCTTGAGCAGAGGCAAAATACCACCAGTCTCTGCTAAAACTAACAAAAGTCACCTTTTTTCCAGTTCCCAACAAGTTCCTCATCTCTATCTGAGACAACCTCTGCCTGGACCTTATTGCCCATATTGCTATCTGGCTTCTGGTCAAAGCCATTCAACAAGTCTCTAAGAAGTTCCAAACTTTCCCACATTTTCCTGTCTTCTTCTGAGCCCTCCAAACCATTCCAACCTCTGCCTGTTACCCAGTTCCAAAGTCACTTCTACATTTTTAGGTATCTTTTCAGCAGCACACCACTCTACTGCTACCAATTTACTGTATTCGTTCACTTTCTTACTGCTGATAAAGACATACCCAAGACTGGATAATTTACAAAAGAAAGAGGTTTATTGGACTTACAGTTCCACATAGCTGGGGAGGCTTCACAATTATGGTGGAAGGCAAGGAGCAGCAAGTCACATCTTACATGGATGGCAGCAGGCCAAAAAAAAATGACGCTGTACAGGAAAATTCCAGTTTTTAAAACCATCAGATCTCTTGAGACCCATCACTATCATGAGAACAGCATGGGAAAGACACCCCTATGATTTGATTATCTCCCACTGGTTCCCTCCCACAACACATGGGAATTATGGGAGCTACAAGATGAGATTTGGGTGGAGACACAGAGACAAACCATATCACATGGAATAAACCTAAATGTCCACCAACAGTAGACTGGATGAAGAAAATGTGATCAATATACACCATGGAATACTATGCAGCAATAAAAAAGAAAGAGATATGTCCTTTGCAGGAACACAGATGGAACTGGAGGCCATTGTCCTTAGTAAACTAACAAAGGAACAGAAAATCAAATATTGTATGTTCTCATTTATAAGTGGGAGCTAAATGATGAGAACACATGGACACACAGAGGGGAATGACACACACCGGGGCCTTTTAGAAGCTGGAGGGTGGGAGAAGGGAGACAATCAGGAAAAATAACTAATAACTAAATAACTCAAGAGTACTAGGCTTAAGATCTGGGTGACAAAATCTATACAACAAACCTCCATGACACAAGTTTACCTATATAACAAACCTGCATTTATACCCCTGGACTTAAAATAAAACTTTTAAAAAATAAATTAATGATAATAGCAGATTATAGCCCATTTAATAAACTAGGAATTCATGAGTTCAAATTACATAAACAAACAAATAATTATTCCTTACATAAGAATGCTAACTACTGTATGCAGAAGGAAAGGTAGAACTGGAAGGTCATTATTTGGCAACTATTATAGTAGTAGTTGATTGAAGAAGAAAGCATCAAAAGATACTGAAACAGTGAAGTTTTGATGACAACCAGGATGTTTACATGGTCTCAAATTATCTCCCCACAAATGTTGCTAACTGCAAAGGGGAGATGAGTAACTTTGCAGTCAGAAATCTTTTATCACTGGGCACAGTGGCTTATGCTTGTAATCCTAGCACTTGGGAAGCTGAGGTAGGGTATTTTCTTTTAGTAATTTCATGGCCTGTGGTCTTAGATTTAAGTCTTTAATCAATTTTAATTTGATTTTTGTATATGGCAAGAGATAGGGGTCTAGTTTCATCTTCTGCCTATAGATATCCAGATTTCCAAGCCCCACTTATTGAAGAGACTGCTTTTTCTCCAACATATATTCTTGGCACCTTTGTTGAAAACGAGTTTACTGTAGATGTATGAATTTGTTTCTGGGTTCTCTATTCTGTTTCGTTACTCTGTGTGTCTGTTTTTATGCCAGTACCTTGCTGTTTTGGTTACTGTAGCTCTGTAGTATAATGTAAATGACAAGTTAAAGGGTGGAGCACACCAACATGATATACATATGTAACAAACCTGCATGTTGTGCACATGTACCCTAGAACTTAAAGTATAACAAAAAAAAAAGAAAAGGAAGAGAGGAAAGGAAGGAAGGAAGGAAGGAAGGAAGGAAGGAAGGAAGGAAGGAAGGAAGGAAGGAAGGAAGGAAGGAAGGAAGGGATTAAAATGAGAAAATTGATTAGTTCACAAATTATGCATTAAAAGGCCCACAGTTTACTAGATCTATAAATTTCTCAGAACCCCTAAATATATTGGCTCTTTAGAATAAGTATTAAATACACACACACACACACACACACACACACACACACAATACAACTGATGTGGCCTTGTGGAAGGAATACGTCAAGCTATTTGCATTATAGTGCTAATTTAGTTTTTCTTTACATTAAACCTTAATAACCAGAATCTGCTGCTTTGTAACTTCTCTCCATTTATCCAGTTTCCACCCAAGGAGACAGAGCAAGTCTCATTGCTCAGCTATTCTAAATCTGCCACCATGACCCTGTAAATCTTTTCCAGGCTGAACACTCCAGATTTCTTCTACTCTTCCTTAACTGATAGGACTTTAGTTCTCTTGGCTGCTTTTCTCTGAAGTATCCCATTTTGTCTGAGACAGTACTGTGACAGTACTATGATACCTCTGAGACAATACTGTGATACCAGAGTGTCTGAGCAGAATGGACTGGCACTCACAAAACCAGATATTGTGTTTTCAGTAGTGCACCCAAGGGTGATACTATTATTTGTTTCTTTTATGGAATTTCCAGCTGGAGATGCAGTCTGGCATGTGCTATGAAAACAATCACCAATTTCTGCACTTGATTAGTCTGCCAGTCGCTATGCCTCAGCCATTGTCAGCCATGTCCCATTATTCAAAAATGCACTGCAATGTATTTAGAATTATGAAGTCCTAGAGTTTGTACTTCACTCTGTAAATAAATTATTATTATGGCTATTAAAACTTTTTAAAAGCAAATTCTCCTCACCTGGTCTTCTTTGCCCAAATTAATAAGCTTTCCTGAAGATGTTTAATCTCAGAAGTTCATCCTACAGTATGCAAGATTAGTCACTGCAAGGTAATGTTACATTTCACACCTGAGGTCAGAATTATATTATTTGGAGCTGTCGCAAAATTTAGAAGATCAACTAGATTTAGTATGAGTTTTTAAGATGAGAATCAAACAGAAAAATCTTTACTTCAGACTGAATTAAGAAACAATATACAAACTATCAATATGAAAACATCAAACCAATGTTATCACTGCATCATTTTAATTATGTAAGAAATAAAACAGCTAATGTTTGTTTACTGTTTCATATGTGCCAGGGATAACTCTAAATGCATTATGTCTATCATCTCATTTAATCCTCAGAATAACCCTGTAATACTGGTATTGCTATGGATGAGGAAATGAAAGCCCAGAAAACTTGCTGTGTCACACAGCTAGTGGGTAACAGTATCAAGATTTAAAACCAAGCTGTCAGTGTTAAACCCATACCACCTCCTGGTTCTCATTAGCTGCAGTCAAAGGCACTCTGGCTGGAAAATCCAGTGGCAGTGAGGACGTGGAGTGTGTGGAAGCAGGCTTCCTGTGCTACTGGCAGGACTGTCAGCTAGTACAAGCTTTCCAAGGGAAATCTGGCATTCTATATCAAAAGCTTTACCATTTATTCTGCAGAAATTGAACAAGTGTTAAAATATGTCTTCTGTAAGGTCAATTGAGGAAATGTAAACAACAACAAAAAAAATTAAAATGACCTACTGTTCAACACAGGTGATTCGGTAAATAAACAGTGATACATCATAGAATGAGGTTATTGTTCAGCCATTAAAATTATGATTTAGGTATGTAAAGACAAAAAAGGTATAGACACAGCTCAGTGAAAATTCCTGTATAAAACACAATCTAAAATGTGATATTGTTTATAAAAATGTACACATAACATTTATATATATATGTACTCATTTTTAAAAGCTCAAAAGTATGTAGACTAAAATGAAGTCAAAAACTTATTTCTGCATGGTTATATTAACAGTTGTTTTTCCATTGTACTTACCTGTATTTTTTCACTTGTCTACATTAAGCATGTATTATTTTAGAGAAAAATACAAGTTTAATTCCCATTTTTAATGATAGATTAAAAAATAATTACTAATAAGATACATACTATCTCTTAAATAAGGAAAGAAGAATTCAAAACAGAATAATGTGATCTCATCGTTGTAAAATCTCTACAGTTTATATTAATAGTATATCATAAAAGTATACTTTTTATATTTAAGTATATTACATTATAAAAATTCTGGTAAGTTCAGCATTATATCCGAATAGTAGAATTAAGGATGGATTTTATTTTACTTCATTTTGCTTATCTATATTTTTTATTGCTTGCTGCTTTTATAATTAAAATGTGTTATTTTTTAAATAATCTATTATTAGTGATGAATATTAATAAGTTGTATAAAAAAGAGAGTTCAAAAATTACATAACCACAGGAAAAAAAAGTACTAGCATTCAAAATGGCTTAAAGAAATGTAAGTTGTTAATTCTCACCTAGCACTCAGAGACTTGTCCACCATGGTACCCAGGGAAGATTAAAATTAAAGCACTTAACATAACTTGAAAACATGAGGATCCAAGCAAGCAACCCTGAAATGCCCTTAGTATAGCAGACACAGGGAAAGCCATCAATGTGTTTGTTTCTGGAAGGTTTTTTTAAGTGACAAATGGAAACATTATAACTTACATTGTAGCTTTCTTATGTGAAAGTGATTAGTTCAATAGTAGCCTTAGTACTTATTAAATATACCCTGACATTTCTCCATAATATAAAAGTTAACTTTTCAATCACATGTGTAAAAATTGTATATTGTACATTTGTGTAATAATAATTCCATGTTGCACACGCAAGAAAATAGTCAAAATGGGGAGGCACAACATGTCAAAATATTCTAATTTAATGCCAGTATAGCTCAATATTTTCTTTCTACTAGCTCTACACTAAACTGATGAACAGAAGGCTACATGAAGAAAAAAAAGAGCTAAATGCATGCCGAACAAAGCTTACAAATGGAAAACAATTTGCTGTTAAAGAGCAAGAAAGGATGTGTTATTTAAGGTTACATCTCAGACAAGGATCACTAATAAAGAACCAATCATTTTGACAACCTTAGGGCAATTACATTATTTTTAAAAGATAACCATATGAGGTAATCAAAAAATATTTAACAATGATAATTAGAAATATATAATTACTTGAGTCTCATTTTATTCTAATAAAATATATGGCAAATCTGTCTACCCTTAGGGATGAGAAATAGAACGGCAAACAATGAAAGTATTTAAAATGGAGAAAGGAGAGACAATCCTAAGAGGAAGACCCACAAAAACCATGGTGACTCAATTTTATTCAGGCTAGATGTGATCAATACTCTTTCCAATCATTTGATTAAATGATTAAAGGGCTAAATATGCCCAATACTAAAAGCTTTGCTTGCCATATTTGTCTGCTTTCACACTGCTATAAAGAACTGCTTGAGACTGAGTAATTTATAAAGGAAAAAGGTTTAATTGACTCACAGTTCCACATGGCTGGGGAGGCCTCAAAAAACTTAGAATCATGGCAGATGGCAAAGGGAGAAAGCGAGGCCCTTCTTCACATGGTGGCAGGAGAGAAGAGCTAGCAAGAGCAGGGAAAACTGCCTTATAAAACCATCAGATCTCACGAGAACTCACTATCACAAGAACAGCATGGGGGAAACTGCACTTCCCACCAGGTCTCTCCCTAAACAACTGTGGATTACAATTCTATATGAGATTTGGGTGCGGACACAATGCCTAACCATATCACTTGCCTAAGATTAATGTGCACTCTTACCAGAAAACAGACCATTTCCAAAGTAATGAGTAAGTGGAACCAACAGAGGCTAGATTGGGCAACGTTTGGTTGCCTCATAAGCAAAGAAGAGAAATATTTTAGGACAAGCCTTCGTGTTATGTGGTTTGAAGGCAGACCCTACCATTTTACCCAAGAAAAGCAAAGCTATGGTACTGCACAAGCCCAGAAGCACAAGTCACATAGAACACAGTGATGCCTGGAGCAAAATGGTGACTTCATACCCTGGGATGCAAGGGAAGAGCTGACAAGACAGATCTAATAGAAAATAAATGCAGTAAAAGGTAACAATTTTAATGTCTTTACCTACAAAGGAATGTACTTTCTACTGACCAGGTTTCATATCTCAATTAATATCATTGTTTAAATACACAAGAAAGACTCTTGTGTGTGAAAAGTGTATTGTATTTTTTCCATAAAACTTTTCAGCTGACACCCTGTTTCATTAGCTAACTTCACCATAGAAATGCAACCGTATTAAAAGGCAATCACAGAGTGGATACAGCCACAGGGTTGGTTCTGTCCTTGGACAGGCAGCCACAGGATGAAGATTGAAGGACAACAACAAGTCAACCCCAAGATCCCTCTTTAATATGTCCACCATTAGAATCTATGGAATTAAATTATGTTACCTCTTAGAGGCCCCTGTTAAATGCAACTAGGAGACACCTGAGCAATTGCTCAGTTGAGATTGCACTCAGCTGCAAGTAACAGATGCCTTACTCACCTGAGAGGAATTTACTTATTTCATGCCAGGAGTCTTGCAGGAATAGCTACAGAGTTGGTATGTCACTGAGGACCCAGATTCTTCTATATTTTTGCTCTGCCTTTCTTGGTGTCTGACTTTCTCCCTTAAGGCCCCAGAATGCCACTACAAGTTCTATCTGCTATTACGAAGCTGAATAACAACAACAAAAAGTAGCCTAGCAATTCCAGACACCTGACTGTCTTTTAAAGGACCCCTCTTAAGCCCAGGCAGTGGCTTACTCCTGTAATCCCAATATTTTGAGAGTCCAAGGAGGGAGGATCTCTTTTGACTAGGAGTTTGTGACCAGCCTGAACAACATAGCAAGACCCTCATCTCAAATTAAACACAAAATTTTAAGCTCCCCTCTCCCATTCTTCCCAGGCAAGAGTAAGACTAACTTTTGATGCATATGATTACTGACTCTATTAATTTTAGTTGTAGTCTAAGCATCTATTGTTCCTCTATGGTAGCAATGACAAATTGCCAAAAATCCAGGAAGTGACAAAGCTGGATTTAAAGCCAGACTGTCTGAGTCAAGCGGGAGGTTGAGACTCAAATGTTCATAGGGCCTTTCTCAGATGGGCTGTGGCAATAGGCCAAAGCTTTAGCAAAACATCTATTTCTCTTCCAAAAGCTGAAAATACTTTCAACTAAACTGAAAGAAAAGGGGCAATAATGCGAATTCAAAACAGACCCTTTGGTTACAAAAACCATTTTCTAGATCTAGGGATCCTGAGCCACAGGGCTTTAAAAGATTTTTGTAAGTGTTAATTGCTAAAAGCTTTTGTATGAACTATTATATTTTCCCATAGATTAAACATGAGCAAATATAAAACACCATCATCAACTTAGCTTAAAATACTGCATTCTCTTCACAATGTATCCACTGCTATAGGAAAGGACCCTGTTTGATCACCACCCCAAGAGCATAAACACCATTCCTGCTAAACTGCATTTTTCATATTAAGTAAATACATGCTCGTAACGTGATAGAAGCAATAGCAAAACAAAGAATACAAATAATGAGAGTTATTAGTGACCATTTCACCATAAACTAAATTGAAGAACATAGTACTATAATCAAGTCTTCCTCACAAAGATAAAAAATATCCTTTAATAAGTTCGAACAACATATTAACACACAAAAACTACACAGACATGGTGACAGAGCAGGATTGTTGACATTCCCTTAAGTCAGTAAAAACCTGCCATCACAAAGTCTCACAGGTGGCAAGGTAAGTCATGCCCTTCTGAAAAGTAATAAACAAGCCTAATAATTTTAAAGGTTAAAGAATAATAAGTTTGTCCTCTGTGTTTTAGGGATTTTTTGTTTTGATTTTAAAGCAATGGTCGATCGCTTCTTGACCTCTCGATTAAGATCAAGTGTAAAGTAAATGGCCTGTTGTTTTATGAGGCCGCAGCTTGGAAAAGTTAAGACTTGGAAGCTGTGTTTTTGTTTTTGTTTTTATTTTGCCTTTTCTAAATCGAGGGGCAATTCACATAACATAAAAGGAACCATTTTAAAGTGAACAATTCAGTGACATTTAGTATGTTCACAATGTGTGCAACCACTGCCTCTACCCAGTTTCAGAACATTTTTGTTACTCCAAAATAAAACCCTATACCCATTTAGCAGTTATTCCCTGTTACCCCTACCCAGGCCCTGGCAACCCCTAATCTGCTTTGCGTTTCAATAAAGAACTTATGACATACCTATTTTCATAACTTTACCTAGAAGTTTTAAATATTTTAAGTCTTTACTATAAAATGGACAGACTTACTAAATAAAATGGACAGACTAAATCAGGGAAATAGTACAATTTAGACAGAGCATTTCCAATGGAAGGCTTCCTCCTTTTTTTCTTCTTTTAGTATTCTTATCTACAAAACACACACTGCCATAGACTGTGACTGTAAACAACTGGTCATTTCACAGTAGTGGAAGGTGCGAAAGCCCCCGGGGTCATAAAAGCACAAAGATTCTCTGTCCTTCCGTGTCTGTGCCAGTTGTCTATTATTTTATTTGGCAGATTCTGATAAGGCCACAATATAGACTTTTAAGTGATATTCTTGGAACTACTTAGCTTTACTAATGTCAAACCACTCCCCAAAACAACCGTGAGCTAAACTGTTATCCATAATATTCTGCTCCAGAAAAAAGTCAAAATACAAGTTGTTACTTTATGGCTCAATTCTCCCCCAAAGTGTATGAGAAATGCTGGTGACAATATAAAAATTTCCTTTGTTGCAGTCCCCACCTACAGATCATATTGTCATATTAGATATAAGTCCATGTGAAGGGAATGAAAAGGAATATGCATAAAAGATGTTCAATCATTTAACAGACATTTATGATGTGCCAGCTAGGAAC
The DNA here is from genome assembly GCF_008728515.1 of Papio anubis. Classification (NCBI taxonomy): domain Eukaryota; kingdom Metazoa; phylum Chordata; class Mammalia; order Primates; family Cercopithecidae; genus Papio; species Papio anubis. Next base: position 67,593,832 of record NC_044982.1, on the reverse strand, counting down.
ACAAGAAAAAGGCACTTGGAAGGATATCAGAAAATAATCACAAATACTTAAATGGTGCTTACTCTGCTCCGTGCGCTGTTCTATGTGTATGTGTGTGTATTTATATATATTATATACAAATACATATAGTGTGTGTTAAATTCATTCATTCATTCATTAAATGAGAAGATATATATGCTCATTTAATTTTTATAACAATCATGCAAGAGAGCTTCTATTGTTATCATCCCCACTTCACAGAAAATAAAACTGAGACAGCATGGTCAAATGACTTGTCAGAAAGTCTAATATCCAGAATCTATAAGGAACTTAAATAAATCAATGAGCAAAAAACAAATAACTCCATTAAAAACTTGGCAAATGATCATGGCAGACAGGAGGCAGGACCAGATTCCAGCTCCGACTCAGGTAGACAGAGCAGCGTGTGGAGTCTCGCATTGTGAATTTTATCTCCAGAATGACTACAGGAATAAATCAGGAATCCTGAGAGGACCCACAGACCCCTGAAGGAAGCGGACTGATCCTGCAGGACCCGGGAGACACTCCAAATACTGTGAGCGCCCAAACTGTGGAAGTGGGAACGGGAGATCCTCTGCCCCTGACCACACACCCCCAATGGGGAAACTGAAGGTCTAGTTTGCAGGAGAAGATTCCAACCTTACCTGGAGCTGAGTCCATTTAGAGAGCTGAGTGAAACACAGGGGTAGAGGAAGCGGCAGGAAAGGCCCTGGGAACTTGCTGGGCCCCCAAGCAGGCCATTCCTGCCTGAAACCACAGGGATCCTTCAGGATGGTGACCAGAGGTGCAGGGAAAATGCCACAGGGAGAAGGAAGTCTCCAGCTGAACTTTATAACAATTTGAACCAATCAAAAAGCCCCCCAGACCAGAACTCCGGGGAGGATGCAAATCCTGTGTGCAGACTCCACAGGCGGAGGAAGAACTAAAGCCCTTTTCTTTTGAGGCTGGTAGGCAGGTATCCTGGGGCAAATTCTCAGCCCTGCTTGCCCACTGCCTGCAAACAGACTTGGCACTATTAGGGGGACATGGTGGAAGTAAGACCAGCCTTTTGGATCACATGGGAGCTGGGTGAGGCCTGTGACTGCTGGCTTTTCCCTACTTCCCTGACAACCTGCATGACTCAGCAGAGGCAGCCAGAATATTCCTAGGTATACAACTCCAATGACCTGGGAACCTCACCCCATCCCCCACAGCAGCCACAGCAAGACCCGCTGAAGGAGAGTCTGAGCTCAGACATGCCTAGCCCTGCCCCCATGTGATGGGCCTTCCCTACCCACCCTGGTAGCTGAAGACAAAAGGCATGTAATCTTGGGAGTTCTAGGGCCCTGCTAACTACTGGTTCCTCTCCATACTACCACAGCTGATGCTACTGGAAAGAGCCACCTCCCGGCAGGAGGCCAAACAGCACAAAAATAGAGCATTAAACCACCAAAGCTAAGAACACTCACAGAATCCATTTCATGCCCCTGCCACCTCCACCGGAACAGGTGCTGGTATCCACGGCTGAGAGACCCATAGACAGTTCACATCACAGGACTCTGTGCAGACAACCCCCAGTACCAGCCCAGAGCCTGGTAGTCTTGCTGGGTGGCTAGACCCAGAAGAGAAATAACAATCACTACAGCTTGGCTGTCAGGAAGCCAACTCCATAAGAAAAGAGGAAGAGTACTACATCAAGGGAACACCCCATGGGACAAAATAATCTGGACAACACCCTTCAGCCCTAGGCCTTTCCTCTGACAGAGCCTATCCACTCAAATGAGAAGGAACCAGAAAACCAATTCTGGTAATACAACAAAACAAGGCTCTTTAACACACCCAAAAAATCACACTAGCTCATCAGCAATGGATCCAAACCAAGAAGAAATCCCTGGTTTACCTGAAAAACAATGCAAGAAGTGAAGGGAGAAATATTCAAGGAAATAGATAGCATAAAGAAAAAGCAATCAAACCTTTAGGAAACATTGGACACACTTACAGAACTGCAAAATGCTCTAGAAAGTCTCAGCAATAGAATTGAACAAGTAGAAGAAAGAAATTCAGAGCTCAAAGACAAGGTCTTCAAATTAACCAGATCGAACAAAGACAAAGGAAAAAGAGTAAGAAAGTATAAACAAACCCTCCAAGATGTCTTGGATTATGTTAAACTACCAAACCTAAGAATATTCGGTGTTCTTGAGAAAGAAGAGAAATCTAAAAGCTGGAAAAACATATTTGGGGGAATAATTGAGAAGAACCTCCCCAGCCTTACTAGAGGCCCACACATTCAAATACAAGAGGTACAAAGAACACCTGGGAAATTATCGCAAAAAGATCATCACCTAGGCTCATTGTCATCAGGTTATCTAAACTTAAGACGAAGGAAAAAATCTTAAGAACTGTGAGACAAAAGCAACCAGATAACCTATAAAGCAAAACCTACCAGATTAGCAGCAGATTTCTCAGCAGAAACTCTACAAGCTAAAAGGGATTGGGGCCTGATCTTCAGCCTCCTCAAACAAAACAATTATCAGCCAAGAATTTTGTATCCAGCGAAACTAAGCATCACATACGATGGAAAGTATATTCTTTTTCAGACAAACAAATGATGAGAGAATTCGCCACTACCAAACCACCACTATAAGAGCTGCTAAAAGGAGCTCTTAATATTGAAACAAATCCTGGAAACACGTCAAAACGGAACCTCTTTAAAGCATAAATCTCACAGGACCTATAAAACAAAAATACAATTTACAAAGTAAAAATAGGCCAGGCACAGTAGTTCACACCTGTAATCCTAGCACTTTGGGAGGCAGAAGTGGGCAGATCACCTAACGTCAGGAGTTCAAGACCATCCCGTCCAACATGGCAAAACCCTACCTCTACCAAAAAAATACAAAAATTAGCCAGGTGCAGTGGTGGGTGCGTGTAATCCCAACTACTCAAGAGGGTGAGGCAGGAGAATCACTTCAGCCCAGGAGGTGGAGGTTGCAGTGAGCCAAGACTGTGCCACTGCACTCCAGCCTGGGCAACAGAGCAAGACTCTTGTCTCCAAAAAAAACAAAGTAAAAGCAAAAAATGAAACACCAAGGTACACAGGCAACAAATAGCATGATAAATGCAATGGTACCTCACATCTCAATACTATCATTGAATGCAAATGGCCTAAATTCTCCACTTAAAAGATACGGAACTACAGAATGGATAAGAATTCACCAACCAACTATCTGCTGCTTTCAAGAGACTCACCTAACACATAAGGACTCACATAAACTTAAAGTAAAGGGGTGGAAAAAGGCATTTCACGCAAATGGACACCAAAAGTGAGTGGGAGTAGCTATTCTTATATCAGACAAAACAAACTTTAAAGCAGCAGCAGTTTAAAAAGACATTTTTTAAAAAAGCAGTTAAAAAGAGGGACATTATATAATGGTAAAGGAAGGACAAGTTTCCTTGTCCAACAGGAAAATATCACAATCCTAAACATATATGCACCTAACTAACACTGGAGCTCCCAAATTAATAAAATAATCACAATAGGTCTAAGAAATGAGATAGACAGCAACACAATAATAGTGGGAGACTTTAATATGCCACTGACAGCACTAGACAGGTAATCAAGAAAGAAAGTCAAAATAGAAACAATGGATTTAAACTATACCTTGGAATAAATGAGCTTAACAGATTTATACAGAACATTCCATCCTACAACTACAAAATACACATTCTATTCAACAGTTCATGGAACTTTCTCCAAGATAGACCATATGATAGGCCACAAAATGAGCCTCAATAAATTTCAGAAAATTGACGTTATATCAAGCACCATCTCAGACCACAGTGGAATAAAACTGGAAATCAACTCCAAAAGGAATCTTCAAAACCATGCCAACACAGGGAAATTGAATAACCTGCTCCTTAATGATCATTGGGTCAAAAACAAAATCAAGTTGGGAATTAAAAATTATTCAAACTGAATGACAACAGTGATACAATCTATCAAAATTTCTGGGATAAGGCAAAGGCATTGCTAAGAGGAAAGTTCATAGCCCTAAACACCTACATTAAAAAGACTGAAAAACCACAAACTGACATTCTAAGCTCACACCTCAAGGAACTAGAGAAACAACAACAAACAAAACCCAAATCCAGCAGAAGAAAGGAAATAACCAGGATCAGAGCAGAATTAAATGAAATTGAAACAAAAAAAAATACAAAAGATAAATGAAAAAAAAAAAAAGCTGGCTCTTTCAAAAGATAAATAAAATTGATAGACCATTAGCAAGATTAACCAAGAAGAGAGAAAATCCAAACAAGTTCGATAAGAAATGAAATGGGAGTTATTACAACTGACACCACAGAAATACAAAAGATCATTCAAGGCTACTATGAACACCTTTATGCACATAAACTAGAAACCTAGAAAAGATGGATAAATTCCTGGAAAAACACAACCCACCTAGCTTAAATCGGGAAGAATTAGATACCCTGAACAGACCAATAACAAGCAGCAAGATTGAAATGGTAATTTTAAAATTACCAACCAAAAAAAAAAAAAGTCCAGGACCAGACGAATTCACAGCAGAATACTACCAGACATTCAAAGAAGAATTGGTACCAATCCTATTGACACTACTCCACAAGATTGAGAAAGAGAAAAGTCTGGAGCATTTAGGATTCCAGCATGTATGAACCATTCTAAATCATTCTATGTAACCAGTATCACCCTAATACCAAAACCAGGAAGGAACATAACCAAAAAAGAAAACTTTAGACCGAAATCCCTGATGGACATAGACGCTAAAACCCCTGACAAAATAGTAGCTAACTAAATCCAACAACATATCAAAAAGATAATCCACCATGATCAAGTGGGTTTCATACCAGGGATATAAGGATGGTTTAACACATGCAAGCCAGTAAATGTGATACACCACATAAACAGAATTAAAAACAAAAATCACATGATCATCTCAATACATGCAAAAAAGCATTCGACAAAATCCAGCATCTCTTTATGATTAAAACTCTCAGCAAAATCGGCATACAAGGGACATACCTCAAAGTAATAAAAGCCATCTATGGCAAACCCACAGTCAACACAATACTGAATGAGAAACAGTTAAAAGCATTCCCTCTGAGAACTGGAACAAAACAAAGATGCCCATTCTCACCACTCCTCTTCAACATAGCACTGGAAGTTCTAGCCAGAGCAATCAGACAAGAGAAAGAAATTAAGGACATCCAAATTAGTAAAGAGGAAGTCAAACTGTTGCTGTTTGATGACAATATGATCGTTTACCTCAAAAACTCTAAAGACTCCTCCAGAAAGCTCCTAGAACTGACAAAAGAATTCAGCACAGTTTCTGGATACAAGATTAATGTACACAAATTTGTAGCTCTTCACCAACAGTGACCAAGCTGAGAATCAAGTCAAGAACTCAACCCCTCTTACAATAGCTGCAAAAAATAAAATAAAATACTGAGGAATATACCTAACAAAGCAAGCAAGAGACCTCTACAAGGAAAACTACAAAACACTGCTGAAAGAAATCATAGACAACTCAAACAAATGAAAACACATCCCATGCTCATGGATGGGTAGAATCAATATTGTGAAAATGACCATACTCCAAAAAGCAATCTACAAATTCAACACAATCCTAAAAAACAAACAAACAAACAAAACAAAAAACACCATCATTCTTCACAGAATTAGAGAAAAACAATTCTAAAATTCATATGGAACCAAAAAAGAGCCTGCATAGCCAAAGCAAGGCTAAGCAAAAGAACAAATCTGGAGGCATCACATTACCTGATTTCAAACTATACTATAAGGCCATAGTCACCAAAACAGCATGGTACTGGTGTAAAAATAGGCACATAGTCCAATGGCATAGACTAGAGAACTCAAAAATAAGCCCAAATACTTACAGCCAACTGATCTTCAACAAAACAAGCAAAAACATAAAGTGGGGAAAGGACACCCTTTTCAACAAATTTTGCTGGGATAATTGGCTAGCCATATGTAGGGGAATAAAACTGGATTCTCATCTCTCACCTTATGCAAAAATCTACTCAAGATTGATTAAGGACTTAAATCCAAGACCTGAAAGTATAAAAATTCTAGAGGATAACATTGGAAAAACCCTTCTAGACATTGGCTTAGGCAAGGATTTCATAACTAAGAACCCAAAAGCAAATGCAATAAAAACAAACATAAATAGCTGGGACTTAATTAAACTAAAGAGCTTTTGCATGGCAAAAGGAACAGTCAGCAGAGTAAACAAACAACCAACAGAGTGTGGGAAAATCTTCACAATCTATATATCTGACAAAGGACTAATAACCAAAATCTACAAAGACCTCAAACAAATCAGTGAGGAAAAAAAAAAAAAATCGCATCAAAAAGTGGGCTAAGGACATGAATAAACAATTCTCAAAAGAAGATATACAAATGGCCCAAAAATATGAAAAAATGCTCAACATCATTAATGATCAGGGAAATTCAAATCAAAACCACAATGTGATACCACTTGACTCCTACAAGAATGGCCATAATCAAAAAATTAAAAAACAGAAGATGTTGGCATGGATGTGGTGATCAGGGAACACTTCTACACTGCTGGTGGGAAGGTAAACTAGTACAACCACTGTGGAAAACAGTGTGCAGATTCCTTAAACAACTAAAAGTAGAACTACCATTTCATCCAGCAATTCCACTACTGGGTATCTACCCAGAGGAAAAGAAGTCACTAATAGAAAAAGATATTTGCACATGCATGTTTATAGCAGCACAATTTGCAACTACAAAATCAAGGAACCAACCCAAATGCCCATCAAAAAATGAGTGGATAAAGAAACTGTGATATATATGTGTTTATATATATACATATATATGTGTATATATATTTATGATGGAATACTTCTCAGCCATGAAAAGGAATGAATTAATGGTATTTGCAGAAACCTGGATAAGATTGGAGACTATTATTCTGAGTAACTCAGGAATGGAAAACCAAACATCATATGTTCTCACTGATATGTGGGAGCTAAGCTATGAGGACACAAAGGCATAAGAATGATACAATGGACTTTGGGGACTTTAGCGGAAGGGTGGGAGGGGGCGAGGGATAAAAGACTACAAATAGGGTGCAGTGTGTACTGCTTGGGTAATGGGTGCACCAAAATCTCACAAATCACCACTAAAGAACTTACTCATGTAACAAAACACCATCTGTATCCCAATAACTTATGGGGATAAAAATAAAAAATAAAAAATAAAAAAAGTGGGCAAAGGGCATGAACAGACACTTCTCAAAAGAAGACATACAAGTAGCCAATAGATATGAAAAATTCTCAGTATTACTAACAATCAGAGAAATGCAACTCAAAACCACAATGGGATGCCATCTCACACCAGTCAGAATGGCTTTTGTTAAAAGTCAAAAAATAGGCTGGGCACGGTGGCTCACACCTGTAATCCCAGCACTTTGGGAGGCCAAGGTGGGCAGATCATAAGGTCAGGAGATCAAGACCATCCTGGCTAACACGGTGAAACCCTGTCTCCGCTAAAAACACAAAAAATTAGCCGGGCATGGTGGTAGGCACCTGTAGTCGCAGCTACTTGGGAGGCTGAGGCAGGAGAATGGTGTGAACCCAGGAGGAAGAGCTTGCAGTGAGCCAAGATGGCGCCACTGCACTCCAGCCTGGACGACAGACTGAGACTCCATCTCAATAAATAAATAAATAAATAAGTCAAAAAATAACATATGTTGGTGAGCTATGGAGAAAATGGGACATTTATACATTGTTGGTGGGGATGTAAATTAGTCCAGCCACTGTGGAGAGCAATTTGGAGATTTCTCAGAGAACTAAGAGTTGAACCATCATTTGACCCGGCAATCCCATTACTGGGTATACACCCAAAGGAAAATAAATTGTTCTACCAAAAGAATACAGGCACTCGTATGTTCATTGCAGCACTATTCACAATAGCAAAGACATGGAATCAACCCAGGTGTTCATTAACAGTGAACTGGATGAAGAAAATTTGGTATATGTACAATGGAATACTATGCATCATAAAAAAGAACAAAATCATGTCCTTTGCAGCAACATGGATACAGCTGAAGGCCATTATCCTAAGTGAACTATCACAGACACAGAAAACCAAATATCTCATGTTCTCACTTACAAGAGGAAGCTAAACACTGGGTACGCATGGACATAAAGAGGGGAACAATAAACAGTGAAGACTACTAGCAGGAGGAGAGAGGGACAGGGGCAAAGGCTGAAAAACTGCCTATTGAGTACTACACTCTCTACCTGGGTGATGGGATCATTAGTACTCCAAACTTCAGCATCACACAATATGCCTCTGTAACAATCCTGCACATGTACCCCCGACTCTAAAATAAAAGTTGAAAAAGAAAAAAAAGCAATTTGTCAGAAGTTACACAGCTCCTAGAATTTGGATTCTAGAATTTGGATTCTAGGATTTGGATTCAAATCCAGAGTTTGCACTGGCCACTTAGCTCCAGAGTCCATGCTCTTAAGCCCCAGGCCACACAGCCCAAGTTGAGAGTTTTAGAGAAGTCTGCTATTTCATTGCTGAACTACATAGCATAATTGATGACAGGTATATACAGGCTTAAAAAAAAAAAAGAGAGAGAGAGATTCCTTTGTTGTATTATAGTGACTTATGGTGTTTCTTTTTCTTTTCTTTTTTTTTTTTTTTTTTTTTGAGATGGAGTCTAGTTCTGTCACCAGGCTGGAGTGTAATGGCACAATATGATCTCGGTTCGCTGCAACCTCTGCCTCCCGGGTTCAAGAGATTCTCCTGCCTCAGCCTCCCAAGCAGCTGGGACCACAGGCATGTGCTACCACACCCAGCTAATTTTTGTATTTTTAATAGAGACAGGGTTTCACCATATTGGCCAGGACTGTCTCGATCTCTTGACCTCGTGATCCACCCACCATAGGCTGCCAAAATGCTGGGATTACAAGCGTCAGCCACCATGCCTGGTCTTATGAGTGTTTCTTAGCTCCCCCAGTAGAGTACCTGGAGTTCAGACTCCTTTAAGGCTAATTGCATATCTGATTCCAATCTTATATCCCACTTAGAATAGTACTTCGTGCATTAGAGAATTTAGCAAATGTACCAAGTCCACTATGTTATATAATACCACAAAGATCCCCCAGAGAGTGATGTAATGTGCTTCAGACTTGTCATATGGCAGCTGCTATGGAACAGTAAACTTCTAATTGTGTCAATAAGTAGCATGGATGAGATATGCCAAGAACCATTCCAACCAACACAAGCAGTGGTCTGGGAGCAGTGCAGCAAAGATGGCAAGGTGCTGTGTCCAAAGATCTCACAGAGTCAAACATAGGTAATTAGACACATTTTTTTTCTTTTTTTGTTTTGTTTTGTTTTTTGAGATGGAGTTTCACTCTTGCTACTCAGGCTGGAGTGCAATGGCTCGATCTCGGCTCACCACAACCTCCACCTTCCGGGTTCAAGCGATTCCCCTGCCTCAGTCTCCCGAGTAACTGAGATTACAGGCATGCACCACCACGCCCAGCTAATTTTGTATTTTTAATAGAGACAGGGCTTCTCCATGTTGGTCAGGCTGGTCGCGAACTCCTGACCTCAGGTGATCTGCCCACTTTGGCCTCCCAAAGTGCTGTGATTACAGGCGTGAGCCACCACACCCGGCCTGCACATATTTTTGTGCGAAAGACATTACCTCTACTTCTTCCCAAAAGCCTGAAATACAAAAGTAAAGGAATGAACACTAATAAACCCAAAATCATAAGAAGCTCAGTAAAGGAAATGATGTTAAATGTTAATTAATTATGGAAGATGATAAGTAGATGGGCAAGGAATTTGGGGGAATAAGAGACAAAGTCTACCTCACAGGTAGGGTGTGGCACAGGGCTAAGAATAGAAGACTTTTTCGGATTCTTCATCAATAGTAGTAGAGTCCCAGGTCCTCTCCTCCCAACAAACACAAGATAGGCAGAACACAAGTTTACTTCTGGAGAGGCTGAAATGGAGGTGCCCTGTGCTCCAGGCACAGCCAAGGGCAGCACTGAGGTAAAATTAAAACCGAGGAACAAAGGAAAAGTCTACATACTGAATAAACAAGACCCCATCCCCTTTCTCTCATTCGGCTCTGAGAATATAGGCTTATATTCCTCAAAAAGAAGATCAGTGAATTCCTCTCCAGAGAAAGTCATCAGCCTCTTAGAAATAATTGTGTGACTAACTTTTTAAAACTATTTAAAAAGCTTTTTGCCATTTTACACACCCACACATAAATACATACCACAAAATTCTAAGCTCCTTAAAATCTAAATTTGTATCCTATTCATATTTCCAGCCCATAAGGCAGAGCTTTGCATGTAGTAAGTGCCAGTAAATATTCATTGAACATAAATTTCAGCTGGAAAACTTTAAGAATACAGTATTTACTGCTATGCGTCCAGACATGGAGTTTGATTCTTAACAGACAAAAACTGTTCCACCAAAACTTCCTAATTCCAACCAAAAACCAAAATCAAGGTGGCCAAGAGTATTTGTGGTGCTCAGGGTGAATATATAACACAATCTCTCTCTGCTCCCTCCGGTGTGGTGTTCAGAAGCCCACTGTGTGTACTTAGATGAGAGTATAGAGTTGATCTTCATAATCAAAGATGGTGGTTTGCTGGTTGGTGCCCACACAATCTAAATAAATATATTGTATTTTCTATGGCCTATTTAGTAACATTATGATCACCTTATAAATGAAGTTTTAACTTTGAAAACTGGTTAAAGTTGTTGAGATTTTTTGATATGTTTTCTTTTCCTCAGAGTGCAACTCATTACATTAGATTTTATTTATTTATTTATTTATTTATTTATTTATTTATTTATTTAAGACAGTCGTGCTCTGTCGCTCAGACTGGAGTGCAGTGGTGCGATCTCTACTCCCTGCAATCCCCACCTCCTGGATTCAAGTGATTCTCCTGCCTCAGCCTTCCAAGTAGCTGGGATTACAGGCACCCACCACCATGCCCAGCTTATTTTTGTATTTTTAGTAGAGACGGGGTTTCACCATGTTGGCCAGGCTAATCTCAAACTCCTGACCTCAAGTGATCCACCCACCTCGGCCTCCCAAAGTGCTGGGATTACAGACTTGAGCCAGATAGTATTTTTTGTAAAAGAGGAAGGAATGGTAATTAAGCACTTAAAAATATAGAAAGTTGTATTACAAGATAAAAGTTGGAAAAGATGATACTTTACTTCTATAATTTTTTAACATTCCCTAGCCCAGGCTACATTGATTTTATTCTGTGCGTTCTGGGAAGACATCTGTGGTTTTCGTCATTATCCGTTAATATTAGCTGTTGATAAGCGTCACTAAGTGATTTTGAGGTTTTAAAAAACCATTGGTGCCTTGGGAGTTTTCAGCAAGGCAGTGCATATACCAACGGTTGGCAACAGTTCAGGAATGGGGTGGCCAAGTCGCTGACCTTTTCTTTAAGCAAACAGGTATAGAAGAAGGAGAATGGCAATAAGGGGAAAAGGAAGAAGCCAAGAATCATTTTTTTCTTTTTTGATGCATGAGATCAGCTTCACTTAGAGAATAAACTTTTACATTATGATGCAAGGTTGAAAAACAACAATTTTGAAACAAAGGGTGCGTTCAAGGAGGATGATTGTACTTGATCCTCACAACAGCCTTGCAGGGTAAGTATTTTCACCTCCACCATAGAGATGACAAAAACAAATATCCAAAGAGTGTGTCTCTGGTGGCAGACAGACCACCAGCGACCATCCTTAACACCTTCTTCCTCCATCCTGGCAGTGGGTGTGTTGTGGCCTTGTTGAGACATCCTTCCCTTTGAGCAGTCAAGCAGAAAGAGCTTCTCTGAGTTCTGCCTCCTTCTCCTTGCTCTCCACTGAGGATTTCACTTCTCTAGCAACCCTTGAGTAAACACTGCTCATCACTCCATATCCCTGAGTCAAGAATGGTGCAGGGGAGTTCTTACTCTATAATGCTTCTTCTCCTTTACATAAAGGTCACTCCTCTGGGGGACATGTCACTTTGTATACCACCTCTTGCTTTCCATAATGCTGTCATCTATCCACCTCCATCTCAGACCCATCAAAGAAGCCTTTGATACGAGGATCACTCTATTATTCCATTCCAACTGCTGGAATAATGATGCTAAAAAGAAAGTGGACGCGAACCAAAGTTCACTTCTACTTTGCCATTTTGCCTGTGGCTATAGCCCAAGTATCACCCTGGATACCATTGAGAACCACCTGCAACTTGGAGAGCTACCAGCTTTGGCACATGTATCCATTTGCTAATGACTGAGCTGTACAATACTGAAGGATCTGAATTTAATTATATATCATTAATAGAAATTACATATATTCAAGTTTCTAGTATCCAGCAATATTTGGAAAAGCTAGAAGTATTTTTTCAACATTACCAGTAATCTTAGCATAATAAAAATATGACTAGATTCAGACCATGACCCACTATCTGAAATGTTACCATTTCAAGGCCCAGGGAGGTGATTGAGCAGGGATTATAATGATCAGCTGAAAGTAGCGAGGCAGCAGAAAGAGACAGTGGGGAGACTTCAAAGGCTGTCCCCCAATGGTAGCATCACCTCCCCACCCCTCCAAAGAGTCTGTATTCGGGACTCTGCCCCTGTGATATAATTGACTGCTGATAACCTAAAATATTATCCTTCTCTGGCCAATGTTTATAGTTAGGTTCTACGAAAATGTCTATTTCTGCTTTTCATAAACATGCTAGTGACCATACTCCTTATAAATCTGCAAATTATAATCTTTAGTTCTTAGCTCAAAAATTTAAAAATGACTCCCTTCTTGAAAATATTCAAATCTCATGTACACTGTGGTCTTATAGTGGGGCTGGAGAATAACATTCATGTTATCTATTCACACGCAGACATTTCTGCTTTCCTCACAATCCATTATATATTAATATCTTCCCACACAAGTCATGTGACTCAGTGGAAATTGACTCCATTCCAGCTCCAGAGATGGATTCTGATCAGTCTAAGTTGATCATGGTAATCCAATCCCCTTTACCAGTGACTGGTTTAGGAATCCAGGCTTTAAAAAATCAACACGTAGCAATGTTCCACAGCTGGTATCGATCCAGAGGTGAACACAAGATTTAAGTTGCTACAATCAAATTATTCCATGATTGAGCATTTTCTCCCTCTGCAACTGGTTGTGAACAAAGAAACATGTGACCCGCATGCTGTTGAGATCCATCTGGCCGCCATGCAGGAAGCCAGCTGAAGACCAGCCAACATATATAGGAAGGGAGAATTGGGAAAAAAATCACAGAGAAGCTGAGCCAGAGTCTTGATTATATTGTGCCTGGAGACAGCCCACCTTCAGACTTCCTGCTCCTAGGATAGTAAATGTCCTCATGAATTAAACTAGTTTGAACAAAGCTTTCTCTCACTTGTAGCTGAAAGCCTCCTGATTGGCACCACATATATGTTATAGTTGTTTTTGAATAAAGATAGTTATATATTTAAAGAAAACATATGGGTCGGGCACAGTGGCTCATACCTGTAATCCCACACTTTGGGAGGCCGAGGTAGGCAGATCACCTGAGGTCGGGAGTTCGAAACCAGCCTGACCAACAGGGAGAAACCCCGTCTCTACTAAAAATACAAAAAAATTATCCAGGCGTGGTGGCACATGCCTGTAATCCCAGCTACTCGGGAGGCTGAGGCAGGAGAATCGCTTGAACCCGAGAGGCAGAGGTTGCGGTGAGCTGAGATCACGCCATTGCACTCCAGCCTGGGCAACAACCGCAAAACTCCATCTCAAAAAAAAAAAAAAATCTGATGGCTACCTACCAAACTGAGCATTTAACCTCTAGTGAATGGCACTGGGATTTTGTGATGTGGGAGCCAATATTGACATGGGGGAAGTTTTACACTTCATATTGTATGTTGCTACTCTTTTACTCTCACAATAAGTACACACAACTTTTTAGTAATAATGCTTTTAAGGAAGCTGGATGAAGAGATTGACTAGTAAATCTTTCAAGAATATCTCCATACCTTAACATTCTGACTTTCTTCTTTATTATTATTCTAAGAGGCTTGAAACCACCAATTATTTAAGAAAAACCATAATAGACAAGGTTTATGGTAGCTACCTGGCCCAAGCATCTATTTACTGAGAAATAGCCTACTTTACTACCTTTCTCTCCCCACACCTCTGTCTCTCTCTCCTCTGGCCCACACCCCACCACATAAACACAAACACAGACAGGCCCCACAAGCTACATTTCTACTGTAGACCCTGCTGTCCTGGCCACAGCCTCTTAGCCTGGTAGTAGACACCTGACCAAAATATGCTTCCTGCCCTTGACTGAAAAGTTTGTCTTTCTGCTAATAATCAGGCAGAAAGAGAACTGTTTGGATCTCAGCAGCAGGGATTTAGGTTAGACATAAAGAAAAATATGCTAATTGCTATGAGATACTTAATAATCTTTTGTGAGATAATAAATAATAATTTTATAATCACAGTATGTAATTCACTTCTAAGCTTTTTTTTTTAATTTTATTTTTTTAATTATACTTTAAGTTCTAGGGTACATGTGCATAACGTGCAGGTTTGTTACATATGTATACTTGTGCCATGCCATGTTGGTGTGCTGCACTTCTAAGCTTTTTGTGTATTATGTGTTTCTCTTCAGTTATTTGGGTTTTTTGTTTGTTTGTGACAGGGCTCGCTCTGTCACCCAGGCTGGAGTTGTGGTGGCACGATCACAGCTCACTGCAGCCGCTACCTCCCAGGCTCAAGTGATCCTCCCACACCAGCCTCCCAAGTAGCTAGGACTACCAACACGTGCCACCACACCCAGCTAATTTTTCTGGTTTTGTAAAGACAGAGTCTCACTACATTGCCTAGGCGGGTCTCAAACTCCTTGGCTTCCCAAAGTGCTGGAATAACAGGCATGAGCCACCACCTTCAGCCTCTTTAGTTTCTAAAAGCACATGCCACCCTAACTTTGAATCCTTCTAATAAACTCCCTTCTTGCTTAAGGAACTAGAGATGTATTTCCAATAATTGCAATCAAGAGTCTTAAACTGCGACAACTATGGAATTGAAGTTTAACTGTTTACTTATTACTTACTTACACAGGCAATATTCAGATTTTTTTTAAACTTCCAGAGAGAGGCATATCCACTGGAAGGCCTAAGTAGATGCATCTGTTTGACTTGCCCAGGACAGTTGGCTTGCAAACCTTACGCTACATATAGCTCTTCAATGCCACAGTGACGAAGAAATGGCCATCTCAAATGATACAATATTAGGGCTAAAATAAAGATAACACCATATATTTCATAAATTACTAAAAAGGAAAACCATATTTTACTTTAGGTATGTTCTATACCCTCCTTTATTTCAAGAAAGACTTGAAGGAGGCTTATAAAAATGCATAATGGGTGGGTGCAGTGGTTCAAGCCTGTAATCCCAGCACTTTGGGAGGCCGAGGCAGGTGGATCACTTGAGGTCAGGAGTTCGAGACCAGCCTGACAAATATGGCAAAACCCCATCTCTACAAATACAAAAATTAGCCGAGGATGGTGGTACACACCTATAATCCCAGCTACTTGGGAGGCTGAGGCAAGAGAATCACTTGAACCTGGGAGGCGGAGGCTGTAGTGAGGTGAGATCATGCCACTGCGCTGGGTGACAGAGTGAGACCATGTTCAAAAAAAAAAATGCATAACATACTATGACGATTAATTTTATGTATCAACTGGACTGGACCACTGTATCCAGTTACTTGGTCAAACATTATTTTAAATGTTTTTGTGAAGGTGTTTTTCACATGAGATTAATATTTTAATCAGGAGACTTTGAGTAAAGCAGATTATTCTCCATATTATCTGGGGGACTCATCCAGTTAGAAGTTTTAATATGAAAGACTGACTACCACCAAAAAAGAGGGAATTCTGCCAGCAGAGAGCCTTCACTCAAACTGCAACACCAACACTTTCCTGGCTCTCCAGCCTGCTGGCCTACCCTGCAGATTTTGGACTTGTAAGCCTCCACAATTGATAAGAAAATTCTTTAGAATAAAGAGATGACAGATTAGATAGGTAGATAGATGGATAGATAGATAGATACAAACATGTATTCGAGTTCTCTGGAAAACGCTAATAAAAGTAGCAAAGAATTTATGATAAAATCATAAAATGAGGATGGGGAAAATATAATGCAGGGATAAAGTTTTCATCCAAGATGCATGCCATAGATCTTGCACCCTTTATTAGATATGGGCCACAATTTCGACTCTGAGCTTCCTAGCAACCAACTCAAAGAAGTAAACCTAATTACGCATATAATTTAAGAGTATCCGTTAAAAAATATATAGTTGACTGTTGAACAATGTGGGGGTGAGGGGTGCTGGCCATGAATGTAGTCAAAAGTCCACTTAACTACTAATAGCTACTGTTGACTGGAAGCCTTACCTATCACATAAACAGTCAACTAACATATTTTGTACATTGCATGTATTTATATATGGTATTCTTACAATAAGATAATCTAGAGAAAAGAAAATGTTAAGAAAATTATAAGTAAAAAATATACTTACTATTCATCAAGTGGAAGTAGATCATCATAAAGGTCTTCACCCTCATCATCTTCACACTGAGTAGGCTGAAGAGGAAGAGAAGGGGTTGTTGGTCTTGCTGTCTCAGGGGTGGCAAAGGCAGAAGCAAATTCATGTATACTAATCACACGAGAATGCAATCAAAACCACAATGAGATACCATCTCATACCAGCCAGAATGGCTATTATTAAAAAGTCAAAAAATAACAGATCTTGGCAAGGCTGCAGAGAAAAGAGAACAATTACACATTGTTGATGGTAATGCAAATTAGTTCAGCCACTGTGGAGAGCAGCTTGGAGATTTAGCAAAGAACTTAAAACAAAACTTACTATTTGACCCAGCAATCCCATTACCAGTTATACACCCCAAAGAAAATAAATGCCACATGTTCTCACTTGTAAGTGGGAACTAAACATTGGGAACACTTGGACATAAAGAAAGGAACAGTAGAACTGGGGGCCGGGAACAGTGGCTTACACCTCTAATCTCAGCACTTTGGGAGGCCAAGGTGGGTTGATCACCTGAGGTCAGGAGTTACAGAACAGCCTAACCAATATGATGAAACCCCATCTCTACTAAAATATAAAAAATTAACCAGCACATGCCTGTAGTCCCAGCTACTCGGAAGGCTGAAGCACCGGAGGTTGCAGTGAGCTGAGATCTCAATACTGCACTCCAGCCTGGGTGACACAGAAAGACTCTGTCTCAAAACAATAAAAAATAATAATAAAAATTCAAATAGACACTGGGGACTACTAGAGGGAGGAGAGAGGGAATGGGGCAAGAGCTGAAAAACTACCTATTGGATACTATGACCACTACCTGGGGGACAGGATCATTCATAGCCCAAACCTCAGCATCATGCAATAAACTCATGTAATAAACCTGCATATGTAGCCTCTAATTCTAAAATAAAAGGTAAAATTAGTGTTTTTAAAAAAGCCTCCAAAAAATAAAATTTATGTATAAGTAGACCCACGCAGTTCAAACACAGGCCATTCAAGAGTCAACTACATCTGTCTTTTGCTCAAGACATATACAACTGATATTTTCTACCGTAAGACCCATAAAGAAGGGTTATGAGATCTGGTGAATCATGTCATCATATAAAGATAGACAAGTTCCTCAGAAACAAGAAATACTTTTCTGTGCTTATAACACATGTCTATAGGAGGTACCCAGCACATGGTAGTTACCAGTAAATGATGGTTGAAAGAATAAACAATCAGTTATCAAAATTCTGAATAACCAGTTGAATTAGCTATTTACATTTTTGGAGGACAAAATTTATTTCAGCCTTCACTAATAAGATTAAGAAAGTCAAGATTTCCACTGAAGTTTTTATATGAGAGATGTTTTCACCACCAGGCTACCTCGAAGCAGCAAAGGGACAGGAGCAACAAGCAATGCAATTTAGATCTTCCTTTGTCATTTGTAAAGTTTTTCAAATGTTTCTAAAATGTGAGAAAAAAATAATAACTGACTGTAAAGTTTCTACCTCTGCTAACAAGAGAAACAGGAAAATATTTAAACCAGAGCAATATAACCTTAGCTTAGACATTGAGAGGAACTTGCTGGGGGCAGTTATGAGGTCTAGAAGCCATCCAAACTCCAGAATCCTATTCTTGATCAATTGGGAGGTAAGTTTCCTTCTTTGAGTTTCTTTTTAGCTCATAAAAACGTTAGCTCCCATAATTCTCCCACCCAAACAATAACAATGAAAATTGCATTTTCCCTTGAAGTTGAACTAAATGTTATCCCAGAAGCAGCATAGAACATGATAGCAAATTATCAAAATAGGAACTGTTATTCAGATATTAGAAACATCCAGACCATTCAAAACAAATGGATGTTTGATTTGTCAGCTCTACTATATGAATGTTTTCCTGGAATGGTTTTCATTCAGTTATTTAATATGGTATAGATATAGTCCAAACTTTTATATTAGCTCTAGACCTGTCTATTGCACAGGGACAGTCTTTCACACTAACATGAATTATAGCACTATAAAAAGATTAAAATTTTATTACACCTCAATGTAGTTTGCATATTTGTCCCTGCCCATATCTCATGTTGAATTGTAATCCCCAGTGTTGAAGGTAGGGCCTGGCGGGAGGTGTTTGGATCATGGGGTGGATCCCTCATGAATGACTTGGGCCATTTCCTTGGTGATAAGTGAGATCTTGCTATGAGTTTACACAAGATCTGGTCATTTAAAAGTGTATGGTCCCCTCCCCCTATGCTCTCCGTCTCTCTTTGTCTCTCTCTCTCTCATTCTCTCTCTCGTTCTCACTCTCGCTCTCGCTCCTCTTTTCACCATGTGGAACATATGCTCCCGCTTCATCTTCCATCATGAGTAAAAGTTCCCTCAGGCCAACCCAGAAGCCAAGCAGATGCCAGCACCACACTTCCTTTACACCCTGCAGAACTGTGAGCCAATTAACCTCTTTTCTTTCTAAATTACCCAGTCTTAGGGATTTCTTTATTGCAGGGCAAGAACAGCCTGTATTATCACAGAAAGTCAGATAAGTATTGCAAACTAAAAGAACTTCTTAGCCAAGTAAAAGAACAGCCTGAAGTATCAAAGAAGGTTAGGCAAGTATTGCAAACTAAAAAGATTTCTTCAGAAATTTATTATTAATTCCAGCATAAACTTTTCCATTCCAACAAACTATTATTTTATAAATTCCAAAATTATATTTAAGCTATATATAAGAATTTCCCCCACTCAACTTTATCATCATCACTTTTTACTAATTGCATTGTTTACTTGAATTACTTATTCAAAACAACATTTGATTGTTACAAATAATGTTGCTCCATTTTAATTGAATCCTCGAGCAAGCCAGCATGCAGCTTCTCAGCTTGCATAGTAATTCATCAATACATTCATTATGCATTACTCACGGATAGGACATGGATTAAAATGAAAGATTTGGCTGAAGGTACATCTGCTTTTCTTTAGGCAGAATAAAAGAGAATAAATAAAATACATATAAAAGCTACTTTTTCCTAACAGTTCAAATGCTTTATATTGTATCAATTATTTTTAATTTTATGAGTCATCTTTAGGGAATTAAAAACATTTTTCTGTCTGTAACCCAGAGGGTGACTTTTTTTTATCTACAGCCAAGGAGTGAATAAGTTGAAGCCTATAACAGTTAACTCGTTAGTCTAAAGCTACAGAGACTCTTCCAGAGTCCAAAAGGCCAAACTTCCTCACTTAGTGCACTTTCTGTGACTTACAACAGGTATTTTTACATTTATAACAAGTAATTAGAAGGACCACAATTCATTTTCATAGAATTTGTATGCTATCAGCAGCTACAAACTGACAGCTGGAGCAGAATCCTGCTCTACATTTAGAAGTATCTTTTAGGCCAGCACAGTGTTTTTGATTTTTTGTTAATAGATTTGAAAACCTTTAGGCCAGGATACACCGCCCAGCCCACCAGAATACTCACTACTGCCTAACGTCTTAAACTGGTGACTTCACTCTTTCAGAGGGCCTACTAAAGCCAAAGGCCTTTGAGTTTATCCTTGACCTATATAGACTGTGTACTCTATTTCCAACTTAAAACTTAATCGTCCTTCATCTTTAAAGCCATTTCTTACTTCTTAAAGCTTTTTTTTTTTTTTTTGAGACAGAGTTTCACTTTAGTTGCCCAGGCTGGAGTGCAATAGTGTGATCTCAGCTAACTGCAACCTCCGCCTCCCAAGTTCAAGTGATTCTCCTGCCTCAGCCTCCTGAGTAGCTGGGACCACAGGCATGCACCACCATGCCCAGCTAATTTTTGTATTTTTAGCAGAGACGGGGTTTCATCATGTTGGCCAGACTGGTCTCCAATTCCTGACCTCAGGTGATCCACCCACCTCAGCCTCCTAAAGTGCTGGGATATAAAGTTTTCTTATTGTCATTCCTTCAATCTTCCAACCCAGTATCATCATCATCAATACACATTGTCAACTGTATTCATTCAGCAAATATCTGTTTTATTCTTATTAGTATGGTCCAGGGGCAGCTGAGAGCAAACAAAATAGGCAAACAAAATGGGCAAAATAGGCAATCTGTCTCTCATATTAGACTATGCACCCCTGGAAGGTAAAAATATCCTGCCTTCCAGGGGTGCACATTCTAGTAGAAGAGACAGATATTAACAAATCCAGATTAATACTGTGGGTGGTAGAGGCCAGGAACTATTTCGAAGAGGATATGAAGAAGGTCTCTCTGAGGAGATGCCATTTTGAGCAGAGATGTGAATACAGAGAAGGTACGAGTCACACAAATGCTTAGGGAAGAACAAGTGAAAAGGCACCAAGATAGAAGCCTGCTTGATACACCTGCAGAATAACAAAAAAAGAGCACAGGACATGGAGGAGAGATGTAGGGAACGGGGTCAGAGGGCTGACCAGGGGCCAGTTCATGCATGGCTCTGGAAACCACAGTAAGGACATGAGATTTTCTCCAAGTATGATGAGAACTATTGGAGACTTTGAACAAGGGAGTGACATGATTTGACTTCATACTTTTAAAAAATTAATGTGGCTACTGTGTTTAGAACAGACTCTAAGGGGACAAATATCCTTAGGCATCTCCCTTCATTTTTGTTTCCATGAGACTTGTCTTACCACATACAGTAGCTATTGTTTCAAGGGACTTGCAGCTCAACCTTTCTTTTGCAAACAGACCCTACCACCCTTTCCCCATTCCCACCATCCTCAAACACATTGCAGTTCACATTACAGGTTGAAATATAAAACAAACTCACGTGAAAAAAGTTTTCATGTGACTTCATATAAGACAAACTAAATTTTTATGTATTTTAGATCATTGGTTCTCAAATCTATTTGTTCATCAAAATCACCTGGGAGCATGTGTGTGTGCGTGCATGTGTGTGTGCGTGCGTGTGTGTGTGTGTGTGTGTTTACTTGTTTAAGGTAGAATTCTCCACTCCAGACCTAGCCCAAAAAAGAACCTTGAAGGTAGGGCCCAAGAATCTGCATTTTAAGTCAATTTTGAAGATTAGCAAGGCTTGGGAGCCACTGTTATAAATGATAAGCTTTTCAGAAATTCAGAAACCATCAAAATCTGTCAGGGCTAAGCAATCAGAGAGAGCTCTGTGGCAGAAGCAGGATTTGACCAAGCAGAGGAGACTGTCAACTGTAGCAGACTGGAGACTGATGGATGGAGGAAAGGCCTGGGTTCTCCAGGTCTGAGCATTTCTATGATGAAGGTAAGAGGCAATACAAACTGGTGCATGTGTGATCCTCTGAGAGGGTTAGACTCCCAGAAAGCAGAGAAGATGTAGCAAGGAGTGACAGAATGCAAATTAGGCAAGGAGGCACCTTACAGTTAGTTCCAATCAGTAATAGCTCCAGCTTCAAGAAAGAGAGGTGTGACACAAAGAACATGAGAAAGGGAGTCATGACCCTGCCAGAGTATTAGCCCAGCTCTGAACTTACCACCTAAAGCCCCTCTGTAGGTGATTCTGAGGAATGATTCTGGGCTAAACGATATTTTGTCCAGATTTGTGACTCTATGTAAAATGAAAAGACAGGACTAAATGGCATGTAAGTTTTTTGCAGATCTAACCTTTATAATTCTATTTTTTTAAGTCCTATTATTTCATCATTTCCAATGAGTCCCTTTAAGTATTATTTGCTGTTCTTTGAATTCTGTTTCTCTCCAGTATGGAGAGACTAAATCACCAAGTAATGTGGGCATTGGTAGGTGATGTTTTTCATTAATCTCACAATAGGCAGTCCTGCATCTACATTCCAGTAGCAATCAACCTGGAACAATACACACCTCTCTCCAAGGTTTGCTCTAGAGACTTTGTGACCTTAATACTGATTTTTTGACAAAGATAAGGCCTTCAAAACACACACACACACAAGACAGATTCATATGCCACATTGACCTGGAAGAATAAAACTCTGCAGTAAACAACACGTTAGATAAATCTGACATGACAAGCATTTCTGTGGTAGTAGTCATTTTTCCCAAAGGACTTAGTGATATATGAAGACTAATATACTCATGGGATAAAGACTGCACCTTCTGTTTCCAAGTATATTTGACACAATGCAAAATCAATTTTCTCCTCTTTTCAAAGTTAGTTCCAATCTGTCAAGATCCATCCCTCTTTGGCCTCATCTCTAGCTATATCCCTTTTTCCATCATATTATTTCAAGACTACCTTTGCAAATCACACAGATGAAGATTCAATGGAAGATAAAATGTTGCTTCTGGAAGAAAATTTAGTATCATCTACTTTAAAACCATCTTGCAGAAAGCTCATGAGATTATTCTCCGGAACAATTCTTTAGTTATTTTCTTTAAAGTTAAGAGTAATGTCCAAGGGAGATTTCAAGGACAAGGGAATTATGATAAAGGTCTGCAAATGAAGCAAAAAGCAAAATGAAGTTAACAAAGCCTCTTTTTCTTAAGTCTGACTAGTGCTATCACCGTGTACTAGATTAGGGCTATCTGATGGCTTTTCTGAGTTCCCAATAAAAGACATTCAGGATAAAAGCTGTAGAGGAAATAGAATGATTTACTCTGGAAGACCTAGTTATGTTTCTCTTATATGATTTGGGTCCTGATAAATTACCTCTTTAAAGGTGATCCTAGGTTGTAATGGAACTGATTTTCTATTGTGAAATCCTCAAGTAAAGAGTATCAGTAGCAAATCCATTCATTGTTTTCTGACCTCTGTTTATTAGAGTTAAGGATTTCAAAAAAAAAAAAAAAGCATATAAGAGAATTTCAAAAGGTAACAAGCTGGTAGAAAAGGATAATATCAAGACAAATGTCACTATACATAAAAGTCAGTATATACTTGTTACGATGGCCATAAATCTAGGCACATATATGATGGATAAAAGAGGCAGGGGTGGCTGGGGGCGGTGGCTCACGCCTGTAATCCCAGCACTTTAGGAGGCCGAGGCGGGCGGATCACGAGGTCAGGAGATCGAGACCATCCTGGCTAACACAATGAAACCCTGTCTCTACTAAAAATACAAAAAATTAGCTGGGCGCGGTGTCGGACGCCTGTAGTCCCAACTACTCGGGAGGCTGAGGCAGGAGAATGGCGTGAACCCGGGAGGCGGAGCTTGCAGTGAGCTGAGATAGCGCCACTGCACTTCAGCCTGGACGACAGAGTGAGACTACGTCTCAAAAAAAAAAAAAAAAAAAGAGACAGGAGTCTTTCTTAGCTGTAAAGTATCAGGAATAGTTTTTTGAAAAATCAGATTTGAATCAGACTTTAAGAGATCAGCAAAGTTAAAACCTTAATTTTCTGAGGGTGCCCTCTGAGTGTCCTGTGAGTTCTATCAGCTACGTGGATTGTACCTGCGTTCCCTTCTCTCCATCTCTTCTGCCGCTGTCCTAGTTCCAGCCACCATCGTCTCTCACCTAAATGCCTGCTATAGCCTCTTTTCTGCTTCCACTTTGGCCCCCTCCAATCCATTTATTGTGTTGGCCTACTTTCAG
This sequence comes from Papio anubis, assembly GCF_008728515.1. Classification (NCBI taxonomy): domain Eukaryota; kingdom Metazoa; phylum Chordata; class Mammalia; order Primates; family Cercopithecidae; genus Papio; species Papio anubis. The sequence goes on along the minus strand of NC_044982.1, from coordinate 67,569,654 downwards.
TTCCTGGAACATACCAAGCCTTTTCCACCTCATTGCCCTTGTCTGTTGTTTTTACTGCTATAGAGTGTCTGGCACATAGTAGCTGCCCAATAAATACATGTTGAATCAATGAATAATTGTTTCTTCTAGTTTGTAAGCTTCACAAAGGCAAAGACCATGTTTATTTTATTCCCTACCTTATTCCCAGAAGCCAGCACAGCATCTAACACATAGAGGGTATGCCACAAATAGTTACTGAAAAAAGAAAACAAGGAATGAAGAATTGAATGAACAAATACCAAATGTGCTGCATGAATTTTGGAAGGGTATGTTGTTATCCTTGTCATTATTATGATAAATCATAGTTCCTTTTGAAAGCATATAATAACATCATCACCCATCATTGAATAAAGATAGGAAAGTCTATGTTAGTATTTGCCACGTTAGAAATGTTCGATAATGATCTCTTTGGCTAAATGTGCTATTTTGAAAAATAATGAATAGTAATAAAAATTTCATAATTGCACCTAAGTTAGCCCTACAGCATTATTACTAATACCTACTGTCTGTATTTCCAAATGCTAACTAATAACTAAATATACATGTTTTCAGTCATTTTAACAAGCCTTTTACATGGATATTATAAAGGCTAGATATACAATAGAAACAATCTTATTAATATCCATGTAAGGTGGTTTGATTCCTATAAAGTAATTGCATATGCTCAGAGAAACATCATGTTTTGATACTTGAGGTAATATTACTTCAGTGATACTTGCAAAATAAATTATACTTTTTATTACATAAAGACATATGCCATTATCTGTTGGATTTAACAAACATACAACATCAAGGTTGATTCATATTTAGCATCCCAGGGCATACCATGTAGTAATAACGTATTGCAAAGGGAAAATTGTTTTGTACCCTTCCTTGTGGATTATTCTTTCTTTCCCAGTCCCCATGTAGTGGTGGTGGTGGTGTTTTTGAGTAACACTTTTTAAGCACAGAGATGTGCATGGCACTTGACCAAAGTTAGTAACAAAATCATATTTTGTTAGTCCATGAGGAACAGTAATATAGTATAAAAAACAGTGCAAACCCAGAAAACAAGATGAGAGGGTTGTTTTTCACTGTGGTATCAAGAGAGCTGCAAATACCTCTTTTGGGTAAGAAATTTAAAAGCATATGATACATCTTGAGGAGTGTATATAAGACTTGCAAAGTATAAATTTGACCTCATTCACCACAATAAAAATTTTAATCTTATAAAAAACTCTATCAACAATTTTTCCCAAGTCAGAAAAATAAAAATTGAACTTAAGATAAAAATAAGTTCAAGCTGAATAGAAGAAATTGGAAGTAAAGTTTCCTAAAATTGAATTTGTTATTTTGTTTCAAGAGTACTGGTCCGGTTTTTAATAAGGCAAAAATCTTCAAAAGGACATTACACTGACATTTCAGGAGTTATTTCTCTGGGATTATAACTGACCTTAATAATTCTCTTTGCTGTCAATTTTTATAATTAATTTAATTGATCTGCTGGTATGTTAATAATGCAGATATTTTATTATAACAAACTATCCAGTTTCATTGTTTGCTTTTCTTCCTGACCATTAAAAATAACACAGTGTACATGATTTTTTTTAATTTGATATGTTTACAAACCAGACTTTCCATACCAATTTTAATAACTTTCTTCTAACTAGAGAGAAAACTGGAAAGTATAGAAAAGCTCTAAAATAACACCATAATTCTACCTTCAAAAGAATCATGAGAAACATTTTCATGTGTCTTTTTCTATTTAATGCATTTTAAGCAGTCATTCAGGCAATTAATCAGCAGATATTTATTGATTGTCTGCTATGTACTAGTCATTATGCTAGGTACTGGCAATGCCACGACGAACAGAACAAAGATGCCTGCCCCCATAGAACTCACATAGTAGTGAAACAAGCAAATATCATAGAGAAGTATAAATACTCTAAAGAAAGAGGATTTCCGCTAAATAGTATCATTTGCAGAAATGAGGAACACTAGGAAAGAAAACATTTGAAGTAACCAAGAGTCTGGTTTTAGGCATGTTCAGTTTACAAGGGCCATTAGGTCCTCTGGATAGTGATGGTACCATATTGTTTCTAATGGTTTGTGGTCTGCTTCACGTGGCATTTTATGTGTATATCCTCATTTGAAAATTCATGTTTCTGTATGGTGATCTTAAAAATCTATCTAGAAATCCACCAAGATTCTGGCACCCAAAATGAACAAAACCAGATCCCTAGACTCTCTTACAGAATGCCGTCTTACAGGCTTATTTCTCCTGGACATGCTACAAGTGCTCTTCTATATTCATTATTTTATTTATTCCTTACAATAGTCTTATGGATTATCCTGGGACAGACATTTGAAGCCCCATTAAGAATAAGGAAACTGAGACTCAAAATAGATGACCTGTTCAAGGTCACACAGCCAGTGAGTGAGGCCTGGAACTCTGGCTCCTATTCAACCACAAACCCAGTTCTTTTTCATTTCACCAGATTTTTGCACTTCACCATGATTTTAAGGTATATACATATAAATTGTTCAGTTCAATAAGCTTATTATGAAACTTGTTTTTTAAAAATGGAAGTATCACAGTTGGTCATGGAAGCTATAAAAACTCTCCCCATGGCTTTGAGAGTTTTGTTTACTGCTCATTGATCGCCATAACAATGTTACCATAAATAACCCCAGATAGATTGCTATGTATAATCACAGAAGACATCCATATGCATGAGTCACCTGTCAGCTCTCCAATCCCATCATTTCCAATACCTGTCAACATGTCTTCAAGGACTCTGAGTTTATGACACAAACAAAACTTACTCTCTCAGGAAGCTGAAAATCATGCAACGCTACACAGATTCGTGATTGAAGAAAACAAAATAAGCAATGCCCACTATTTATGGGGAAAGATGTGTATGCATTTTTCAGAACTGTTCTTTGTCCCACTTCCATAGTGTAAGGATACAGACTCAAAAATAGAAATTCAAATCCACTTTTTACTTGTGGTTGAACAATACCCACTGATTCAGTTCACATCAACTCAAGACGCAAGGCATGAAATTCTCTCTCTGAATCTTTTACAACAGACTACCAAATGGCAACTTACTGTTATGTGTTGCATGTCAGCCACAGCAATTTTTCAGGAAAGGCTTTGGTCACATGGACAGTATTCGTTTTGATGGGTCAGTACGAACAGGAAGACATTTAGACTGAGAAGGCTGGCCAGGCACAGTAGCTCATGCCAGTAATTGCAACATTTTGGCATGCTGAAGCAGGAGGGTTACTTGAGGTCAGGAGTTCAAGACCAGCCCTGGCAACACAGCAAGATCCCATCTCTCAAAAAAAATTTAGATGGAGGAGGCTGTCAATAATATGAGGCCAGAAAGGAATCAGAAGTCAGGAAAGACAGGCCAGCTCCAGGTTAGCAAACTGAGGACTATGTAATTACTCAAACCCAGGAACGGGAAAAAGAATGAGATTACTAACAGGCAAGAGCTAGAAATCAATTAACCACAATGAGAAAGAGGCAAGAATACAGTAATCCATGTAGATAATTCACAGGTAGGAGGAAGCAAGTAGTAGAGGTCCCAGCAAGTAAAAGATCTAAAGCCTGGGGAGACAAGTAAGTCAGTCCAAGGCATCAGTAGTCAAGGCACCATGTTGTAAATCTGACTCTGATACAAGATTTGTCTCATTCAAGGGCCTGTTAGATGCTGCCTGCCAAGTCTCAGTGCACAGCTGCAGAGATAAGTGGCCTCACCTGTCTCAGAGACAGCTTCTGTTGGTTCTGAAAAACATACACCAAAAATAAAAGCTCAAATAAGAGTATGTTTGCATTTTCTAATTGATCTAGTGAGTATACATGAATAAATGAATGAGTCATTTAAATATAGGCTAATAATACACAAAACTGTACTCCTGAGTCTATTTCACTATCCATAGAAAATGACCAATATGGGAAATAATAATAATGATAGTGATAATAGTAAGAACTAACATAGCTATGTGCCAGGCATTTTTTATACAAGAAAATCACAGTAAGAATACTAATGGCTAATTTTATGGAGCACTTTTTAGCCACCAGGCTCTGTTTCTAGGTGCTTTATGTGATGTCTTTTATTGCTCCCCATAATTCTCAGTGAGATACTGTTATCTCCATTTTACAAATGAGGCACAGAGGCATTATGTAGTTTTCTCAAGATCACACAGCTGGTGACTCTGAATTTGAACTCATTTTCCAACCTCAGCAGCCACCATAGGAAGAAGGGCTAACCAGACACCAGATCTTACGATGGATCAAAAAGAAAGGAAAATGGTTGCTCCATGCTCCAAAATATTCCCTGTTTTCAATTCTGATTCCATCTAGCAAACAGTCTAAAATTCTCAAATTTCCTCCACCATCATCGCCTTCATCTGACATCTGAAGATACTGAAGGTAGGAAAGTAGCAAGGAACTAACATTTACCAAAAGCCTACTTAGTGCCAGATTCTATGCTCAATACTTTATATATGTGATCTCATCAGCAGCCCCTTTGGGGAACCTTTAGAATGTTCAAACTTCCAGTCAGGTCCCTCCAGAAACAGGGCAGAAGATCAGAGCCTCTCTTTACTAGCAGAAATTGTTGCACAAAGTCAGAGGGCAAACACCAAATCATGTCCACAGGTCACAGCCAGACAGGTGAGTTTCAGAGGGGGAGGTAGGTCAGAAATGGAAGGTAAAAACAGGAAGGGAACTTGTGACAGTCTCAATGAACACTACAGAAGATAAATTCACTGGTGGGTGCCTTACATGTTCAAGATAGCCCTTGGTCTGAGGTATTCAGAAGGCCTAGGCTTAAACAGACAAGTTCTTTGCACTTCTGAAGACTGAGCCAAGCTTCGTGTGTGATGAGTGAGTATCAGGCTCACTCAACACTGTCTTTCCAATGACAAATATAGGGGGGTAGTAACTCCTTTTCCATAATCAGATACTAAAAAAATTATAACAAACAGGAATATATCAAAAAGAAAATGAGGAATGAATATTCGCTTGGTCATGAGAGCAGAGGATACTCAAGTGGCTTTCTCCACTTTATGTGTCTGCTCTAACCTTTCTCATGAGGGCATCTCACACATTAAGAAGGGACAAGAAAGCAACCAATTAAACATCTGTCACTACTTTCTTTTTAGTGTTTAATTTGAAACAACTTTCCATTTCCTTCTAAATGAGAGTTGATTATTCAAAGGAGAGTTGGCTGCATTGTACATGACTTTGGCTTGGCCCAGACAAGCATTAATCAGCCAATGCATCAACAGGCTTAAAGCCTGCAGTTTCAACAAGATGAAGAAGGAATGTTTTCACCATAGTTCATCAAAGATGTCTGTGTGAACATTGCACTCACTCACAATAAATAACAAGATTAATGAATATAGTCACCAGGGTGGTGCTCTGATTGTTACCCCCAAGCTGATTTTCTAACACTGCTAACAAAGGAGCCAAAAATCACATAATGAAACTATCATATCTAATGCCTATATGGCAACAGATATTGCCTGTCAGTGAATGTGGGAAATGCTTCATATTTTACTTGAATCTTAATTTTTCAGGTCTTCAGTATAAGGGAGGTGACTACCCCAACTGACTTTGTGACATAAATCTGTTTAGATCATTAGCTCTCACCCTCCTTAAGGAGCCCAAGTATTTTTCCATTTCTGCTCCTTTTGCTTACAGGGCACTTTCACCAGTATTTATAACCCAAGAGGTATTATACCAAATGGTCATTTCCTTCATGGTCATTCACAGCTACTCAAAAAATGTGCCTCTCTCACTTATCTCCCACCACATCCCCTCACGTGCCTTGTCTCCAGCCTCATGGCGAAACTCATCTGTCCCCAAATACACCACGCAGCTTTGTGCTTTTGATCATCATATTAGTCGACTGGGGCTGTCATAACAAAATACCATGGGCTGGGAGGCTTAAACAACAAAAGTTTATTTTCACACAGCTCTGGAGACAAAAAGTCCAAGATCAACATGCTGGAAGATTTGGTTTCTGGTAATGGCTCTCTTCCTGGCTGGCAGATGGCCACCTTCTCACTGTGTCTTCATATGACCTTTTCTCTGTGCATGCATGGAGACAGAGAGTTCTGGTGTCTCTTCTTCTTATAAAGACATCAATCTTATCAGATTATGGCGACTCATATGACCTCATTTAACCTTAATTCCCTCCTTAAAGGCCTTATCTCCAAATAGTTATATTGGGGGTCAGACCTTCAACATATGAACCTGGGGAAGGTGACACACAATTCAGTCCGTAACACTTATGCGCTACAATGAGCCCAGAAAGCATTTCTCTCTTCTCCACTGAGAGACGATCCACTGAGGTTTCCAGATTTCATCCAAGCGTTCTTTTCCGAGAAGACTTCCCCAATCCCAGAATCCCAGTTGGGAATAATCTATTCCCACTGTGGAATCTATTGCATTCTCCTCCATGTTGTTTCTTGTTAGTTGCGTATGTGTCTCCCTCCACTAAGTACTATGAGTTTCTCAACAACAAGAACTGTTAGACTCACCTTGCATGGCCCATTACACCTAGACAGTCTTCTGCGTCATGGTCACTCACTCATTCTATATCTTCTGTGCCTACTTCAGTGACTATACACAGCAGCCACTCAATAGATAAGAATAAATGAATTCTCTCCCTCTTTCTGCTACTGACATTTTCTCATTTCCCTTCAGTGCCTTTTTCCCTCTTCTTGAACTCTCTGATATAGCTTGATGTGTATCCCAACTCAAAGCTCATATTGAAATGTAATCCCCAATGTTGAAGGTGAGACCTGGTGGGAGGTGATTGCATCACAAAAGTGGATCCCTCATGGCTTGGTACTGCCGTGATAGTGACTTCTCATGAGATCTGGTCATTTAAAAATACATAGCACTTGCTCCATCACTGTCTTGCTCTTGTTTTTGCCATATGATGTGCCTGCTCCCTTTTCACCTTCTGCCATGATTGTAAGTTTCCTGAAGCTTCCCCAGAAGCCAAGCAGACCTTGGCACCATGCTTCCTGTAAAGCTTGCAGAACCGTGAGCCAATTAAACTTCTTTTCTTATAAATTAGCCATTCTCAGGTATTTCTTTACAGCAATGTGAGGATGGACTAATACACGTTCCCTTTTTCTTCTCCCACAACATGAATTAACATTTTTTCAAGCTCCCTAAAAGTAGAGTTTATGCTATTCCCTGACTTCATCTCCTGTATTCTTTGCAACCAAACACTGACAGCTTCACCTATGAAGTTGCACTTACATTCCAGCAAACCCAAAGTGTGTCTGCAGCCCAGCCTCCCTGTGGAGCTTCACTCCTGTATGCCCAGAGCCTTGCTTGGCATCTCTTGGATGTCCCACAGGCAGCCTGAACACAACAACCCATCTGAGTTTAACTCACTCCATATCAAATTAGCCTCCCAGTTCTGTAGATTAGACAGCCCCAACATTTCCCTTTCTGCTACTTCCTTTATCGAGCCAGGATGCTACTTTCCAGGACAATGATAACCATGATGGTGGGTGTGAGAGTGGGGTCAAGAAGGTGGATGATGATGTGATTGGTGGTAGTGATGACAACAATAATAGTAACAACTTAATTATTTTTCCCAATTGCAGGCCTAGGTTCATTTCCACCACTCCCCTACATTCTCTTTTTGATCCCATCATACCAAATCCAATTTACTCAATTACATGTTATATTCCCTGCTGTGTTTCTTTCTATACACTGATCTCTCAGTCAGCAGAATCATCCTCCATCTTCTGCATCCAGTTGATTCTCACTCGTTCTTCAAGACTTACAGTCAGCCACCACCTACTTTTGGAAGATTTCCAGGATATCCTTTGAGCTCCAATGGCACAGAAAGCATACCTTTGTTACACTAGTGTTGGGATAAAATTTGGAAAGATAAACCAAGGGTTTTCCTTACTGACTGTCCTGATTTTCCTCTTACACAATTGAGACAGTGGTCTCCATTGACCCAGGAAAAGGATCATACACACACACACACACACACACACACACATGCACACCATGAACTAAGAAGCCATATAAATAGAAATTGAGTATCATATTGTTTTCCTCAGTCACTAACTTGAATTATATAGAGCACATGAGAACTTGGGCTCAACTTTTTAAATATAAAACTATATATTGAGTTATACTAGGTATCATTTTCTTACTTACATTGAGTGAGCAGAGAACATTTCTTCCTGGGTAAATGAAGAAGTGAATGAATCTTAACTAAGAGTTATTCTATAGCACTGAGATGTTCTTGAGACTGCCATAGCTGCAGTCAATCTCACAGTAGGTTTAAAAACAATAAAATATCGAATAGAGTTGTAAAGTAGTCAGTTTGGATTACATCCTTCAGACCAAGCCCATTATGTACAAATGATTGTGTGATTGTGAGATCTGCAACTGCCACTGCCAACTCACAGGGCTCCTTGAACAGTTTCATCAACATTGCCAAACACTAAAAGATGAGACAGATCACCCTCTTCCAGGACCTGAAATATTATCAATACGACAATATAGAAATGAGGTTTATTACATTTTAAAGTGGCTGGGTTTAAGTGGATAACAGCAGAATACAAAGAGTTCTTTGTGTACTCTTATAGGAGAAGACATAGGAAACTCTTAACAAATGGGATAAAACACAGCTTCACAAGAAAGAATAAATTTTGATTGAGCAGCTTCTCTCAGTTCAAGAACTGCAGTAGAATTAAGAGCTGAGGTTTGCTGAAAAAATGTCAGTGCAGGCAGACCAGCCCAAGGTAGTGAGGAATGTGGGAGGGATGAGTTCTATTTGACTAAGATTTCAAGATGACCACTCATCGATGTACACAAACTGCTTGATAAAAATGCTTCTGAAAGAAACCTATTCAATTGTCAAGGTTTTTAGTATGGGTGTAAATTATATCCATCCCAATTTATTGTGAAAACAACTATTTGCTGTCTAATAACTGGGTTTTTAAAATTTAATTCTACAAGTTACATTCAAACTAATGTTTGATTGCATTTAACCTACATTATCTTTCACAGACTGATTTTCTAAGGCAGAAGAAGGCTAATAGTCCATGTTGCAAAGATCAACAGATGACAATTGTGATGACTCGAGCAAGCCATAAAATAACCCTTCTCAGAGAAGAGTGTGGAAATATTCTTGCAGCCTCCATTACATGTGCAAAAAGTAATCATAAGCAATACATCACCTTCCCACACAAAGGGTAAAGAGAGCCGTATACACACATAACAGAGTTAAGTGTAAAACAACAGGACTAATATTCTTATAAAACTTATAGTAAGTCTTGTTGCTTTGTAATTTTAATAAAATTGCCTTGAATTACAAACAGTAATTCCAAATAACCTTAATTTACATCATGAGGTATAGGTTACCAAGTTACCAAGTACTTTTTTGTTTGTTTGTTTTGTTTGAGATGGAGTCTCGCTCTGTTGCCAGGCTGGAGTGCAATGAAGTGATCTCGGCTCACTGCAACCTCTGCCACCCCGGTTCAACCGATTCTCCTTCCTCAGCCTCCTGAGTAGCTGGGATTACAGGAGCAAGCCACCACGGCTGGCTAATTTTGTATTTTTAGTAGAGACGGGGTTTCGCCATGTTGGTCAGGCTGGTCTCAAACTCCTGACCTTATGTGATCCGCCTGCCTCGGCCTCCCAAAGTGCTAGGATCCAAATAATTTCATATATGTTATCTCATATATGATGTTTATAACGTTACCCAAAGGTATCATCTCTAATTTCAGCCAAAGAAACTAAACTTCAAAAACGTGAAGTGGCTTGCCCAAGCAGTCATGCAACTGGTAAAGTCTGAGCCAGAGCTTCACCAATAAGTCTTCTAAATTCAGCATTTTTTTCCAAAATACCACTGCTACCTCCATGTATCTATGTCTATCCAACTACATCGACATCCTATGAGCCCATTTCTTCAATAGGTTTATTGAATATAAATATAATTAAATGCTGGATATTCAAAGATAATCAGGTAAACTCACTCACGCTCCAAAAGCACACAATCTACTGTGAAGACAGTAACACTATCAGCATTGTAAAAAAAAAAAAAAAAAAAAGTAACTTTAAAAAATATTTACCATGTGCCATGCACTGTCCTAAATTCTTTCCAATTATTATCTCAACTTAGTCCCATATAAACTCTATGAGTCAGGTAGTCTCCTCTAATCCCAGCAGTTTGGGAGGCTGAAGCGGATGGATTACTTGAGGTCAGGAGTTTGAGACCAGCCTGGCCAACATGGTGAAACTCCAGGGGTTTCACTAAAATACAAAAATTATCTGGGCATGGTGGTGGGAGCTTGTAATCCTAGCTACTCAGGAAGCTGAGGCAGGAGAATCGCTTGAACCAGAAGGCGGAGGTTAAAGTGAGCTGAGATCAAGTCACTGTACTCCAGCCTGGGCAACAGGGTGAGACTTCGTCTTAAAAAAATAAACAAATAAATAAATAAATAAATAATAGTTTGGTGCAAAGACAGCAATAAAGAAATGTCAACAAAGTGGGTACTATTTGAGCTGGGCTGTAAAAAATGCACTGGGCTGTGAAGAGTTGAAAGAAAGACCCTTATGGGCAAAAGACATCATGAAAAAGGTAGCAAAGCTGAAGAGCTACACTGCCTCCTCAAATACGTTATGTGCTCTTTGGCCTCCCTACCTGTGTGCTATTCCTTTAGCTAGAATTCTCTTTCCTCTTTTCCAACTTAACTACCTGTCGGGGCTTATTGATTAATTAGATATGGTTGGAAAGAAAAATGACCTCAAGGATGATTCCAAAATATTTGAGTTGAATGACAGGAAGGCTGGAACTGCTAGCAACTGAAATGGAAGACAATGAGAGGAGCCATTTGAAGGGGAAGATGAGGGAAGCTGCAAATGGCTGCACCCAAGCATCCAGCCAAAGCTGTGCACCCTCCCCACAGGCAGCATCTGCCGAGAAGATGAGAAGTATTTTTCTAATTTGCATAAAAGCAAATGGTATGACGACCAAGAAAAATCACAGTTTGGTTTCACACAGTTAAGGGATTTTTTAATATATATCCAAGTAATGTGTCAAGTAAACAGTTGAATGAACAAATTTGGAGATCCCTAAACAATTCCAGAAGAGGAAATATAATCTGAGATTTGCCAGTTTAATTATACTACTTAAATCCATAAGACTGAATGAGTTATCAATGAAGTGGGAACAAATAAAGGTGAGCTCCAAGGACTAAGGTCTGGAGTATCCAGTGTTAATAAACCAGAGAGTGATGAGGAGAAAGTAACAAAGGAGACCGAGAAAGAATAACCAGTGAAGTAGGAGGAGATTCAAGAGGTGTCCTGGAAAATGAGAGGACTAATGGCAAATGCTACTGATAGAGCGAGTAAGACAAAGACAGAGAGGTGACTCCTGGAGTTAGCAATAGCCCAGTTTTTAGTAACTTTAAGAGCAGTTCTCCTGGAAGAGTAAGAAAGAAAGCTTAATTGGATTGGGTTTAAGAGAGAATGGAAGTGAGGAGTTGGAGACAGGAAGAAAAGACAATTCTTTGAAAGTTTGGCTGTAAAGGAAAGCAGGAAAATGAAGCAGTTGCTGGCAATGGTACTAACTATCATTTATTATGTTTTAAGTTGGGAGACATAACTGCATGCCTGGAAATACTGGAAATTATCCAGTATAGAAACGGGAAACGATGATGAAGAACATAGAAGGGAGATTAGTGAAGTAACATCCTTAAATAGATAATAAAGGATGGGATCTGGGGCACAGTTGAGATGACTGGTCTCGGCCAAGAGCACAGACACTTCTTTCATAGGGATACGAGAAAAGACAGCACACAGGGCACCGACACAGGTAGGCAGGTAGAAGTAGTGATGGGAATTCTGGCATGTCTATTCTTATCTATTTTCTCAGAGATTTAGGAAGGTAAGTCATCACCTGGGAGGAAGGACTGCAAAATACTGTAAGCATCATTGGCAAAATATTAAAGTCTGACACACACATAAAAAGGAGTTATCAAGAATGAGGCACAAAAGAAACTCCCATTCACTACTGGTGGTCATGAAAATTGGTAAGCCCACTTGGAAATAGTAACATTATTCAGTAAAGGCAAAGATGTGCATATAGTATGACCCAGCAATGCCATTCTTAGGTGTTTATCTTATAGAATTGTCTGTGCATGATCATTGTCCTGTACAAGAATAATAATGGCATGACTGCTCTTACAAAAGATGCTTTTAAAAAACTTTTTTCAAAAAAATGTTAACCAATCATCAAGACAGTAGTTACTACTGGGAGGAGGGAGGAGGCTGTGATCATGAATGACCATACTGGAAGATTCTGAAGCAACAGCATGTCCTATTTCTTAACCTGGATGATTTATTAAATTCTGCATATATGCTTTATGCATTTTATCCTTATTTTTTGTTTTTTTCTCTCATTTTAGCATGCATCAGAAGCATTCTTATTTAAACATTTTTAAATGTTTAATTTCAACATTAAAAAAAATTTTAATCCCTTAGTCATGCCACTTAAAGTAACCCAGTTACTTTTGATTTACAGCTGTTTCACTGAATAAATAGTCTGTCAATTCAACATTCTCTCCTTCCCCTACACCATGCTTCTCCTGCAATGATGATAACATTTCCCAAGGGGTTTATATGAAATCCTGACAGCTGGAGAAAGGCATCTGCTCCACATGTCATTACCTGTACTTACCAGCATCTACAAAAGTGTAGCTCACCCCACCAGTCACAGGACATCATGCATTGGTGTCTAACACACATGTATGTACTCAGTTCCTGCCTCAACCCCACACCAATCTCAAAGTCAGTGCACACCAAATCCTCCTCACTGAGACCTGTCCCCTCTTTCAACCACTCAGCCCTCTCAGCACTTTTGTATGACCCGGCAGGCTCAGGGAATTTCAGCCACTTTCTCTGTGCTGCCCTGTTGAGCACAAGGCCTTAGAGAAGCTGCCCAGGCTTATTTATCATTTGCTCTCCGTCTTCTTGCACCCATGCCATGGCAAGCAAGGAACAAATCTTCATGCTCTGGCCTTCTCCCAAATTTGCCATGTTTCTCTGGCTTCATCCTCTTCGCATCCATTCCCTACAAATATCCACATGCTGAGTCACCTCTATTTTCAGGTTTATTTAATACATTTTATCCTCTGAGTCCATCAAGCTCTGACTTTTAATATTTAACAACAGAAGCTTTGGGGATCTAGAAATTTCTCAAGTGCCTGGTGTTTGTCATTACCTTTAATTTTTTTCAGTTTGCTTCATGTACTGTGAAGCTCCATGATTAACCTTATAATTATTTGTGATTGTCATGTCATCCTTACAGAGTGACCTTTTCAACACTACAAAGTCTACTTCATCTCTTATAATATCCTTTATCTCAAAGCCTGTTTTATCTGATATTGATACAGTTTACTCAACCTTCTCATTTATGCTTTACATGGTATAACTTTCCATCCATTTATTTTCAATTTTTTTCTTTTTTTTTTTTGAGATGGAGACTTGCTCTGTCACCCAGGCTGGAGTGTAGTGGTACGATCTCAGCTCACTGCAATCTCTGCCTCCCAGGTTCAAGCAATTCTCCTGCCTCAGCCTCCCAAGTAGCTGGGATTACAAGCACCTGCCACCATACACGGCTAATTTTTGTATTTTTAACAGACTACAAGGTTTCACCATGTTGGCCAGGCTGGTCTCAAATTCCTGACCTCAAATGATTCACCCGCCTCAGCCTCCCAAAGTGCTGGGATTACAGGCGTGAGTCACTGCACCCGGCCAATTTTCAATCTATTTTAATATTGCCCTACAGGTTCCTGAGATGGTTTATTTTTTCCAATCTTTGGAAATCTCCGCCCTTCAGCCTGGGTGATTTCATTTTTTTAAAATTTTACATTAGGTAATAATAAAAATAATGCTAATAATAATAAAAATAATAATAAAATAATAACATAAAATATATACTTGTATATAGTAAAATATGTAATAAAGTAAATAAAATAAATAATAAAATAAAATTATTAATAATAATAATGTTAGTCTAAGTAACAAACCCAAATCAATCATCAACTAAGAAGAGTTAAAGTTCTAATCCCTGTACCCATACACACAGCCTTTATGCAATCTATTGTACACATTTTTATCCAGAACTGTCTGCTAAAAATTCTTTTTGTTATTTTATTTTGTACATATTTTATTTAAGTCTTTTTATTTGTTACTCTTATCAAAATTACTTGGTAATTTTTTTGGTTTTTTCATAAATAGTTTTCTCCAAAATGCTACCAAACAAACATATCAACCTTTAAACAATGAATTAAAATTAAAATTTAATATCTAAATTGTTTTTACAAAAGCAGAAATAGCTAAAAATTGAGTCTCAGGTTGAGAGGTGGAGAGGAGGGTTACTAATCTATATAGAATAATTTGTAATCTGATCAGCAGAGTGACTGTGCTGAATGAACTTTGAAAGATGGTTCCGCCTGATAAGAACTCATGTTTTAAAACATATATATATTAAAAAAAAATAAATTTTCATTTGAAAGTAAAAAAAAAGAATTCATGTTGACACAAACCTTCTCTTTGTCCTAAAATCTTTTCTCAAAGGTATGTATAAGTGCACTAAAAAAGAATCACCAAGAGAAAGAAAAGTAAGAGCCGAGTTCCAGCCATGAGTTAGAGCGCTGACCAGAGGCAGTCAAAGCAGCCCAAAGCCTCTATAAACTCAGCAGAGGATGCACCATGTCCCAGCTTGGCTGTCCTCAAAAAAGCATGGGGGACAGGACCCGGAGCAGGGCTCAGGAGGAGACAGCCCCTGTGGAGCTGGCATGGGAGAGAGCCCTATTTGTGTGAATGAGGAGCACTCCCTGCCCCTTGAGGAGTCACCGCAGAGGAGTTGGTCCTACACACAGAGGCCACCCCTTCTTTCAGGTTGCCATCCTCGGTTTATGATCCTGTCTCTGCCCTTTCCCCCAGGCCATTTTCCTCCAGACCTTCCACCTCCTGGGACAGAAAATGGAAGGGCTGGTTTCTTCCTCTTGCTCTTCATCATCTGAATCAGACTCATCGTTATAGAAATAAATCATGGCTTGCACTGGAAAACTGACCAGCACTTTTTCCCCAGAACACTGCAAATATTCTTGACATTTCAAAAAGGGAAAGTAAAGTCTTACAGGATGCGGAAGCCTGAAGACTCCCTTTAATCCAAAAGTATCTTGATCTCCCCCAGGTTTAAACTGGCTTCCAATTCTGGTCAGCTCAGCATCTGCAGGTGTCAGGATCATAGGTCTCCACACTGTGAGGCTCCATGCTGGAGATGGTCCCCAGGACAGTGACAGACATGCCCCCATGCCTCCCCAGCTCTGACCTATACTCCAGGTTGCCCCTGCACCGTGATCCACTAGGCCCAGTGCGCTCACTGAGATTGGGTGATTTCCATCCATCTATCTTAAATTTCTAACTATGACTTCTATCATCTTCAATCTACTGGTTTTTTGTTGTCATTGTTGGTTTTGTTGTTTTTTTATATTTTTAAGTTCTTTGGGTACATAGTAGGTATATATATTTATGGGATACATGATATGTCTTAATACTGGTATGCAATGTGAAATAATCACCAAGGAGAATGGAGTATTCATCCCCTCATTGCACTCTTTATTTTTAAATGTATAATTAAGTTATTATTGACTATTGTCACCCTGTTGTGCTATTAAATAGTAGGTCTTTTTCATTCTTTCTAACTATTTTTTGTACTTATTAACTATCCCCATCTCCCCCTCAGTCCATCATCTATTCTCTCAATGTCCATCCTCTATTCTCTGTGTCCATGAGTTCAATTGATCTTTAGTTCCCACGAATAAATGAGAACATGTGATGTTCGTCTTTCTGTGCCTGGCTTATTTCAGTTAACATAATAAACTCCAGTTCCATTCATGTTGTGGCAAATGACAGAATCTCATTCTTTTTTATGACTGAATAGTACTCCATTGTATATATGTACTACATTTTCTTTATCCATTCATCTGTTGATGGACACTTAGGTTGCTTCCAAATCTTAGCTATTGTGGACAGTGCAATCTACTTTTAAACCCACTCAGTAGATTTTTATTTTAGGCATTGTATTTGTCAGTTCCAAAATTTTAATTTCACTGCATGTTCTCACTTATAAGTAGGAGCTAAACAATGTATACACATTAACATACAGACAGGAATAATAGGTATTGGAAACTCCAAAAGGGAGGACAAGAGAAGGATAAGGAATGAAAAATTACCTATTGGGTGCAATGTACAGTATTCTGGTGATAGGTACACTAAAAGCCTAGACTTCACTGCTAGGCAATATGTCCGTGTAACAAAACTGCACTTGTACTCTCTAAATCTACAAACATTAAAAATAAATAAATAATAAAATGTTCATTTTGTTCTTTTTTATACTTTCAGTTTATTTGCTATTATATCTTAGCTACTTGTTCATTGTAAAATATTTTTCTTTTATATCTTTGAATGTAGTTATTACTGCTGCTTTGAAATTTTTTTTTATTATTATACTTTAAGTTCTGGGATACATGTGCCAAACGTACAGGTTTGTTACATAGGTATACATGTGCCATGGTGGTTTGCTGCATCCATCAACCCTTCATCTACATTAGGTATTTCTCCTAATGCTATCCCTCCCCTTGCCCCACCACCCCCAACAAGCCCCTGCATGTAATGTTCCCTTCCCTGTGCCCATATGTTCTCATTGTTCAACTCCCACTTATGAGTGAGTACATGCAGTGTTTTGTTTTCTCTTCCTGTGTTAGTTTGCTGAGAATGATGGTTTCTACCTTCATCCATGTCCCTGAAAAGGACATGAACTCATTCTTTTTTATGGCTGCATAGTATATGTGCCACATTTTCTTTATCCAGTCTAACATTGATGGGCATTTGGGTTGGTTCCAAGTCTTTTCTATTGTGAATAATGCTGCAATAAACATACATGTGCATGTGTATTTATAGCAGAATGATTTATAATCCTTTGGGTATATACCCAGCAATGGGATTGCTGAGTCAAATGGTATTTCTAGTTCTAGATCCTTGAGGAATTGCCACACTGTCTTCCACAATGTTTGAGCTAACTTACACTCCCACCAACAGTGTAAAAGCATTCCTACTTCTCCACACCCTCTCCAGCATCTGTTGTTTCCTGACTTTGTAATGATCACCATTCTAACTGGCATGAGATGGTATCTCATTGTGGCTTTGATTTGCATTTCTCTAATGAACAGTGAGGAGTTTTTCATCATATGTTTGCTGGCTACATAAATGTCTTCTTTTGAGAAGTGTCTGTTCACATCCTTCACCCACTTTTTGATGGGGTTATTTTTTTTTCTTGTAAATTTGTTTAAGTTCTTCGTAGATTCTGGATATTAGCCCTTTGTCAGATAGACAGGTTGCAAAAATTTTCTCCCATTCTGTAGGTTGCCTGTTCACTCTGATGATAGTTTCTTTTGCTGTGCAGAAGCTCTTTAGTTTAATTAGATCTCATTTGTCAATTATGGCTTTTGTTACCATTGCTTTTGGTGATTTAGTCATGAAGTCTTTCCCATGACTATGTCCTGAATGGTATTGCCTGGGTTTTCTTCTAGGGTTTTTATGGTTTTAGGTCTTATCTTTAAATCTTTAATGCATCTTGAGCTGATTTTTGTATAAGGAGTAGGGAAGGGGTCCAGTTTCAATTTTCTGCATATGGCCAGCCAGTTTTCCCAACACTACTTATTAAATAGGGAATCCTTTCCCCATTGCTTGTTTTTGTCAGATTTGTTAAAGATTAGATGGTTGTAGATGTATGGTGTTATTTCTGAGGTCTCTGTTCTGTTCCATTGGTCTATACATCTATTTTGGTACCAGTACCATGCTCTTTTGGTTACTGTAGCCTTGTAGTATAGTTTGAAGTCAGGTAGTGTGATACCTCCAGCTTTGTTCTTTTTGCTTAGGACTCTCTTGGCTATATGGGCTCCTTTTGGGTTCCATATGAAATTTAAAGTAGTTTTTTCTAATTCTGTGAAGAAAGTCAATGGTAGTTTGATGGGAATAGCACTGAACCTATAAATTACTCTGGGCAGTATGGCCATTTTCACAATATTGATTCTTCCTATCCATGAGCATGGAATGTTTTTTCATTTGTTTGTATCCTCTCTTATTTCCTTGAGCAGTGGTTTGTAGCTCTCCTTGAAGAGGTCCTTCACATCCCTTATAAGGGGATGGTCTGAGAGACTGTTTCTTATGATTTCCATTCTTTTGCATTTGCTAAGGAGTGTTTTACTTCCAATTATGTGGTCAATTTTAGAATAAGTGCTATGAGGTGCTGAGAAGAATGTATATTCTGTTCATTTGGGGTGGAGAGTTCTATAAATGTCTATTAGGTCCACTTGGTCCAGAGCTGACTTCAATATCCTTGTTAATTTTCTGTCTCATTGATCTGTCTAATATTGACAGTGGGGTGTTAAAACCTCCCACTATTATTGTGTGGAAGTCTAAGTCTCTTTGTAGGTCTCTAAGAACTTGCTTTATGAATCTGGGTGCTCCTGTATTGGGTGCATATATATTTAGGATCGTTAGCTCTTTTTCTTGCGTTAATCCCTTTACCATTATGTAATGCCCTTCTTTGTCTTTTTTTATCTTTGTTGGTTTAAAATCTGTTTTATCAGGGACTAGGATTGCAACCCCTGCTTTTTTTTTTTTTTTTCTTTCCATTTGCTTGGTAAATCTTCCTCCATCCCTTTCTTTTGAGCCTATGTGTGTCTTTGCATGTGAGATGGGTCTCCTGAATATAGCACACTGATGGGTCTTGACTCTTTACCCAATTTGCCAGTTTGTGTTTTTTAATTGGGTCATTTAGACCGTTACATTTAAGGTTAATATTATTATGTGTGAATTTGATCTTGTCATTATGATGCTAGCTGGTTATTTTGCCCATTAGTTAATGCAGTTTCTTCATAGTGTCGACGGTCTTTACATTTTCGGTTGTTTTTGCAGTGGTTGCTACCGGTTTTTCCTTTCCATATTTAGTGTTTCCTTCAGGAGCTCTTGTAAGGCAGGCCTGGTGGTGACAAAATCCATCAGCATTTGCTTGTCTATAAAGGATTTTATTTCTCCTTCACTTATGAAGCTTAGTTTGACTAGATGTGAAATTCTGGGTTGAAAATTCTTTTCTTTAAGAATGTTGAATATTGGACTCCACTCTCTTCTCGCTTGTAGGGTTTCTGCAGAGAGATCCACTGTTAGTCTGATGGGCTTCCCTTTGTGGGTAACACAACCTTTCTCTCTGGCTGCCCTTAACATTTTTTCCTTCATTTCAACCTTGATGAATCTGATGATTATGTGTCTTGGGGTTGCTCTTCTCAAGAAGTATCTTTGTGGTGTTCTCTGTATTTCCTGAATTTGAATGCTGGCCTGCCTTGCTAGGTTGGGGAAGTTCTCCTGGGTAATATCTGGAAGTGTGTTTTCCAAATTGGTTCGATTCTCCCCATCGCTTTCAAGTACACCAATCAAACATAGGTTTGGTCTTTTCACATAGTCCCATATTTCTTGAAGGCTTTGTTCATTCCTTCATATTCTTTTTTCCCTAATCTTATCTTCACACTATTTTATTAAGTTGATCTTCAATTTCTGATACCCTTTCTTCTACTTGATCAATTCAGCTACTGACACTTGTATTTGCTTCATGTAGTTCTCATGCTGTGTTTTTCAGCTCCATCAGGTCATTTATGTTCTTCTCTAAATTGGTTATTCTAGTTAGCAATTCCTGTAACCTCTTTTCAAGGTTCTTAGCTTCCTTGCATTGGGTTAGAACATGCTCCTTTAGCTCAGAGGAGTTTGTTATTACCCACCTTCTGAAGTCTACTTCTGCCAATTCATCAAACTCATTCTCTGTTCAGTTTTGTTTCCTTGCTGGTGAGGAGTTGTGATCCTTGGAAGAGAAGAGGCATTCTGGTTTTTGGGATTTTCAGCGTTTTTGCACTGGTTTTTCCTCATCTTCGTGAATTTATCTACCTTTGGTCTTAGATGCTGGTGACCTTTGGATGGAGTTTTAGCATGGCCATCCTTTTTGTTGATGTTGATGCTATTGCTTTCTCTTTGTTAGTTTTCCTTCTAACAGTCAGGCCCCTCTGTTGCAGGTCTACTGTAGTTTGCTGGGGGTCCACTCCAGACCCTGTTTGCCTGGGTATCACCAGCAGAGGCTGCAGAACAGCAAAGATTGCTGTATGCTCCTTCCTTTGGAAACTTCACCCCAGAGGGACACCAGCTTAATGCCAGCCAGAGCTTTTCTGTATGAGGTGTCTGTCAACCACTACTGAAAGATATCTCTCCATCAGGAGACATGGGGGTCAGGGACCCACTTGAGGAGTCAGTCTGTCCCTTAGCAGAGCTCAAGCACTGTGCTGGGAGATCTGCTTCTCTCTTCACAGCTGGCAAGCAGGAACGTTTAAGTCTGCTGAAGTTGCGCCCACAGTCACCCCCTCCCCCAGGTGATCTGTCCCAGGGAGATGGGAGTTTTATCTATAAGCCCCTGACTAGGGCTGCTGCCTTTCTTTCAGTGATGCCCTGCACAGAGAGGAGGACTCTAGAGAGTCAATCTGGCTACAGCGACTTTGCAATGCTGTAGTGGGCTCTGCCCAGTGCAAACTTCCTGGTGACTTTGTTTACACTGTGAGGGGAAAACCACCTACTCAAGCCTCAGTAATGGCGATCTCCCCTCCCCGACCAAGTTCAAGCATCCCAGGCCAACTTCAGACTGCTGTGCTGGCGAGAATTTCAAGCCAGTGGATCTTAGCTTGCTGGGCTCTGTAGGGGTGGGGTCCACTGAGCAAGATCATTTGACTCCCTGGCTTCATCCCCCTTTCCGGGGGAGTGAATGGTTCTGTCTCATGGTGTTCCAGGTGCCACTGGGGTACGGAAAAAAGCCCCTGCAGCTAGTTCGGTGTCTGCCCAAATGGCCACCTAGTTTTGTGCTTGAAACCCAGGGCCCTTGTGGTGTAGGCACCCAAGAGAATCTCCTGTCTGTGGGTTGTAAAGGCCGTGGGAAAAGTGTAGTATCTGAGCCAGATAGCACCATCCCTCACAGCAGGGTCTCTCACAGCTTCCCTTGGCTAGGGGAGGGAGTTCCCTGACCCCTTGTGATTCCCAGGTAAGGCAACGTCCCACCCCGCTTCTGCTCACCCTCTGTGGGCTGCACCCACTGTCTAATCAGTCCCAATGAGATGAACCGGGTACCTCAGTCACAAACGCAGAAATCATCTGCCTTCTGAGTTGGTCTCTCTGGGAACTACAGACCAGAGCTATTCCTATTCAACCATCTTGCCCAGGAATCTGAAATTCTTTTTTGTTAAATCCAACATCTGGTTATCTTTAGGTCAGTCTTTTCAGCATGGGTCACATTTTCTTATATCTTCATGTCCAGTAATTTTGGATTATACCTGGATATTGTGAATGATACATTGTGGAAAATCTGGATTCTGTTCTGTTTCTCCAAAGAGGTTCACTTTTGTTTGCCTATATTGGTAAAAAGTTAACTAGGCTGTACTCAAACTCCAAACTCTGAAATCTCAGTTCAGTTCTTTTGGCCTTGGCTGGGTAGCTTGGAGTCTTCCCGGACATGTGTAGTTCAGGGGTCAGTCAGATATTTGAGCAGTTGATATACAGGACTTGGGGCTCCTTCTTTGTGGCTCTCTTTTCCAGGATTCCTTCCTTACCTTCAGCAGCTGGCTACCTCAAACCCTGTCCTCAGTAAGGATGTGGGTTTTCTATCCATGTTTTGGTTTCTTAGTATACCATCTGAGACTTCTCTTCAGGCTAAAATCTATAAGAAATTGGAAACCCACCCAGTGCCACTCCCTTTCTCCAAATGTCCATCCATAATTCATATGCATGTGCCTGCTTTGGCTTGCTTTCTAATGCCTTCCAATGGTTGTGTTTTTATTTTATGCAATGTTTGTAGTTATTTGAGAGAAGGTTATTCTGACAGAAGCTACAGTACCATTACCAGAAGCAGAAACCAATACTTTCCATTAAAATCCAGAAATTTTCTGTCTATTGCCTCTAGTGTTTGTCTGATTTTTTAATCCAGTTAGAAGCTCAATGAAATCTATCCTTCTCTCTGTGCTTCCTTGTATCCTTCCATCCCTGGGGCTATAAGATTCAATCTCACTGTCTAATGTTAATGCTAAAAGTGCTAAAGGAAATAAGAAAAAGCATAGATAAATATTTCAAAATATCCTCCTGTAAATGTATGTATATTGTGGAGGAGGTACAACATTAAAACAATAATTTGAACAAATTAGGTCGCCAGTCAAAGACGCCCTGAAGAAGGACCCATGAGAAGAGGGAGTGCATTGGCTATAAAAACCCCTAGAGCTAACAACAAAGCAAAACAAAACACACACACACACACACACACACACACACGCCCACACTCCTAGAGCTGAGTGATAGGCAGATGCAGGTGAAATCTTTAGTGAGGTTGGAGCAGGGGAGAAGAGATGTCTATCTGGCAGGTGAAGGAGATGCTCCAAAGACAGCATAGAACCCCTCAAAATGAGAAATCCCCAAATTTTAGAATAATCTCGTGATGACACTTTAAGACTGATACTTAACAAATGACCTAAATCTAAAAGCTTTATTTTAGAGACAAGGAAACTGAGTCCCACACTTTGCCTGACTCATAATTTAGTCAAGATGCCTACTCCTCCCAGCACAGTGTTGGTTCTGTCATATTATTTTAAGCAACAGTCTAGTGCCTGTTCACACCTTTTTTGATTATCCACCATGATCTAGTGGGCTTCATCTCTGGGATGCAAGGCTGGTTCAACATACGCAAATCAATAAACGTACTCCAGCATATAAACAGAACCAAAGACAAAAACCACATGATTATCTCAATAGATGCAGAAAAGGCCTTTGACAAAATTCAATAGCCTTTCATGCTAAAAAACTCTCAATAAATTTGGTATTGATGGAACGTATCTCAAAATAATAAGAGCTATTTATGACAAACCCACAGCCAATATCATACTGAATGGGGAAAAACTGGAAGCATTCCCTTTGAAAACGGGCACAAGACAGGGATGCCCTCTCTCACCACTCCTATTCAACACAATGTTGGAAGTTCTGGCTGGGGCAATCAGGCACGAGAAAGAAATAAAGGGTATTCAATTAGGAAATGAGGAAGTCAAACTGTCTCTGTTTGCAGATGACATGATTGTATATTTAGAAAACCTCATCATCTCAGCCCAAAATCTCCTTAAGCTGATAAGCAACTTCAGCAAAGCCTCAGGATACAAAATCAATGTGCAAAAATCACAAGCATTCCTGCACACCAAGAACAGACAAACAGAGAGCCAAATCATGAGTAAACTCCCACTCACAATTGCTTCAAATAGAATAAAATACCTAGGAATCCAACTTACAAGGGATGTGAAGGACCTCTTCAAGGAGAACCACTGCTCAACGAAATAAAAGAGGACACAAACAAATGGAAGAACATTCCATGCTCATGGATAGGAAGAATCAATATTTTTTTTTGACTAATCAATATTGTGTGTGATAGCTTTAGGTCTCAGTCATTCAGGTGATGCTTAAACAGGATGGAGAATTCTAATATAGAACTTTTTGGTTTTTTCTATGTATATCTCAAAGTTTAAATCACAGCAGAGTGAATTATAGCTTGTTTACGATTGTGTAGAATACCTAGGCTGCGACTCTCTTTTCTAATTATAATAAAGCTATGTGGCCTCTCCCGGATTGCTTGGCCTAGTGTCCAGGTATCAGTGGCTGACAGGATTTTACCAAGATTAATTTGGATTAGCTCATAAATTTGCTGAAGGAGGTATCTATTAGGTGTTCCTGTCTGTCTGTGTGGCTGCTGTTGACAATAATAAAATGATATGAGTTTCAGACTCCCCTGTCCCATACTGCCTTCAGATTTTGTCAGTCAGAAACTGCATTCTTTTCTAAGGTATCTTTTTATCATCTCAAATAAGAATGACAAGCTGAGATCATCGAATTTAAAAAATTTCATTTTAAATTCTGCTTCTATTTCCACAGGTTTATCCTCTCCTCTCAATTTTGGTGTTGTAATAAAAGTTAACATCTTCTGGACAAATCAATATACATCAAGATGAATAGAACAGTCCTTTTACTCAAAAGACAGAATGTGCATCTAATGACAGCAGTGGCCAAGTGAAGAGAGTAAACCATTGTTCACAACCCAAGGTCAAGAGTTGCTACAGTTTCTTTTGAAATGATGCAGCATATCCTTCAGCCTCCTGCCAAACAATAAGAGCCCACTCATTCAAACGGTAAGGTAACAAATAACTCCAAAGTGACCAGTGTAATCAGAGAGCAACCTACCTTTAAAGGAAAATAAATACAAGCTTTAAGGCTTGTTTTTACTTTTTTTCTTAAACAAGCAATATAAATGTCAATATTCTTTTAAAATCTATAATATTTACCATGTTATTTTTGGATGCATAGCTCAAAGATAATTTAAAAGTTAGCACGTGGAAATAACAAAAATAGCACACATCTTTTAGTACAGCAGACATCTTTTAAGCAACCACTACGTGTGCAGCCAAAGAGCAGAAACCACATTATGTCTAACTCACTGGGGAATTTAGGGCCTCTTCTAATATTTTAAGAATAATTTATCTCTTTTATTTTTATTTTTTTGAGTTTTTCAGGTTTAGTATTAGAATCCTCACTAAGAATATCTTCTCCAGTCCCCAGACTACTGTTAGTTGCAATGACAAGCCTGGTGACCTCTATACTATATAATCTAAATTCACGTATACTATTAATAAATATTTTCTAAATGCTGAATTCTAATTATTTTTAAACAAAACATAAAATGATTTATTATTTCTAAAACACTACCTATGCAAATATACTACAGAATAAATGATATCTGATTAAACAAATTTACAAAATCACTAACAAACTCCACTAGGCTATGAGATAATATTTGGACACTGCCATCAAAATTCCATGCAAGGACCCTTAACCAATACCAGTGGTCAGCGCCCATGTGCCAGAGCAGGAGGAGAGATAAGAGACATCTTTTTGACACTTTCACATCCCTTTGACTCTTGGCTAGATTTTTTTTTTCCCTGCCATGTCCCTAGCAGTTATTGGACACTATCCTCCTTAGCCTGGACAAAGTAAAGAATCAATACTGGCCCCCTTTAACCTCCAGACAACTTTATCTTATCTGAATATAGTTGGTGTATAATATTAATTGGATACTCACACCAACTTATTTTTTGTGAGTGTCCTATGGCTAATTTCAAAACCTCTTCTCTAAGTATTGAATGTATTCATTCAATGAACAAATATTTGAGTGCCTGCTAGATGTCAGGCAACACAACAAGACAGACCTAGACAAAGAAGGGGATGGGTGTTCCAGACAAAGGAAGGCCTGTGCATAGCTTTCCTAGTGCCAACCAAGAGCATCTTTGGCTGCTGAGTTGCCCGTCACCACTCAGCACAGTAATCCATCTGGGATCTTGGGTGGTCTTACCTCTGTTAATCTCAATCTATCAGAGACTTTATATCAAGAAAAATAAGATTGTATTGTATAAGTATTTATTTTAGTGGTAGCTTGTGATTCAACCCATCATTGTTAATCTTTGAAAATTAACCCATCAAGCTAATTTTCAAGAAAACATGTGACAACCACATATTATGATAAGTGTCAATCTGATAGTATCTGATTTTTACATGATAGTGTCAGATTTTCACGTGTAAAAAATGCATTTTTGTATATATACATCAGTGGGGTTAATAGTATAAATAACAAGTAAATAAAGTACAACTGACAGGTAAGAACAGTGGTACCAATATGGTCTGTAAGATAAATTATACTTCCTTTCATTTTGAATTTTTCTTTAGACACTCATACCCTCTGAGTAAATCGCTTGAATAGATAAATTGTCATCACTAAGATACATGTAATTTGGGGCCTTTTGATGCTTCAGTAACAAAACAAAAATCAGTTTTTCATCTATCATAATTCCTTTTAGTCTTTGTTGAACTAATTCATCTTAAAGCAAAATGAAAAACATAACTGAGAACTATAGTTGGTTAGATTGGAAAAGAACACATTTGCTTGTAGTTTGGCACTGTAATTATATGTGTCTGAGGGTTTTACATTAGAAATAATCCGCAGGAATCTACTTTAAGACATGAATGCATACAAGTATATAGAATGTATTATTAACACATAAATGTAATGTTTTAGGTTTTAAACAAACTAATTTTGTCCCTGCTTTAAAAATATCTTTTCTTATGTATGATGTTACAAAATGACATTAGAAGTACAATATTTAATATTAAAGCTGAAAAATAAAAATCAGGCTGTCGGAAGTTAGTGAGTTACCACAATTGATTGTTCATAGTTACAGATTTAACTCTTTGTTCTACTCTTTCCCCCTTCTCACTACTGCACTTGACTAGTCTTTAAATAAATAAATAAGTGCAGAAACTACCTCAAACTCATTCCTTTAAGGGGAAATAAAAAGGAAAATATATAATATAATTATATAGTATATGTAAAAAAAAACTATGGCCAGCCTGGCCAACATGGAGAAACCCCGTCTCTACTAAATATACAAAAATTAGCCGGGCACGATGGTGCATGCCTGTAATCCCAGCTACTCGGGAGGCTGATGAATCCAGGAGGCAGAGGTTGCATGAGACGAGATAGAGCCACGGCACTTCAACCTGGGCAACAGAACAAGACTCCATCTCAAAAAACAAAAACTAGACGAGGGTGGTATCAAGTAAGAATACCAGCATGCTGGTGGAAAAATAAAGAATGCGACCTTATTTCAGATTGAAACAAAAATATATTTCCAGAGTTCAGCTCTTCCTACTACAGTTGTCTAGAAACAATTGAAAAGGACAGGGGAGGAAGGGAACTTTCTGACATCCTGTGCTCTTTGGTAGGCTCAGGGGACTTATTAGGGAATAAAGCAGACATGTTCCCTGCCCTTACAGACTTTACATGAGAGAGACTGACAAGAACTGAGAAAATACAGTCTTACAAACAATGATGAAGCCACCAAGTGCCATGAGAGAGAACAACGAAAAACTCTGCTTCGGATGAAGACCTACTCACCACCAGTTCCCAAAGATAAGTACACGAAGCCTTTTTGTTGCTAGTTTTAATGTTTTTGTTGTTAATTACTATGAAGCATGACAAAAATAAATGAGATTATGAAAGTTTAAGAAACCTTACATAGATCTTATAAACATTGTCCCTGGGCTGTATTAGTTCCTGACTCGTTTTTTCTCAAATCATAATGAAGCCCTAGTGTTTACTTCATATTAAAAAAAAAAATTGTGAAGAATAATAATCCATTTCAAAGATGGCTTGTGCATATATTTAACCCCAGCGATGGTACCACACAGAATGTATGGCCCTTGGCCTGGCCAGCATGGAAAATATAAATGAGCATATGTAACACAGTTACAGTACTCAATCTGGTCTCTTAACCACTAGTTTCAGGCTCCATAAAATCAATTCAACAGAGACAGATATTGATCATGAAGACAGCTAAAGCAAAGAGATCAACTCTGTCCATTTCTTCTCATTTTTCCAGCAGTTCCTCAAGGTCAGGGAACATGTCTACTTCATTCTGTAAATCTTCATTAAGCCTAAGACAGGGCCATTCACAAAAGGAGCCCCTCCAGGTACCCTTGAGAGAAGAGAAGGTATTAAAGGATTCAGTGAGTTATGTTCCCTGAAAGTAAACACAGCCTCTTGAAACAGTGAATACATAAATCTGACTGAGAAAAGATGCATGTGGCTGGGCACAGTGGCTTACACCTGTAATCCCAGCACTTTGGGAAACCCAGGCAGGAAGATAGCTTGAGCTCAGGAGTTTGAGACAGCCTGGGCAACACAGTGAGGCCCCTGTCTCTACAAAAAATAAAAAAAAATTAACCAGGCATGGTGGCACATGCCTGTAGTCCCAGCTACTCAGGAGAATGAGGTGAGATGATCGCTTAAGTCTGGGAGAGTGAGGCTGCAGTGAGCCATGATCACGCCACTGCACTCCAGCCTAGGCAATAGAGTGAGACACAGAAAAAAAAGAAAAGAAGAGAAAAGAGAAGAGAAGAGAGGAGAGGAGAAGAGAAGAGAAGAACAGAAAAGAAAAAAGAAAGAAGGGAGAAAGAAAGGAGGGAGGAAGAGAGGGAAGGAGGGAGGGAAAAGAGGGAGGGAGGGAGGGAGGGATGGAGGGAGGCAGGAAGGAAGGAAGGAAGGAAGGAAGGAAGGAAATGTGAGAACGTGGTGGAGACGAGATAGGATGGTGGGTTGGGGGATGGCCTGAGAAAGGCCTGGACAACCAGGTCAGGGAGCTGGAACTCTGTAGAAAATGAAGTCATTAAAGGGAACTCCAGATGCACTACTTAATGCTGGAAGGAGGCTACAGGGAGCTTGGAAGCAAAGAGAGACAGAATCTACAGAAACTGTCAGGATGTGATTAAGAAAGAAAGTGGAAAGGGATGATGATGGCAGGAGGTATGATGATAACTGAGTCATAGTGATTAATGATAAGAAAGAATATAGAAGAGTAGAGGAAAGTAAAGATGACTGCAAGGCTCCCACTCACTTGTCTGAAAGAAGAGTAAAGCCACTGACAAATGGGATCTCATGGAAATCAGGAGGGGAGTTGGTTTGGAGGGACGATGATAAATGTGGTTTTAACCATGTTGAGTTTCAGGTGACACTGAAGATCTTAAACAGAAATATTCAATTGGCAGTTGGTTATTTATTTGGAATTATAATCTGCCTCCTTTTTAAAAAGATTGAATTAGTTTGACTAAATTCAAAACAATACAAGGTACAATTTTTTTAATGACAGCAATGCAAAAGCCCACTGAAATAATTAGAGGAATAGCCATTACCACATATCAATGAGTTAATTAGGAAACAACTGGAAGCTCAGAGCTGGAGCTCAGGAGAGAGGTAGCTTTAGAACTATAAATGCAGGTGTCATCTGCACACAAATATATTTTTAAGAATTCTAGGTCAGTCCCTGTGCTCTCTGAGGGACGTCCAAGGGACAGAATACAGTCATGGCTTCTCAGCTTCAGTTTCTGTTTCTGTGTGGGCCAGTAAAGCCCTTTCCTCTTTCCTCTCTTCTGCTTATCGCTAGAGACAGAAACTAAAATCCATGGCTTCAAGGCTACTAAAAGTCTAAAACAAAGCAAAACAGAACAACAACAACAACAAAATATGGTGGGTTGGACAAGCTTGATAGGGTGTGTAGGAGGAACAACAGAGGATCCAGAATGCGATTAAGAAGGTGGTCGGGCGCAAGGACTCACACCCATAATCCCAGCACTTTGGGAAGCCGAGGTGGGAGGATCCCGTGAAGCCAGTAAGTAGTTTGAGACAAGCCTGGTTAACCAAAGGAAACTTTGTCTCTACAAAAAAAAAAAAAAAAAGAAAAAAGGAAGCAAAAGAGAAATAACTGGAGCCCAGAGGATTTTTCTTGAGGCCACATTTGCACAAAAAGAGCACTGGGTTTTGTTTGTTTGCTTGTTTGTTTTTAAGACTGAAAATTTTTTGGTAACAGGAAGTATAAAGCTTCCTCCCCAAATCACCCCTTGGCTCTGACAATGGTGCTGAACAAAGGAAGCCCTCTGCCCTCAGGGAGCTAACAGACTAGTCTAGAAAATTTTGTAATAGAAGGTTAAAGGTAAGTCAAAGAAGGAAAATAAATTATGTAAGAGAATACTTCAGATGAGATGGGGGACATAATTCAGATTATAAAAATCAAGAAAGGCCACCTAAGTGATGGTTGATCTAAAGCCTGAAGAATGAGTTAGAGGGAAGCCAGAGGAGAGAGATGTGCAGACAGAATGGCATATGCAAAGGCTCTGGGAAAGAAAAGGTCTTGCCATTCTTGAGGAGCAGGGATAAAAGGGCAGGTGACCGGTTCAGAAAGCAAAGAGGACAGGGCACAATACTGGGTTAAATAGGTAGTAGACATTTTACAGATGAGTCCTTTCTGAGGACTCTTAACCTCAGGAAAGTTAAGTAACACACCCAAGCTTACCCAGCTGGAAACTGAAAGCCAGTCCCAGAATCCAGGTTCGTTTGACTCAAAGTCTATACTCCTATCCCCTCCAGCAGACTTCCCAAACCTTCCAGATTTTAAGACTTACTTGAGGTGCTTGTTAATATACAGTTTCCAGGCCCTATCCTAAAACTCTAGAATCAAAATTCCATGAAGAGCAGCATCAGGTAGAGTCCCTCAGGAAAGAGTACATTCAAAGTCGGTAATTTGAGAAGAGTTTAATGAAGGGCCTGGGTTAGTCCCTAATACAGGAGGGAAGCCCAATCTCTGAAGTCTTCGGTTTCCCCTACTTAAGAATGTACAAAACATGCACTCACTGAACCAAAGATGATGCCTATGACTTCAGTGCCATCATTCTGTCAATTAATTCGGCTTTCACATAAGGGGCTGTTTTGCTAGAATACAGAATTACTACATTATGAAATGCTAATTGCTTTTGTTATCCTGCAAGACTTGTCTGGAATATGAGATGCGAATTAAGATATAACATAATTGTGGCTGCTCTTACCCTATTCAAATGTATTTTTCATCTCCAACAGGCTCAGGTAAATGGCCCTTATTTTTTTAATTTCCAGCATCCTACTCTACCTCCCACCTCTTGCAGCCTAGGGACTCTACCCTAATATTAAAATAATAGTGAGACTTCTTGTTTTAAACAAACATATTAGAACTTCTGCATGCAAATAAGTCTTATCTTTCTAAATAATCACCTTGGGAGGCTCAATATTTAGTCCACATGGCTGCATTTTTATACCAGTGAGCTCTCATTAAAATACCGTATTAAGAAAAACCCTGAAAGAGAAAAGAAGACTCATCAGAAAAGGATGACATATATCAGCTTGGGAGCTATGTGTAAAGGCAGGGCTATATTCTGCATTAACGGCCATGGAGAGTTTACTGGTAAGCAGAAACCTTGGTTCTTCTTTACCACCAGCTGGTAAACCCTCCTCTTAGCCTCCTTGCCAGCTGCCCACTCTGATTCAGTCCCATTACGTGATCACGACAGAATGAAATACATTACTGATGGAAGCGTTGCTTAAAAAATGAGGTGAAGAGGAAGAAGGGAGGGAGGGAGGGAAGGAAGGAAGGAAGAAAGGAAGGAAGGAAGGAGGGAAGGAGGGAAGGAAGGAAGGAAAGAAGGAAGGGAGGGAGGGAGGGAGGGAGGAGTGAGGGAATCAAGGGGAAATAAATGCCTTTTGGAGAAGTACCTGAAATTCTGGTGTCAATAAGACATTATTAAGCACTCATGTTGCAGAGTATGAGTTGTTTATACTTGTAAATACTTGAAACTGCTGAAGTGTTCAATCACAGTAGGTTGGTTAAATAAATAAATTATGGACTATCCATATGAGATGCAACAGAGGCCCCTCTTAGGGGCCTGAAGGACCCCCAAGCATAGAAATAAAGGGAAGTCTTGAGTTCCTTCAAAGGAAATTCCAAGCGCCAAGGAAGTCCTAAAAAGTAAATAAGTAACTTGATCAGCAAGAAGATAATAGTAGCTTAAAACAATATGCAAGGAAGTTTGAATCACAGGTTGTTTGGTTCCTCTAAAGGAACTGAAGATAACATCTAACATATGTCCCTGAGTTGTTTTTCAGAAACCTGGACCACCACCAAACAGATGCACTGGCACACAGACCTCAGATAAAGTGGAACTGAGAACTGAAGTCTGACCATCATTCTTTGTTCTAAATTTATTTGTAAGTGGCCTAGAGGAAGTCACACCCACAAGCCAGATCTAATATTCTTTTCTGCTGACCCCAGACTTTTAAAGAAACCTTCTCTTCCTTAACCAATTGCAAATCAGAAAACCTTTGAATCTACCTATTACCTGTAAGCCCCCACGTCAAGATATCCTGCCCTTTTAGGCCAAAACCAATGTGTAATCACCATGTATTGATTTATGATTTTGCCTGCAATTTCTGCTTTCCTGAAATTTATCCCTGCCTTTAAAAATCCTCTCTTGTAAGCCATCAGGGAAGTCAGGACTTAAATGTGAGCTTCCAGATTCCCTTTCCTTGGTGTCCTGCAAACAAATGCCCTCCTTTCTCAAAGAACTAAAAACAGAACTACCATTTGACCTAGCAATCCCATTACTGGATATATACTGAAAGGAAAATAAGTTGTTCTACCAAAAAGACACATGCACTTGTATGTTCATCACAGCACTATTCACAATAGTAAAAATATGGAATCAGCCTAGATGCCCATCAAGAGTGAACTGGATAAAGAAAATGTGGCATATATACACCATGGAATACTACACAGCCATAAAAGGAACAAAATCGTGTCCTTTGCAGCAACATGGAGGCAGCTAGAGATCATTATCCTAAGTGAATTAACACAGGAACTGAAAATCAAATACATGTTCTCGCTTATAAGTGGGTAGACACTGAGTACACATGGACATAAAGACAGCAACAATAGACACTGGAGACTACTAGAGAGAGGAGGCAGTGAGGGGGTAACACTTGAAAAACTACCTTTTGGATACTATGCTCACTACCCTGGGTGATGGGATCACTCATACACCAAACCTCAGCAACACGCAGTTTACCCATGTAACAAACTTGCACATATCCTCCTTGAATCTAAAGTAAAAGCTGAAAAATAAAAATAATCACACTCCTTTCTCCCACAGCAAATCTCAATGTGGATGTTTGGCCTCACTGTGCTGGGTGAGCGGGCCCCAGTTTGGTTTGATAACACATACAATGGAACAGTTTGCCATGATTTAAAGTTATGATATAGACCTATCTTCACTGGCGTAAAAAATTAAGTGATAAAAGCAAGTTACAGAACTATATATATGTGATCTCATTTTTAAAAGATATGTGTGTGTGTGTATATATATGTGTGTGTGTGTGTGTGTGACTGTGTGTGTGTGTACACAGAGAAAAGGAGAGAAGAGAAAGGGAAAATTCTCGTTAAACATCAAGATGTAAATGTATATTTTTGAGAGGGAAAAAATATGGATGATTTCTTTCCTTTTGCTTATTTCTATTTTCTAATTATTTAACAAGGAATATGACTTACTTGTACAAAAAGTGAAAAAAGGCTGCCAAAAAGAATACTGAGCAGCTGTGTCTGAACATTATCATCCAAGTTAGTACTCAACATTTACTGTTCTATGTCATCTTTTAAAAGCAGGCAATATTATGCCATAGATACAGTGATAAGATTCATATACAAATCTCTGAAATCCACATCTAACACTCTTAAAATCATCTGACTTTGCATCTCCAAAATATATTATTAACTGAAAAATAAGTAAATAAAAATGCAGGGAATGTACGGAGTATGAAACCAGTTTTTTGCAACAAATGTTTACTTTTTAATGCAGCATAATTTTTAATTCATCTTTTGTACTTCTCACTAACTTATGTGTTCTATCACGTTTTCCCAGGATTGCGCCTCTGTAACTGGCTTAGTGGTTTAGTCTTGATTTAACATTAATTATATTCAAATATCCATATGCATATTTTTTTAACATTTCTACTGGCCTCTTTTCAAATATTAGAGAAAGACGACCAGGGTAAAAGTGAACAGTATCAGCACCTAACAGCCAAACTGGTGAATATTTTTTCTCCATTCTTGTTAACGGGAGGTTAACCAAGTAAGTCATAAAGAAAATAAGCCACAATTGAGAGTTTGTTGCTAACAGGCACGTAGGAGGCACATATTCTTATTCATTATTCTATTTTGGATTCAATATTAACTTCTCTTGGATCACAATGCTGCCTCTTTTGTTTCTCCATTAACACGGTGCACCCAATGGGAACATCTGCCCAACACTAATGAGCTATTCACAGGAGAAACAAGAACAGGGTACCAGGAGCCAGAGTAAAACAATTAGAAGGGAAGGGAGACAGTTGGCTCCTGACCTATATTGAATTGCTTTTAAGAGTCAGAAACAGATTTTTAATTATATAATCCCTTTGTTCCTCATTTCCTTTAAAATGGAAAGGTCAAATACTCCTTGCAAATGCTGAGGGCCAGAGCTGATATTTTTGCGTCTGTAATGATTGGCTGGACTGAAACCAAAAGAGGCACCCTGTTCAACCGGATGGATGCAAAGCATTTTTTCCTCTTCGTTATTACCCAAGGTCCTGTTTGGAATAATTAGTTAATAACTACTGTCTTTCTCCCTTTTTTAGCTCATTTTTCTTTCCAAACACTATTCTAAGAGAAATTTAGTCTGCCTTTGCTAAGAAAGAGAGCTGTTCAAAGGCATACAAATTTGGGATAAACAGAAGCCTAGTTAAGTTTGGTTTTGTTTTGTTTTTGTTTTTGGCAAGACTTCACTTTGCTTCGAGGTTGCTTTAACCTACTTTTTCTCATATTTTATTAAGTTTGCATTAAATAATGGAAGAGATTTTTCTTCTCACACACTTCCCCTCTTCCCTTTGTTCCTCAGTGCCCACCCCCATAGGAGCCTATACTTAAATCCTTCAGAATCCAGCTAAGTCCACCTCTTCAAAAGCGACTTCCCCCGTTGTATCAGTTCCCTCTAACTTGCTCTTCTCTGATTTCCTGCATATTTCTCTTTATGTTATTCACCCTAGCACTTGAGCCCACATTATCTCATCTTTCATTGGCAAGAAATCTAATAAATGAACTGATTCAGCTCACATGACAGGAAATAAAAGGAATTAAAGCACCTGTGCCCAGATGTTAAATCAGTGTCATTGAACTCTCTCTTTCCTTCTCCATATCTTGGCTCTGCTTTCCTTCTGTGCAGTCCCTTTCTCAGACAAACTCTCCCCAAAAGGCACTTACACAATCCTAGCAGCTGGAGACCCCAGGAAAAGAAGTCCTCTTTCCCAAAGTTCTAGGAGAAATCCCAGGAATGATGGTAGAGACCCAGCCCTGAGTTACGTGTTCACCTCTGAAACAGGGGTGGAGATCAGCTCCACCCAAAATTCACATTTTGTGAAGAAAAAAGGAGTGGATCCCAGAAAGAATGGCAGGATTCTGACACCAAATAGAACAACACTGGATGGACACACACACACCAAAAAAAAAAAAAAATTTTTTTAAGTCCCCTATGACGTAGCACCATTACTGCCCCAGGTTTATGTGTGTACATCTTTCTTTACCTGCCTAGAGAGTAAGTTCCTGAAGATCAGAAACTTTCACTGCTCTCCAGCATCTGGCCCAATGTGAAGTACATCATTAGTGAATGACGTGTTTCAATATCATTCACTAGTGATTATGTATATATAACATTCACTAATGATGGGTATATTATTCAGGGTTCTCTAGAAGGACAGAACTAATAGTATATATGTATATATGAGAGGGAGTTTACTAAGGAGAATTGACTCACACGATCATAAGGTAAAGTCCCAAGATAGGCCATCTGCAAATTCAGGAGCAAGGAAGCCAGTGGTGGATCAGTCCAAGTCCCAAAACCTCAAAAGTAGGAAGGCCAACAGTGCAGCCTTCAGTCTGTGGTCAAAGGCCCAAGAGCACCTGGAAAACCACTAGTATAAGTCCAAGAGTCCAAAAGCTGAAGAACTTGGAGTCTGATGTTTGATGGCAGGAAGCAAAAGTCCTTCCATCTTCTGCTTTATTCTAGCCGTGTTGGCAGCTGATTAGCATGGTGCCTAGCCAGATTGAGGATGGATCTGTCTCTGCCAGTCCATTGACTCAAATGTTAATCTCCTTGGGCAACACTATCACAGACACACCCAGGAACAATATTTTGTATCCTTTAATACGATCAAGTTGACATGAAATATTAAGCATCACAACGTGTTTTATACTGGCCCATATATATATATACACACACACACACACACACACACAGCATACACTAATCGGTGTGTGTGTATCTGCATACCTATATATACAATTTTTTTCACTGAATAAGAAAATTCCTCTTGCCAAAAAAAAAAAGAAGAGAAGCTCAGTGTGAACTTTAGTCTCTGTAGGGCTAAGAACACTTTTACAAGCACAGCGGAGGAAATTCCCATCTTTGAGGCCAATAGACAGTGTTTTCAAAGGTGACAAAGGTGACAGGCCCCAGCTGCTCCTGATTCCCTGAAATCTCAAATTGGTGGTCACTTCTTGTGCTGTGGGGAAAATTCCAAATGTTCTGCTTCTGTTTTGAAGAGCCTAGAGCAGGAATCCATGACCCTTTTTCTGTCATGGAGCAGATAATACATATTATAGGCTTTGTGAGCCATGTGGTCTGTTGCAGCTATTCTACTCTGCTGTTGTAGTTCAGAAAGAGCAGTAGACAATTCTTAAATAAATGAGCATGGCTGAGTGAGTTCCAATAAAATTTTATTTATGGACACTGAAATTTGAATTTCACATCATTTTCATGTGTCATAAAATATTGCCTTTTTTTATTTTCTTTCAATCATTTCAAACTGAGAAACACATTCTTAGCTTGTAGGCGATACAAAAATAAACAGGGATCCAGAATTGGTTCATAGACCATAGTTTGCCTAGAGTATTTCACTTTTTTCTAGAAGTACCTTCTTATGAGTTTATTGGCATAAGATGGAAACAAAAACCAAATCTGGCAAGTTTACATTTTTCATTTTAGGTTAATGTTTTGATAGCCGATAACCAGTTGAAATATCAGTGTGTACGGTACTTCAGTGTACTGAAGTCTTTCGAATCAGTTCTTAATCTGAGGGCCTGCAAAAACAAACAAATTTTTATGTATTTATTTATTTTTGTTTGTTTTTTGGTTTTTGTTTTTTTGTTGTTTTTTTGTTTGTTTGTTTGTTTGAGATGGAGTCTAGCTCTGTCGCCCAGGCTGGAGTGCAGTGGTGTGATCTTGGCTCACTGCAAGCTCTGCCTCCTGGGTTCACGCCATTCTCCTGCCTCGGCCTCCCGAGTACCTGGAACTACAGGCGCCCGCCACCTTGCCCGGCTAATTTTTTTGTATTTTTAGTAGAGACAGGGTTTCACCGTGTTAGCCAGGATGGTCTCGATCTCCTGACCTCGTGATCTGCCTGCTTCAGTCTCCCAAAGTGCTGGGATTACAGGTATGAGCCACTGCGCCCGGCCTAAAAACGAACAAACATTTAACCGTGTTCACAGGAGTTTTCTAGAATTGAAGCCGTACAAGCCTAATAGCAGGAAAAAAACCTGCAGATTTAAAAGTCTTGTCTCTAACATACTGGTTATTGGATTACCAAGGGATATATGGACAATTTAGCTAACATTTACATTTCCATTTATTCAGCCCCAAATTGATCAAGACACCTAATTCATGGGGAGGAGGGGTTCTAAATTCATATATAAATTCAATCAACATATATTGAATACTTACTATGCTCCAGACATTGGATAGCAGCCACCATGAATATTTTATTTTACTCCACAAAGGAACTGAAATAGCTAAATAACATTTACATAGTGTTTTAAAATTATCAAATTGTTTTGAGAATTATTGTGTCATTTATTTGTCATTATGTCATTTAATTCTCTTCCTAACTTGGTGAATCAGCCAGAAGCATTTACATTTTCATGTAAACCCATTTTACTACAAAGAAACGGAGACCCAGAGAACTTAAGCAACCTGAAGAATCAGAACTTGAACCTGGGTTCTTTGGCACTAAATGCTTTTTCTTTCAATGATATCTGCTCACAGAGAGAGACTGTTTCAGGCCCTTTGTGAACATGAAATATCTATAGCATATCTGAAATTTTAAAAACTACACATGAAGACAGACATAGAGCAGTGAGGCTATCAGTCTCTTTGCAAGAACAGAAGTTTAAATTGAAAATCCTATCTCATGAGGCAAATAGAATTTCCAGAACAGAAAATGGTCCTAATTACTATGCCTCTGGAAAACCCCAACAATGGAAATGCAGGCAGCGTTCCTACAGAAGATACAAATACATTTCCCCATAAAGGTAGATCAGAAATGTTAAAAGAAAAATCTTAGACAAAGTCAATTGAGGCCTGGTGTGGTGGCTCATGCCTGTAATCTTAGCACTTTGGGAGGCCAAGATGGGCAGATCAGTTGAAGTCAGGGGTCTGAGACTGGCCTGGCCAACAAGGCGAAACCCTGTACCTACTAAAAATAAAAATAAAAATAAATAGCTGGGCTCGTGGTGCACACCTGTAATCCCAGCTACTTGGGAGGCTGAAGCAGGAGAATCTCTTGAACCCAGGAGGTGGAGATTGCAGGGAGCCGAGATCGTGCCAGTGCACTCTAGCCTGGGTGACAGAGCAAGATCCTGTCTCAAAAAAACAAAAAAAAAAATCAATTGAAGAAAGTTTAAAATTGAACAAAGTTTAACTGAGCAAAGAGCAATTTGAGAATCTGGCAGCCCCCAAACCAGAGCAGGTTCAGAGGGGCTCCACTGCAGCCACTTGGTGAAAGATTTATGGACAAGAAAAGCAAAGTGACATAGAAAATGGAAGTGAGGTACAGAAACTGCTGGATTGGTTACAGTTCTGCATTTGCCTTATTTGAACATGGTTTGAACAGTTAATCACCCTTGATTGGCTGAAACTTAGTGATTGGCACAAGAGCCGGTTACAGTCTGTTTATACATCCAGTTAGGTTGCATTTTACTGTGTATGGAGAAATCTTTAGGCTGAACTTAAAGTATGTAAGGAGGCAGCTTTAGTCCAAATGTAATTTAATAGAAATAACAGATGGTCTCATTATTGCTTGCACTTTGCCAAGCCTTATCCTCTTTGCTCTTGCCACACGCATGCCCACATATCTTTCCCTCCTGAGCTAATGTCTGCCCACTAAATGAGAAGCTATCTGAGCAATGGTGGTGGCCTAAGACTATAAAACAAAGCACAAAGCACATAAAACAAAGCACTTGATATTCACAAGGCACATCAATCATCCCAGGTGTGGAACATGAACTATTACAGAGCCCAGTGACCCAGAAGGCACACAGCAAATCAGCATCTTCCTAGGAAAACTCCTACTCTCAAAAATCACCCTCATTCACCAAGCATCCATGGCCTTGCCGGAGCATTCTATCCCCACACAGAACCCTTTTCTTAGCACAAAGTTGGCACTTGAGTAAGGCCTGATGCTTTAATTCAGTGCTATTTAACAGTACCCATATATTCACCACATCACTAACTAGAATGTAATCTTCTGACCATCACTTTCACTTTCTTATATCCCCGCCCCTTTGTTAATATCTACCACAGCAGTAGGCATTGTGAGATTCTATTGTATCAGTGGCTCAATTCACACAAGTATTCACAAACTGTGTGCTTCCCCCTCATTTAGTTGGGGTTCTCTGTGTGACTAGCTTTAATCATAGAATGACAGTGAAAGTGACACTGTGCCAGTTCCCAGCCTGAGACTTGAGATAACCTACAACTTCTGCTTTGAGATCATGGGAATTCTGAAGTACTGTGTAACTTGAACTACTCTGCTGGACAGAGAGAGAGGCCCTGCCCTCCCAATGTCCCAATTTAGTCAGTTCCAACTTACCCACAAGAAGTGGCCATCAGTAAGATCAGCAGAAGAACCATTCAGCTGAGCCCATATTGCAGAACCGTAAGAAAATTAAGTGTCCGGGCGCGGTGGCTCACGCCTGTAATCCCAGCACTTTGGGAGGCTGAGGCGGGTGGATCACGAGGTCAGGAGATTGAGACCATCCTGGCTAATACGGTGAAACCCCGTCTCTGCTAAAAATACAAAAAATTAGCTGGGCGTGGTGGCGGGCACCTGTAGTCCCAGCTACTCCGGAGGCTGAGGCAGGAGAATGGCGTGAACCCAGGAGGCTGAGCTTGCAGTAAGCCAAGATCTCGCCACTGCAGTCCAGCCTAGGCGACAGAGCGAGACTCCGTCTCAAAAAAAAAAAAAAAAGAAAGAAAATTAAGTTATATATTTTTAAGATACTAAATTTTGGGTTTGTTATGCAACAATGAATAACTGAAACAGGTAGTTGGAAAATGTTTTTTGACTCAATAAATGAATGAGTAAAGTTGTGATTTATTCATTGCTTTTGCTATGAAACTACCATAGCAAAAAATGTGACATTAAAAACTCATAAAGAGGCCAGGGCAGTTGCTCACACCTGTAATCCTAGCACTTTGGGGGGCCGAGGCAGGTGGATTACCTGAGGTCAGGAGTTCGAGACCAGCCTGGCCAACATGGTGAAACCCCATCTCTACTAAAACTAAAAAAATTAGCTAGGCGTAGTAGTGAGCACCTGTAATCCCAGCTACTTGGGAGGCTGAGACCGGAGAATCACTTGAACCCAAGAGGCAGAGGTTGCAGTGAGCCGAGATCACGCCATTGCACTCCAGCCTGCGTGACAAGAGCGAAACTCCGTCTCAAATAACAAAAAACAAACAACCAAAAAACTCATAGAGTGATTGCAAAAAGGAGAGTGCATGAAAAAAAGAAAAAATAACATTTATTTAGAACTTTCTATGTCCTAGTCACTATACCAAGACATTTTCACGTTCACGTTTCATTTTCTCAACAACAACCCAATGGGGTAGATATTATTTTCCTATGTTTTCTATTGATGAGAAAACTGAAGTTCTGATCAAATTAATTTGGTCAAGGTCAAACAGCTAAAAAGTTTAAGAACTGGATTCAAATACACATATTTGTGTTTACAATAGCCATACTTTTTCCACTCCATTGTACTGCTCACATAGACATTTGTATCCATTGGGGTATAACTATTAGCCAGAGGTTCATCATTGGTTTTCTCTTTTTTTTTTTTTTTTAAGACAGAGTTCCAGTATCGCCCAGGCTGGAGTGCAATAGTGCTATCTAGGCTCACTGCAACCTCCGCCTACCAGGTTCAAGCGGCTCTTCTACCTCAGCCTCCCGAGTGGCTGAGACTACAGGCGTGAGCCACCATGCCTGGCTAATTTTTATATTTTTAGTAGATATGGGGTTTCACTATGTTGGCCAGGCTGGTCTCAAACTCCTGCCCTCGGATGATCCACCCCCTTTGGCCTCCGAAATTGCTAGGATCACAGACGTGAGCCACCACCCCCAGTCTCACCATTGGTTTTTCAGAGGAATTTTGAGCTTCTTCTGTGACCCCATACACTCAGGTTTTAGCTCCCTATGCATGACATTACCAAGTTGATCCTTCTGCCCCTTCCCTAAAATCCATCCTAACTCCCAGAATGGTTACAATATTCCAGCAACTTTTCTTGAATGATAGTTGCTTATCTCTTCAGAACAGTCTGGGTGCAAGAAGCCCTTGGAACAAGATCAGACCTGAGACCAGACTCAATGATCCCTCTGGAAGAGATATACCTGTACCAGTAGTGTCCCAGAAGCTTAGAAAAACAAGAGAAAAAGGGCTGTGCCCCAGTCCAATGGCACCTCTTTAAATGCACTCCCATACTCTGGTATACCCATGGTATGCCAGCTCAGTAAGTCTGAGTGTGACAACAAATAAGTATGCATCTGGAAATGCTCTCCAATGGATTCTGATGCACAGCCAGGTTTGAAAACCACTATTCTAGTCCACTTAAGAATATAACTAATTAAAGAAAAACTATTAGTCTTTATTCCTCAGAGTACATATCACACTGATGGTGTGTGAAAGGTCATGCAGTTTTAAATATGTGGATCATCTATCTTGGCATTTTCAATTCACTAGATGTCATCACCTTCTTCTTTAATGTTGACTTGTATAAAAACAGTTTACTATCACAAAAAATGAGTTTTTAAAATCTCAATAGTAATCCTAATATTGACGTCATTACCCCATATATGACAAGGTAGATTTAGGTTTGGTTCTTTGAACAGATACTATTACACCTTTACTATAACGTTTCCAGCTAATATAGTTCAATAGATTTAAGAATATATACCCTACCTTCATGTTTCTTTACTTTGCTTATTAAATGAAATACATTATGACTTCCAAATCAAAGTGTAATCTGGCTAACATCCTCCCATAAAGTTGCTCCTATGTTTGCACTGGAAGTATCCTTGAGAAATATAAGACAAAACCCACCACTCATGTAGCTACATGATCAATAATCTCCATTCCAGAATCTTAGTAGAATCAACACAAAGCCCAAGGCATTTGGAATTGCACTGAGAAAAAAATTACCGATTGTTTGGCAGATCACATACTCTGGTTTGCTTCATGAAAAAGAAGCCATTTGGAAAAGAAATGCACAAACAAAAAATATATTTCTAGTCCCCCACCTCCAATCCCCTGAGTCCAAAAGAAACACAGCAACTAGAGAATAAGGCAGCTGTCCTCTGTTCTCCCTTGGGTTCTCCTTCTCTATGTTGCAAACACAATACTCTCCTCCCCAACCCACTCCTCCAAATCTCTGCATCCAGGCAGAGATTGCAAATTCGAGAACACAGTGGAGTGATTACTGTGTGTACAGAGGTAGGAGACACTAGGAGGGACTAGTGGCAGCTGGTGGCTTCTCGCTTCTGCCATGGGAACAATGATTGCTGGGGATTGTGGTTTTTTGTTCATTATGATGGTTCGCATATCATAGAATCAAGCATTTGAGATAGGTGTCACATTAAACAAATGCCCACTAAGAACTGGGAAATTTGATTGAAAGCTCAGTGCATTAACCTCCCTTCACATCTCTTAAAAAAAAGATACTGCATCAACATATGTTTGTGAAAAACATGGGTAAGGAGGAAATAAGAAAATGTCTATATACACTGTCTGATGACAAACATGGAGTCTGGCTTCGTCTCACCTTATTCAGGAAAAAAAAATATCAACACAAGTCTATGGGGAAAAATTACAAGTCAAGGAAAGAGAACAATATTTAAAAGAGCAAGAAAAAGAGCCAACCTTTGAAAATAAGCGCTTTTTATAATGCAGAAGAAAATTTCTAAACTCTGATTAATTTCTTAGGCATGGTACAAAAAGGCAGAGTTTTTAATAAAGAGAAGCAGAACAAGGAAATGAGATGGTAAAATGATGAAAGATTTTAAGGAAATTAAAAATATTATAGCATGCAGCACAGTTCTGGTAAATGGTTGGGCAGTATCTAGTAAAGCTGATTATATATATGCTCTATTATCCAACCAACCCTCTAGCAGGTATGTTTACCCTAAGAAACTTTTCAGAGGCATCAAGATACAAATTTCAACAATGCTTATAGCAGCATTGTTTGCAGTAGCCAAAAACCATAGAAAACCCAATTGCTCAACTGTTGAGAGGGTAATATGGTAGTATACACAAATAATGACATGCTGTACAAAAAATGAGCAACGTATAGCTAGTCTCAACACAGACAAGTGTCACAAATATAATGACTTGTGAAAGAAGTCAGACCA
The DNA here is from genome assembly GCF_008728515.1 of Papio anubis. NCBI lineage: Eukaryota > Metazoa > Chordata > Mammalia > Primates > Cercopithecidae > Papio > Papio anubis. Next base: position 67,526,224 of record NC_044982.1, on the reverse strand, counting down.
AAAATTCAAACTCGTTGATTTTATGTATCTAACGTTTAAAAACTAAACAACAGTATTAAGGCATGCACACTTGGGTTGTCAAGCTGCTAAAAACGAAAAGGTCAGGGGGAGGGAGGAGAACACAGAGGTTGGTTGATCATGGCGAGCTCACCTGAGCGTTCCCGGAGCTTGGGCTCTGGTCCCTGCTAATCCTCAGAGCCGATGAAAACTGGTCACAGGATAAAGAAGCAGCCAAGTCTGCAGCGGGCAGAGAAGGGAGACAGGAACTGGAGAGGACGCAAGTGGCGGGCAGCAGGGGTGGTGTGCTGGGTGACGTCCACCCGGCAGAGAGGGTTCCTTGTCCCCTGGAGCCGAACACAGGAAAATCAGCTGGAAGCCATTGAAATGAATAAGGAGCTGTTGAAGTTGCCAGCTCCCTTGAGTAACTGTGTAAACCTCAGGTCTTCTATTCTCACGGCCAATAGTGCTTCCAGTGGTCAAAACTCAGGCCTCAAGATAAAGCATGTAAATAGCCTAAGAAGAGCAGTGTTGGTGCCTAGAGGAAAGGAGCCAGTCAGGGCCTTCAGCTACCCAAGGGGACTTGGATTGCATAGAATTTAGCGATCTCACTTTGTAGCGTGTCCTTCAGCAAGTCACTTACTCTCTCTGTGCTCCAACTTTCTCCTCTGAAAAACTAGAGAATCTTAACTGGATCATCTCCAAGATCCTTTCGAATTGAGAAATTCCATCACCTATGATGATTTGTCTGCACAATGCAATTTGAGAAGGAAACTAGCATTTCTGAAACTAGCATTATGATATGTGGCAGATCTTTCACATGTATTGCTATTTCCGTTTTAAGTATAAGAACAATATCAAGTTCAGAGATGTGAAAGAAGTAGTCCAAGATCAATTATCCAGAACCTGGAGGACTCTGGATTCAAACCCACATTTATCAGACTGTAAAACCATTGCTCTTTTCATGACGCCATGTTTTTAGGGACTGTCCATCTAATGGTTCCTTACAAGACAGAGCTGCATATAGAGGGGAAAATGTAACCTACTCTATATGCAGCTATAAAAACAAATAATCTGGATTCTAACCACTTAGCTTCTCCAAGGTCATAATGTGTTAGGAAGGAGTGAATGAGAAAGAATTGTATTGCCTCTCTGGTCTCCCATGTGACTAAGAGATTACCTGAGATGTGTGTGCAGACTCTCAAGGAAAAAGTTGTATAATCGTCAGGCATTGGACCTTGTTGTCATCTGGGTAAACCAAATCCTGGATATGCAATACAGCTGCTATCTCAGCAACTGGTTCCGGCTTGGGATGTGCTTGTGTCCAGTGGAGCCCACAGCAGCCTTATGAAAGCCCTCCTGAGCCTGTTTCTAGAATCTCCTCCGAGTCCATAAGAAACCGCCCAGAGCTTAGCCCTCCAGTCCCACTGACAGGCTGGGCCAGTCTCCACCAAGTCCAGGCTCCACCAAGGCCTGGATTCTGGCTCTTTCACTCAGTTCACTCATCTGCCCCTGAGTCTTCCAGAGAAAGAAGTCTGGGGAGAGTCTGGAGCAGACAGCAAAGCAGGGAATCAAGGAAGCTCTTGGACAGCTTGCCGGCAGCCCAAGTCCTGGCATCCCACGGGAGATGAGAAGGGCCCCTGCCTTTCCAAGCCAAAGGCTCACAAGAGTGAAGGATGGCCTAAAATCCTCACTCTGGAAGCAACTGACCAAGGTCCTCCCACCCAGCCCCAGCCCCATGCACAACTGATAAGACAAATGCTTCCTGTCTTGAGTTCCCCATTTGGGTAGTTGTCCTGGGGGTCTGATCTTCTCCCCAGTCTCCCAAGCTTTGAGCAGGTCCTTGGGCCCTCATCCCTGAAGTCAGGCACTGGGCTGGATCTATTCTGGCTTTAGGGTTCTGAATGTGTGATGCTTCATCTTCTGCTGAAGGGTTTTTCATGGAGTACTAAAAACTCTTAAAGCAGAACATTTCAGAGTGTGTTCTGTGACTTGCAAATTATTCTGTGAGGAGAATACGATGATGGGGGAGGCATAGAACTAGGTTTCTGTGGTCAGCTAAGTTGTGGAAATACAGTAAGATCCATCTGTCTTTTGGAATTTTGATCTACATGAACATAGGAAAGGTTCTGAGAAGCTCTTCATTCACAGACACACACACACAAATGGACAAACTGGACTTCAACACAATTAAAAACGTTTGTGCTTCAAAGGACAATATCAAGAAAGTAAAAAGACAACCCACAGATTAGGAAAAAAAAAATTTGCAAATCATATATCTGATAAGGGTCTAGTATATGGAAAATATAAAGAACTTCTACAATTTAACAATGACCAAAAAAATGATTTTTAAAATAAGCAAATGACTTGAATAGACGTTTCTTCAAAAAATATATATAAATGGACAACAAGCATATGAAAAGATGCTCAACATCACTAATTATTAAGAAATGCAAATCAAAACCAAAGGGAGATACTACCTCACACCCAACAGGATGGCTGCTATCAAAAGCACAGAAAGTAACAAGCATTGGCAATGATATGGAGAAACTGGAACAGAATCTGTGTGCAATATTGATAGGAATGTAAATCAGTGCAACAGCTATAGAAAGCAGTATGACAGTCCTTCAAAATATTAAAAATAGAATTGCCATGTGATTCAGCAATTCCACTTCTCAGTATACACCCAAAAGAATTGCAAGCAGAATCTCAAAGAGATATTTGTACACTCATGTTCATGGCAACATTATTCACCATAGCCAAAGATAGAAGCAACACATCTATCTGTCGACAGATGAATAGATAAACAAAATGTGATATGCAATGGAATATTATTCAGCCTTACAGAGGAAGGAAATTCTCATACATGCTACAGCATGGATGAACCTTGATGAAATGCTAAATGAAATAAACAAGCCACAGGAAAAAAAAAAAAATGAAAAGATCACACGGTGATTACCATCAAAGTCAGAAGAGTGTTGCTCTTAAGAAGAGCAAAATATTGCAGTTGAGAAGAGCAAAGTATTGCAGTTAAGAAGAGCATGTTTGGCGTGAGGCATGTGGGGAGCCTATGGGATGCTGTAATGTTCTGGTTTCTTTTTTTGGAGTCTTGTCCTATTATCCAAGCTGGAGTGCAGTGACACAATCATAGCTCACTGCAGCCTTGAACTCCTGGGTTCAAGAAATCTTCCTGCCACTGCCTCCCAAGTAGCTGGGACTACAGGTACACACTACCATGCCTGGTTAATTTTTTTTTAATCTTTTGTAGAGATGGAGTTCTCGCTATATTTCCCAAGCTGTCTTGAATGAAGTCCTGAGCAATCCTCCTGACTCAGCTTCCCAAAGCACTGAGATCATGTGCGTGAGCCACCACTCCCAGCCTGCAGTGTTCTGTTCCTTATTCTCATGATTTCTCAAGGTATGTATTTAGGATTTATACCCTTTTCTTCATGGGCACGTATTTTTATTATTTTTAAAGTTTTATAAACATATTAGCAGAATTAAAATCTAGGTTGAGGAAAAAAACAGGTTTAATAAAGGAAAAAATGAGGATAAACTTGTATATTCATATAGAATATAAAGGAAAAAAACTAAAGAGAAAAACAATGAGAAATAAGATGATGGCCATGAAGGAAAGAGAATTAAGAGATGGAAATTTAGGCAACTGATGTTCCCAGAAAAAAAAAAGTCCAAAATGAAACAGAAAGGTGTAATAGGTACTAAGCTTTATAACTTTATAGAATTTATAACTTTATAGAATTAATTCACTTAACCCTTACAATAACCCTATGAGGAATACCATTTTTAGGTTCTTTATACTAGTGGGAAAACCAAGGTCAAAATTTCCCAAGGCCTTATGACTGGTAAGTGAGAAGCAGGTCGGTGGTAGACAGAGGCCTTGAACCCCTCCCTGTCTGTGAGATCCTAAAGTCAGCTCTCTGAGACACTGTATCACACTGTCCCTTACCACTTCCTGTTCCAGATTAAAAAATAGTGTACTGCAATATTCCATGCCAAAGAATGGCAGTAAATATTTTAAAAGACTTTAGGGGAAACTCATATTTTGATCCAAGAATTGTATATGCAGTTGTCTTAGTCCATTCCGGTTGCTATTATACAATACCGTAGACTGGATAGATTATAAACAGCATTTATTGCTCACAGTTCTGGAGACTAGAAAGTCCAAGATCAAAGCACCAGCAGATTCGGTGTCTGGTGGGGCCCTGCTTCGTCATAGGCAACCTTCTTCTCACTCCAATCACACATAGCAAAAGGGGCAAAGGGGTCCTCTCTTGGGCCACTAATCTCATTCACAAGGGCTCCACCCCCATGACCTATTTACCACCCAAAGGCCCCACCTCCTAATACAATCACTTTGTGGGTGACAATTTCAACATATAAAGTTTAGGGGGACATAAACATTCAGACCATAGTAGCAGCCAAGTTGTCTCACCCTTGTGAAAGCAATAAGACAAACTCAGATATCTTAAAAAATATACCCATTCATGTGTAAATCTTTTTTAAGAAGATGTGTGAAGACAAATTTCAATTGACTGAAAAAAAAGCCCTAAAAGGAGGTGAAAATGAAGAAGGAATGACATTACTCCGAGACCTCCAAAATGACTGAAAGAAAGATACATTACATTGTAGGAACAGGTTTTTTTAAAGAAGAAAAACTAGGATGGGCGTGGTGGCTCACGCTTGTAATCCCAGCACTTTGGGAAGCTGAAGCAGGTGGATCACTTGAGGCCAGGAGTTCATGACCAGCCTGGACAACACGGTGAAACCCCATCTCCACCAAAAAAAATAATACGAAAATTAGTTGGGAGTGGTTGTGTGCACCTGTAGTCTCAGCTACTCGTGAGGCTGAGGCAGGAGAATCACTTGAACCGGGGAGGCGGAGGTTGCAGTGAGCTGAGATTGCACCATTGCACTCCAGCCTGGGTGACAAGAGGGAAACTCAGTTTCAAAGAAAAAAAAGAACAACTAAACTAAAGCAATGTCAAAGCATTCTTAATAGATACAATTTTTTATATTTTTATAAGAATCTGGATTTTTTTAAATCTAGATTTTTACAAATAAAAAAAGTTTACAATAATCCAGAATACATTAACAAAAATGGGTAAATGAGGAACAATGAGCAGCGAGAAGGTGGAAGATAGTGGAAAACATGACTTTACCCTGGAGAAATGTAAGTTTGGAGAAATGTAAGTTAAAAAGTGCTTTTGGAAACTAAGTACTACAGCAAATTTTAAACGTGTGTTTATCTCCAAAGAAGGACAAATAAGATCCATACTTCAAAACAATAGAAATGCAAAGAACTATCAAAACAAAACTTGAAACAAGATGACAAGTAAGACCAAATGCATTAAAGTCAAAAGGCTGCAGATTGAGTTCAAACTGCTGTTTTTAAGAGACTGATATAACACAAAATGCCATAAATGGGATAAAAGTAAAAGAAAAGGAAAATATATGAAGGATGAAGGCAAACAAAAGAGAAACAGAAAAGAAAACACTAATTTCAAATTAAAATGAATTTAAAGCCAAAAGCTTTACATAGGGCAAATACTATCATTTTATATTAAGTTTTCTTAATATCACGGTAACAGTCCAGTCCTTATATACTGACTATAATTATATTGAAACACATACATATTTCTTAAAAATTCAAGGATACATTTTCAGTAATTCAGTCATAATAGGAGATTTTGACACAGTCTCCATCTTGACAAATCCAGTAAGAAAAAACTCAGCATGAGACAATGTTTTAAAAAATACATAATAAAATTTAATGAATATATATCAAATTATGTATCCCACAAAGCACCACCTTCTAAAAACCTTCGAAGTAAAAGAAAAAAGTCAAAACTACCATTACAATGAATTTAGAAATAATCAAAATGAGAACACTGCAGTACATATAAAATGACATGATATTACCAATGAGGCACTCAGGGGAAAAAAATTATAAGCACTTTAAATATTAAGCAATTTTAAGTGTCAAAATAATGAACTAATAACTTATAAGAAAATAGTGAGGCCAGGTACAGTGGTGCACGCCTATAGTCCTAGCCACTCAGGAAGATGACGTGAGCCCAGGAGTTTGAAGGATTTTTAAGCTATAAGGCTCCATGACTGTGCCTGTGAATAACCATGGCACTCCAGCCTGGGAAACACTGCAAGATCCTGTTTCTGAAAACAAATAAAAGCAATAAAACCAGTCAAGGGTAAGCACAAGAAAGGAATTAACGAATAGCAAAAGAAGAAAGTAATGAATAAGAAAATAGAAAAATATTTAAACTGATGTATAACCCCCAAAGATGGTTCTTTGAAAGAACTGATAAAAGAGACAAACTTCTGTTGAATCTAATTAGGAAGCAGACAGAAAGTACTCATAGAAGAGTACTGGATTCACATCAGAAATCCAGATACGAAAACTTTTTTAAATGAAAGATTAAAACTTTTAAAACTCTGGATCAAACAATGAAGTACTGTTTCACACCAGTTAGCCTAGCAAAAATTATAAAACTCTAACAATAACAAAGGCTGTGCATATGTAGTTGAATAGCTAGGCTAGACCACAGCAAACTGCTTTGGTTCTGAGGATAAGCAAGCCTAGAGACGTCAAGTAGTCCAAAGTTGCTTTTATTTTAGTCTACTATGCAAACAGCAAATAGGCAGTGTGGAGGATGTCCATCTGAGATGCAGGTGGGTGGATGTGGCTCCCTGTTACTTCCCTTGCATTTCATGGTGGCACACTGGAACTTCAGTCCATCAGGTCAGAGGACCATAGGACAGAGGGGTCCCTGATTCTTTATATCCCCAAACACATTAATACCCAGAAACAACTTTTTTCACTCAAAAAGCCAAAGTGCCCATGCCTAGTGTTCAAACTCCATGACTTGACATCCTTGATGTGGCAGCTCTGGGGCACTGCCCATTGTCTGCACTGCAGGATCCGAGAGTCTTCCATTTGTGTCCTCTCGCGATTTTTAATGCAATGGATTGGCCATAATATTTCACAAGGTAACCCACTACCCCATCCAGTTTTTATTTTTTTAATTCATTTATTCAACAAATATTTGGCAGCCTTTTATGTGCCAAGCAATGTAATAAGTTCTGGGAATACAAAAACTTTGGACAAAAATAACTGCCCTCAATATGGACAGCACATTCCAGTAGGAAAGACCAATATTGTAAAAAAAAAAAAAAAAAAAGTGTAATATTGACTGTGTACAGATAGCCATGATAGTAAGCCATGGGAATTCAGAGAAGCCTTCACTGGGAAGGTACCTTTAAGATTGAGCTTTCTAGCCAGAGAGAGGTGACTCCAAGTGGAGCAACCTTCTCCTCTCCAGATCCTATCACTTCCACTGGCCTCCTCAGAACATCATCCCTCTTGTCTAAATCCTATCATTTCCACAGGCCTCCTCGGAACATCATCTCTCTTGTCTAAATGACAGGTATTTCCCAGACACCTCCTTGTTGCTTGCATTCAGCCTGACACTCTTCAGCCTTCTCCATTCTGTACATTTCCCTGCTTTATTATGGCATGTGATCCTCACTGCCTTCAAGAGAAAATCTAAACTTCTTCACCTTATTGATATGGTTTGAATGTTGTCCCATCTAAATCCCATGTTGAATTGTAATCCCCAATGTTGGAGGTGGGGCCTAGAGGGAGGTGATTCGGTCACAAGAGTGGATCCTTCATGGCTTGGTGCTATCTTTGTGACAGTGAGTGAGTTCTCACGAGATCTGGTTATTTAAAAGTGTTTGGCACTTCCTCCTCCCCTCTTGCTCTGGTTTTCACCATGTGAGGCACTCGCTCCCTCTTTGCCTTCCACCATGAGTACAAGCTCTCTGAGGCCCTCACCAGAAGCCAAGCAGATGTCAGTGCCATATTTCCTGCGCAGCCGGAAGAACTGCAAGCCAATCAAACCTCTTTTCTTTATAAATTACCCAGCCCCAGGTATTTCCTTAGAGCTACATAAGAACAGCCTAACACATATGACTTATATGGGTCTTCAAGATCTGGCCTGTGTTTATCTCACCAGTATCATTTACTGAATTTTCCCAGTGTATTTAATTGGGAGATACAGAAATTACTCAACTAAGATCACTTCCTAGACTCTTGCAAGTGAATTGCTTGCTAGATTTTCTTGAAGCTACCAACATTCTCTTTGCAACCCATGCCTGATATAGGACCAGAGCCTGGGAAAGTGCTATACACTTTCAGTGATGGTGATGATGCAGTTGGGAATGAGGTGCTGGAAGTAGACTATAGGTCCATTAAAAATAAATGAATCAGGGCCGAGCGCGGTGGCTCATGCCTGTAATCCCAGCACTTTGGGAGGCCAAGGCGGGTGGATCACTTGAGGCCAGGAGTCTGAGACCAGCCTGGCCAGCATGACGAAACCCCATCTCTACCAAAAATACAAAAAAAAAAAAAAAATTAGCCTGGCATGGTGGTGCTTGCCTGTAATCCCAACTGAGGTACAAGAGGCTGAGGCACGAGAATCACTTGAACACGGGAGACGGAGTTTGCAGTGAGCCAAGATAGCACCACTGCACTCCAGCCTGGGTGACAGAGCAAGACTCTGTCTCAAAAAAAAAAAAGAAAAAGAAAAAGAAAAAAAAGAAATCAGGAGCTTTAGAAGAGAGAGAGAGGAAAGTAGGAAATGGTTAATAGAAAAAGAGGGAGATTTGGGACATGTCTGAGGCCTTGTGCCTCAACCTAATATCAAAATGCCTGGTGGAGGAGATAAATAGTAGAGATTCCAGTTAAGTGAAAATCTCCAGTCAAAAGGAGCTTGTATTTTTCTTCCTGCCTAGAGTTCTATTACACCAACAGACAGCTATATAAGTAGATAGTAGCAGGGAGAAGGCCTAAGAGAACACCTGCTCACCCTCACTCACATGTACCAGAGTATGGCTGGGGAAGTGGGAAAGCTTCAAGAGGTTTCAAAACCCTTAGCAAAGGGTCCAGAAGGTGTCTGAAATTACAAGACAAAACATTGAGCTTAACCCAGTTGAGCGGCAGTGTACAGCACACAGCCAGTGGCCAGAGGGCAGACCAGATGAGTTTTGGAAGACCAGCAGGGCCACTGTGAGCAGATGTGGAACCTAGCCAGCTGGAGGCCATGGCTGGCCTCTCCTGGAGCACCCCCAAGAGAAACAGCCCACAAGATACAGGAGTAACAGATAGTGAGGAAAAGGCTGATGGCCAAAGACCAAATGCAATAGCCTTCCGGCCAAAAGCCAGTGATGACCAAATGCCTCTTCCTTAATCTTAGACCACATGAAAGCTCCACAAGCGTTTGATCACTCTCAGGGAAAGGGGCAGAAAAGGGGCACAGATACTAGAGCAAACCACTTGGGTTTACATTTCATGTCTGCCAGTAGGTGCTATGTGACCTTGAGCAAGTTTTTTAAACAATCTGTGCCCTAGTTTCCTCATTGACAAAAGGGTAATAACAACGGCGCCTATCTCATGGGTTATCCTTTGCACGCAGAACCACGCCTTGCACAGGATAAGCACTCAATTCATGTTGCCAGGTAGTAATAAAAACATTATTAGACATTATTAGTAACGACATATTAGTAATAAAGACATTATTAATGCATGTGGTGATGTATTTGTATACAATCTGTACAGTGAAATCTGTGTGTGTTACTACTTACCAGTTGTGCAACCTGTCATAAGGTCTTTGAGCCTTTGTTTCCTGGTATGTAAAATGTAGATAATAATGTGGATGTAGGGTACCAGGGTCAGGCATGGTGGCTCACACCTGTAGTCCCAGTGCTTTGGGAGGCCAAAGCGGGAGGATCACTTGAGCCCAGGAGTTCAAGACCAACCTGGGCAACAAAGTGAGACCTCGTCTCTGCAAAAATAATAATTATAATGTGGAGTACCTGATAGAAAATGAAGGGCTGGAGAGTAATGCCTCTCGTTGGAATGATGACAACCAGCACTTACAGGGCATATATTAAGTGCCAAGCAGTGTTCTAAATATACTATAGGTACTCAATTGTTTAATCTTCATACAACGCTATGAAGTAGGTGCTATGATTTTCCCCATCTTGCAGCTAAAGAAGCAGTCCCAGAGAAGTTAAGAAATGTGCCCAGTGTGACTCGACTGGGAAATGGCAAAGCTGCGCTTTGAATCTGTGCAGTGTTCCAGAATCTGTGCTCCTATACATTTCACCCTGCCATTCCTCTGCTGTTTGTGTTTGTACTTAAAGTCAACATCAGTGGAGTCTTTTCCCCTAAAAGATATGGACTCTATCTGTTTTTCCTTCTTCGCTAGATGAAAATATATTTGATTATACTAAAAAAAGAAAATGTCTGAATCTAAACTCTGCTGGATTACCTCTACTGGAAATAGCAAATACTCAGACATAGATACTTAGAAATAGCTGAGACACCACTATTTCTAATGTTTACCAAGCTGTTTATCCCCACGGAAGAAGCTCTCCACTCAGATAAGTAATTCATTCAAGCATGGAAACTGAGTAAAAGAGAATTTTTAACATTTTAGAATCTTCCACTAGATATCACTTTCTGACATAAATCCCTCTGTGTATGGGTCTAGTGCTTTTGCTGGATCAAAAGTCTTACCATACTTTAAATCTACACTTAGGTTGTGACCAAAATGAAAATGTGGCCAAAATATTAAATATTCAGCAAGAAATAGGTTAAAAATGTGGTCACAAGTGAAGATGCTAGGATGAGGTGACCTCAAAATCCCACCCAACCTTTCTTGTTGTGCTATAGAAACCATAATTGCTGCGTTTTAAAAAGTTGACTTACTGAGCATATAAAGAATTTCATTTATTTATAATTTTTTATGGAAATTCAGACTTCGAAAGTCTTTCATGCATGGTGTGCAGCTAAAGTCATTTTTCAATTTTGTACCCTTTCGGCAAACTATGTTTTACTTTTGGGGTCCAATTATTTCAGACATGAGCAAGGATTACCTTTTAAAATCAAGGACTAAAGCATGGGTGTTGATAGAAAAAAAATCACATAAAGAATTATTAATAGAAAAGTTCAGAATTTAAAGTGGAGAAAAATACTAAAAGCCTTGAGTTTCTTATTACTGAAGGAGCTACTGCCTCCCTGTGGTGATGAAGTGTCAGTGCCTTCAAACTACATTTGTCTCTTGATTGAAGTTTAGTTTATCCTTAGCATTTTCTGACATGAAAAGCTTTCCTCTTTATGCTTAGTTTATCCTTCTCGAATTTCTTTCTTTGGTCATTCTCTTATTTGTTCAAAGAAGCTTTAATAATATTTTTAAAAACAGAGTAAATTAAAATGTTCACTCAGTTCAAAAGCTATTTCAGCAATCCTACAAATAAGTAGAAAGTGAAAATAATAGGGAGAAAAGTAATATCTCCCAATAGAACAGAAGAGCGCAGAATAATTTTTGCCTCCCAATGCAAATTTTCACAACCCTTCTAAAATTTAATAGTAAAGAACACTTGTCTAGAAATAAAATTGTAATAGTAATTTTTTAGATCACAAGATTCAGAAATGAGGGACAATATATGCGAATGTATAAGTCATCTAACACATGGAAAAATCTTTCATTGATTATTTGAAATGAATTTACAGTTTTCTTTCCAGGGAGTTTTTTGGGAAGATAATTGATTAAATCCCATATGCTTCTCTCCCTGCAGATATCTGAGTGGTAGGTTAGTTCTAACTTTCTAGAATCATGAGCAAGTGTTATTGTTAGTACAAGGTACTACTCCATAAGTCATATTTACCCCTAGTCTATCAGCAGATATGTAACCTACATACTATTGCATACAACATTATTGAATGATAATATCCCTGAGCTATTTTTTAGCCACAACTGCCAAAGAATACTTACTGATGTTACGCAAGATGTTATAAAGTCGTGCAAAGGAGTGTCCATGTTTGGCTCAGACTCCAGGCAAGTAGGGAATTTCTTCACTAGAACACCCTTCCTGTGGCTACAGCCCACAAAAAAAATCCCCACACTGCAGAGTGGACCCAGCAGGCAGAAAGAACATGAACACACAACACTGCAGAAAGCTGTAGTAGCACCTCATTATTTTTATTAACAAGAATAGTAGACAGATGGCCTCATTCAGCATTTTGGAGACAAGCATAGCCTTTCATCAGAATCCATTGATAAGGATTCAGCTTTTAAGGTCTCTCTCTCTCTTTCTTCATGGGTTCTCACTCTGCTGCCCAGGCTGGAGTGCAGTGGCATGATCATAGCTCTCTTCAGCTTTAAACACATGGGCTAAATAGATCTCCCGCCTCAGCCTTCCAAGTAGCTGAGACAACAGGCATGCACCACCATTCCTGGCTCAGCTCCTAAGGTTTATTTGGGGGCAGATTTTAAGTAAATCCTGTGAATAAGAATAAAGGTCTGGGTAAGAACTGTATATCCCAGAGCCAACACTGTGGGGCAAGCATTGAGTGGGTGGGGCCTAGGAGAAACTCTCCATGTGCTGGGGAAAGAATACCTCAGAGGACAGAACCATTCCCAAGACATACTGATTAGCAAGTAGCCCTGAGAGAAGAACCAGAGAATGACAGTGGAATTCTCCATATGTGTATCATTTATACTTTTCTTGTGGATAAATGTATAACAAGTGGCTTGGACTAAGATGCCAAGATAACAGATAGCAAATTCCAAGTGAGCTAAGATGACCGTGGAGAAAAGTAGATGAGGTGGTGCATGTTTCCGCCTAGCACAGGACCTGGCCATTGTTAAACGGGGTTATGTCTATGGCTTAGAGTGACCTTTAAGTCTATTACATAAAAGTGACCCAAAATCAGTCTGCTAGAGTCTTTACCAAGTAGTTGGGGAGACTGGAGACTATACACATTGAGCAAGTTTAAAGGGACAGTTGGAGACAAAAATACAATAGTTTTCAGAATTTTAGCCCATGATCCCCGCTCCTTCAATGCACTATTTAAAGGAGTATGGAGTGAGTTTCAGGTAATTCCATTACTTATTGATATTAAGGTCTTCTGGCCTCAGAAACCTATACATTAGTAATCTGGCTGGATATTGGTAGAAAGACACCTAAATCGGGTGAACTTTATCCATCCTGAGTGGACAGATAAGGTAACATAGTGCATCTTCTGGAATCTGTCCCAATGTGGCACCCATCTCACTTATTATTTGTTTTCTCAATATTTAATCCCTATTCTTTGCAACACAGATCAAAAAGTAAATCCTCATGGTCACTGTGATCTTTGTTTCATAAGTAAGTTTCAGTCATCTCAAATAATGGAAACTTATTATACCAAATGAACACATTTGGGAGTAAGGGTGAAAGGATTCCAAAAATGGCCATGTTTCAAGATGCAGGGCGGTCTAGAAACTATCACCCAGCAGAGTTAATGAACCTTCATCCTAATGTTCCACCATCAGTACACCTCTTCCACCCCTTGTCTGTTCTTAGTCATTTTTTCTCTCATTACAGAATGGCTGCTGCTATCTGAGTCTTTCAACTTTTCAAGGAGGAGAGTATAATTAGTCTAGTTAATTATCACTATTCTTACTAAGGAAACTTTTTCCTATCAAGTCATTTCATAGGTTCAGCAACCACTCTATGGATTAGGTGCCCTTAGAAAACTTGATCCCACCCCTTTGCTTAAGGAAGAGACGGAGGCTGGCTCCTTAGTCCAGCAGAGATGCAAGCAGGAGGATGTGGACATGCTGATTGACATGACTAGTATACTAATGTTAAGGATTAGGGTTTTCCACTCTGTACAGACAACTTTAGACTTTATTGATTAACAGATCTTATCTGCTATGGGAACAGATCCAAATTTAACATATAGCATAGCTACATTATTATTAAACACATTTTGTGATCATGTCCTTCTTAATAAATTAAAGTAAGCTCTGGAACATGTTTAAACATGTTTCTATTTGACAATCACAGCTTCAATCATCTATTTAATCATAAGAAATCCCCAAATCACTCCACAGAGCTATTATTTTGTGGAAGGTCTTGCAGAAAGGTGAGGATTTTCAACCCAGTTATCTATCCTTCAACAGATACAGGCAGATTCTTAAGTGTTACAGATAGCTAATGATATCGACTTAAAACCAAAAGGTGCAGATGGGGAAGCAGATGTAGCTGTCACCGTATATATAGGCTGAGTATGCACAGCAGGTGCACTGAATGTTCTTGACAAAGAACCTGCAATAATAAAACATTAGCTCCCTGAAACCATGCTGGACTTTAGACTCCAAATGGAAAATAATCATTAGAGTCATTTACAACAAGCCATGTCAGAAGTGTGTATGGCACTCAATAAGTAAATATAATTCAAAAGGCCCAATGTAAATATACAATAAGATAAGAAGAGTCACCACACAACAAACACAAAAATAGAAGTCTATTGGTCCAAAGTCTGCTCAGAGACTGTCACATTTACTTCTCTAACTCCAGGCAGAGCGATGTCTATCTACACCATAACAGTTACCTAATCAATTAACAAACATACCTAATTAAGAACATTGCATAACATGCCTTGGCAATGTATTTTGTGGTCCTAAAAAGTGGGAGACATCATCCTTAAAATAATTAAAGACTTTTTTTTTTTTTTTGAGATGGAGTCTCACTCTGTCGCCCAGGCTAGAGTGCAGTGGTGCGATCTCGGCTCACTGCAACCTCCACCTCCTGGGTTCAAGCAATTCTCCTGCCTCAGCCTCCTGAGGAGCTGGGATTACAGGCATGCACCACCATGCCCAGCTAATTTTTGTATTTTTAGTAGAGACAGGGTTTCACCACGTTGGCCAGACTGGTCTCAAACTCCTGACCTCAAACGATCCACCTGCCTCGGCCTCCCAAAGTGCTAGGATTACACTTTGGGAGTAAACTGAGCCATCATGCCTGGCCGAAAGACAATTATTAATCAAGCCATTTCACAATTTATTACTCAGAATCTTGTTTTCTCAACATCCCTATTAAAATAAAGAACCTAACTCTGGGTTTTCATCAAAACCCTGAATTCAATGATAACATTCTCTTCAGTTACATGATATTGTACTACCATTAATATTTCAGCAACCTGATGGTCTTTTTAATAGAAATACTTCCTTGCTGAAAAAGATATACTTGATAAATCAGTAGGCTTAATGTTCTCATTAAAAATAGAATTTTAGAATTAAAACATTGCAGGAGGCCATACAGGATGGCATAATCTGTGCTCCACAGAGAAGGACTGTGTCTGACTCTGTGCTCCCTAACTACCTTATTAGTATTTAGTAAATAATTAAAGAAGAGCAATTTCATCTATTCTTATAACTTCAACTATTATTCTATGCTTATGGCTCCCAAAACTGAGTCTCCTGAGTCCAAAATGCACATTTCCAACTGACTGCTGGACTTCTTCCTATGAGAGTCCCAAAACATAACGCTGCTCTTGGCTGACATTGCCATTTAAATTGTGGCCTGCCACCGCAGCAGCACTGGTATCACCTGAGAGCTTGTTAGAATGCAAAACCTCAGACCTACTGGATGGAAATCTGCATTTTATCATTATTCCATGAGGATTCATGTTCAAGTTTGAGAAGCACTGCTCTGTGATTCTTTCATCTCTTCTTTACAAATGTTTTCAAACATGCAGAATACTTAATCTATTAGCATCTCACAAGGATTTGATAAAGATTAATTTTTAAACCTCTGCAGATTAAGTTACTTTTAAATTGGCTTGAAGAAAAGGCTCTAAGCCACTAAATAAAGTGAAATGTGATCCTTCCTTATTGGAGATTCTTTATTCAGTATACTTATCACTTCAAAGTGACATCTTTACTGCTACTCATAAGTAATCTCCAGATTTGCTATTCTTAGAAAAAGTTCTAATTTCTACAAAAATTGTTGATTTTGTTGATTTTCCTAATTTGCGAAAACAAACAGTGCAGTCCCCAGAACAGGTTAAATGTACACACAGGATCATTCTGTGGATGCTTCACCCTGTACCCTATGAAGGCAGTTGAACAAGATCTCGACCAGAAAACAGCAGCTTCCCCAGCACAGCAGGCCACACTTTCCACAGGAAACAGACTCATAACACCAAGCTCTACAATGTACTTTTATCCACTTAAATACATGGTGATTGCAGTTGGAAAATACACAGTTCTGTGGTGAGTGTGTCCACAATGTCCTGCTTGAGAGCATTCTTCTAATCGGCAAACATCTGCTACGTAACTGTCTACCCACTTTCTTTTAATGACAGTATCAAAGACTGCCAGATGGCCTTTTAGGTGAAAGTTCATAGCCCCTCTGATTGTGTTATCATGTAAAATGGAGTTAAGTATTTCCTCGTAAAATTCTGGTCAAAGTTTACTTTGGTATGTCATATACAAATCCTTTCTAACTCAGCAACATTCTTTTCTCTAAAGGTGTAAGTCACTCACAGCATTCAGCAACTTTCAGCTGTTGTTTGACTTGTCACTGAAAGTATTTTACAGAGATCAGGTGACCAACAGTGATATTGTGGAGGGATTCTTGAATGAATTGGGTAAAGAAATAGGACCTAATGATTTCAATTGGCCCTTTTAACTCCAAAAGTCCAGTTTCCCAAACTGCATTCATGAGTGGTGAATGTATGATTGTTACATCAAGTCTCAGTTGAAATTCATTAGAGGAAAAGTAGATGAATCTTGATCATCAAATAACTAAGCAATTATGCTTCTTAATTGGCCTGGGGAAAAAATTTTGAATAATTTTTAAGACTTTCATTTAAAAAAAAAACACATGTATTTTATGCTTATCAGAAGAATTGATATTCAATTTTCTCCTTAGCTTTAGAAATGGATTAATACTTTCAAACTATCACTTTTTTGCTCTTATGAAAGTCTCCATTGATTCGCTTTGTTCATCTCATTAAACATTGTGTTCTACATGGAACTTAATTCAGAGAACCCCCAATTATACAATGTAGCCTGAACATACACGGATACCCTTACATTTAGAAGGTAAATTAATAACAATTTTTGAATAATTTCCTCTCTCTTAGAGTTGCAGTTTGTGTCTTGAATACCTATGGCACTACATTTTTTTGAACTGTTGTTTAAAACTAAAGGATTAACCAAAAAAAACACAAATCATTCCATCAGTGGTGCAATTTAAGTTTTTCCTGCTGTGAAGTTTTAGATAAGATTAATCGAAGACCAAAATATTTGCAAACAGTACAAATCAGGCTTGAACAACGTAGAGTAAAAACTGAGCTTTAAAATTGCTCCTTGAAAATTAGTACGCAGAAAATGTAGAAAAAGGTAGGCAATAACAAAATGTAAGAAAATAGACACACAGAAAAAAAAAAACCAAGTCTCAAAGAAAAGCAACTGAAGATGCTGGTCAGTATGGATTGCATAGGCAGGGAAGAAAAAAAAATCAAATATATTTACTAATGTAACTTCACTGTTCCATACCTTAATATTATTCTGTTCACTAGATAATAATACATTAAGCCTAGAACAGCAGTTGTTTCAATAGGTAAACAAAGGAGGAAAAATGAACAGAAGAAAGGAGACTTAATTTCATAAACTATTAAAAAGCAAACAAGAAAAATAGAAGTATCTGTAGAATAACTCGACAAAATCCTCAAGATGAACGCAAGTCAAGCATTTGAAGAGTACAAAAAGTATATATGCATGTATAGTGGATACATGGGAAATGAAAATAAAAATGTAAAGACGGATGTTAGAAAGGAAATAATCCGGCGGGGCGAGGTGTCTCATGCCTGTAATCCTAGCACTTTGGAAGGCTGAGGCAGAAGGATTGCTTGAGGCCAAGAGGTCAAAACCAACCTGGCCAACATAGTGAAACCTCATCTCTATTTTTTTTAATTTTATAAAAGATAAAGGAAATAATCCTAGTTTGTCCGCAGTTTGAAAATAACTGAAAAAAATACCATGTTCATTTAAAATAAAAGCAAGTGCAATAAGCGATGGAATTTAATTTGTAACAGCCAGTAGAGAATGCATTTGGTTTTGACACTAAATAGATACCAAATACAACACCTAAATTTCATGCTTGGGTACAACTAGAATCCCTCTCCAATACACCTTTTCAGCTGTGTCTTTTATACCATTTTTCTAGCAGAGAACTGGGGTACAATCTGCTATATAGTATACAATGTTACGAGGCCAAAGTGTTTGGATTTTATTGGGAGGGCAAAAGGAAATGACTGAATCAGACCTATATTCAGAAATAGCACTATTGTTGCAGTGTGGAAAGTGAATTGAAAAGAGGAATAGAGACAAGGAGATTGGAGAAAGTAGGCTAGTTAGGAAGCTATTTCACCAAGCCAGGTGAGATATAATGAAGGCAGAATAACAGTAGGATAGAGAACTGGAAATAGATTACGGAAATACTAGAGAGGTTGAATTTTTACAATGTGGTTACCAAAGATGTTGAGAAGAGTAAGAGTTGAAAATGATTCTTTGGTTTCTGGCCTGAGCTGGACAACTAAGTACACTCATTAGATGCAGTCTCTGAGTCTGGGAATATGAGAGGGAAGTCTATCAAGTGGGGAACTAAACAGAGAAATGTCAGCTCAGTTTTGGAATCTGCCAATAAAAGAATAAATTTATCCTGTTACATCTGTGTACATAGATGATGTCTAAGATCATTTTTAGAGATTATGCCAATAGAAGTAGTAGATTCAAAAATGAATTCCAAAACAGTTCTGGGTAATATACCAAAGCTACTCAGTGCTGCTAATAATTTAGCAAATATTCTTTATCCATCCTACTGTATTAGTCTGTTTTCACACTGCTATAAAGAACTACCTGAGACTGTATAATCTATGGAGAAAAGAGGTTTAATTGACTTACAGTTCCACAGGTTTAACAGGAAGCATGACTGGGAAGCCTCAGGAAACTTAGTCATGGCAGAAGGCGAAGGGGAAGCAAGCACGTCTTACCACGACAGAGCAGGAGAGCGAGCGAGCAAAGGCGGAAGTGCCACACACTTTTAAACGATCGGATCTCACGAGAACTAACTATTACGAGAACAGCAAGGGGAAAATCTGCCCCCGTGATCCAGTCACCTCCCACCAGGCCCCTCCTCCAATTTGACATGAGATTTGGGCAGGGACACAAACCCAAACCATATCATCCACGTTCTTTAAAAGAGTGCTGTGGTCTAAGCGTTTGGGTTCCCTCAAAGTTCCTATGTTGAAACCTAATCTCCAATATGACATTTAAGAGGTGGTGAAACGGGAAAAGTTCCCTTAACCCCCTGGCTGGGTGTACGATGAGGGTGTGGCTCGCTTCTTCAGTTCCCCAATGCTCAAACCTCTAGGGGGAGTATGCAGAAAGGCAGGTGTGGGGCTCCCACCCCACAGCAGTGTTTAGGGGTGAATGTTCACAGCTGAAGCCCAACTGGGCGTGTGTTACAGTACGCGCTTTCAGTTTAGGCGTCTGCAGGCAGCTTGTGTCAAGTCAATTAGACCACCTGCCTTATCGCAAGGACAAAGGGCTTTCTGTATCCCAGGGTTTCTTGCCTTGGTGTACCGGGAGAATCGGATCCCACGTGGGCTTGAAGAATGAGTGCAAGGTTTTATTGAGTGAAAGTTCTCAGCAGATGGATGGGGAACCAGAAGGGAGATGGAGTGGTAAGGTGGTTTTCCCCTGGAGTCAGGCAGCTCAGCAGCCCGGGCCCTCCTTCGGAGCCCCAGCCCAACTCCGTGTCCTTCCACTGGTTGGCCTGTCGGTGTCTACTGGAGTCTCCAGTTGTGCTTTTCTGCCGACCTGCGCCTCTCGACATCCTGCTGTTTTTGTGTTCTTCCGCCAAAGTGTTCCTTCTGATGTCCAGCCGCTTGTGTGTGCCCGCTAGGGTCTCTAGGTTGTTAAAAGCACAGGATGGGGGCATGGTGGGCCAGGGTGATCTTGGGAAGTGCAACATTTGGGCAGGAAAACAGAAATGCCTGTCTTCACCTAGGTCTGTGGGCACAGGCCTGGAGGTGAAGCCCTAGCCAAGGACCACGTCCTTCGCTTCCTAGCACTTCTCTGCCTCCCTCCCAGATCAGTGGGGCCTTTAGGAAGTGATTAGAGAATGAGGGGTACACCCTCATGAATGGGATTAGTGCTTTTACAAAAGGTGCCTGTGGAAGCTTGTTCATCTCTCTTCCTTCCACCATGTGAGGACACATAGAAGGTGCCATCTACAAAGCAGAGAGCCATCACCAGACACCAACTCTACTTGATTGTGGACTTCCCAGCCTCCAGAACTGTGAGAAATAAATTTCCATTGGTTGTAAAATACCCAGTCTAAGGTATTTTGTTCTGGCAGCCCAAATAAACTAAGACAGGGCTAAACATTCTTTTCAACAGTCTATGTAAGTAGATAATTTAGAAATAGATAAATTATACACAAAAATGATCCCAGGCGATTGCTTTTAAATGGTAAGCTAAAAGGGTATGATAATGTATTTGTTCATCCTTATCCCTAAATTCAGCTGTAATTGATTTAGAAGTAGAGGACAGTTTAGGGCTAAGTACCAAGACAAGAAACAATGGCACAACACCATTCTTAAAGGACATAACTTAAGAGAACAGGCAAATTAAACAGGTGTCATCATTACAATGTCTTTCCTCAATTCAAAATATGTGAACTTGGCTGGGTGCAGTGGCTCACACCTGTAATCCTAGCACTTTGGGAGGCCGAGGCAGGTGGATCGCTTGAGGTCAGGAGTTCAAGACCAGCCTGGCCAATATGGTGAAACCCTATCTCTACTGAAAATACAAAACTTAGCCGGGCGTGGTGACAGGCGCCTATAATCCCAGTTACTCGGGAAGCTGAGGCAGGAGAATAGCTTGAACCCAGAAGGTGGAGGCTGCAGTAAGCCGAGACTGTGCCACTGCACTCCAGCCTGGGCAACAGAGCAAGACTCTGTCTCAAACAACAACAACAAAAAACTACATGAACCTCTATCTCCCTTTTTAAAAACACACTAGCCTTATGACAAAAATGAGTAACTATTGGGAGTGATAAAAAATACTCTAAGATTGATTGTGGTGATGTGATTACATAACTTCATGAAAATATTCAAAATTATTGACTTGTGTACTTTAAGTAGATGAAGTGTATGATGTGTGAATTATATCTTAAAGTTGTTATTTTTTAAAGGAGTAGCTTTTAAATCTAATGATTTTAAATACTCTAATTTTACATTAGGCTTCTCAGGTTTTACTAGATTTCAAAATAGCCAGAAAAACAGTGAAAAGTATATTTTATTGGCATTTAGGCCTAGCACAGTTCAATTCAAATAAAATATAACAATGCAATTTATTTAAGCTAATTGAAAATAACATATAAACAATTTTTTCTTAAGTTTCTGTTTTACCATCATATGATTGTGTTCATGCAAGTACAGTCATTAAAACTGTCCTCCTAAGCATATATCATAGCACCACCTTTTATTTGCAGTACTTGATATGTAAATTTCATTGTCAAAACATATCTGGCTTTATCAATGTAAACATATTTGCTACAAGTAAACTTTAAAGGTAAAAGTGAATACCAATGAATAAATCAAAATAGAACTGAGCATCACATGATATCATTAAGCAAACATTATATAATACTGTTATCAATAAGAACCACAACTTAATAAATTTCACAAAAAGGAAGGAAAAACAAAAAGTAATGTGTAAACTGCCAAAGTAGTGTTAAAATACTGAAGAATATAACATAAAATTTACCTCAGAAAAACAAGGGAAAAATAACAAAACCATGCTGTGAAAACTAAATTTGGTTTAGTAGTTACAACAGTCATTTTACTGCAAAGGCTTACTAAAATGCACTCCAACAAAACGATTTATTTTCTATCTCCCTTTTTAAAAAAAACTGTTGTGTTTAGTCACATAGGTTGGATATTTTGTGGAAATTTCACATTTATTGTCAGCTGCGGGATTGTTACCCAAAAAAAACTTTCATCTCTAAACTATCTTTCCAAATAACCAAAAACATTATCATCATGAAAATTACCATTATAAAATCAAATAATTCCTAAACAAATCATAAAAATAAATCTGCCTTACCCTAGTAAGTACAGAAAAAGTGTATACATAAGTGCTGAAAATTACAGAAAAATATTCAATGAATAAGCAAAAATGTTCACATTTATCATTACTAATGTTTTTTAGCTTTCTGGCTAAAATTAAGGAACAAGTTTTTAAAAGGTGAGCAAGGAAATTCAGTGCCACTTTGGGTCTGTCTGCATTATACAAATAAATTACATCTGTGGTACAAGGCAGACTCTATTTTTATTAAACATAATTAAGTTATAAAGACCTCAAATTTCTAGAACCAGTTATAACACTGTGGTAAGCAAAATAAATTTGTTCTTATTGCTCTCATTATAATTCCAGCTTAATCTACAAATGTGAATATTTTCCCTATGTTGTCTCAAACCATACTAATACAAAAAATATAGAGCAATATCTGCTGGTTTCCACAGATAAATGGAAAAAGGAAAAAATGAAATTTGAATATTATTTCATCTTAAGTGTCTTTAACATGTTTAGCACTTCAAGCAGCACTGGACACAGCAAGTTTCTTCAAGTGATCCATAAACACTTGTAAACTAACATCATCTGTAAGAATAGGTGCTCCAGACTCCTAGAGGAAAAAAAGTATTTGTTATGATTAAAACATAGGGTGATACCATGGAATTTATACACAAATGTTTAAAATAGACAAGGAAATCCTTTGAAATAGAACAATGCCTATGGTCCTATTAAATAAAAAGAATCTAACTTGCCTCCGTCCCTGGTTCCTGGGAGGAAGACTCTACATCCTTAGAATTCCCGATAATAGGAGTGTCTTTATTCATAGGCTGATGGGATCACATATGAGTTTATGCTATGAGATGAGATGAATCAGGATGGCGGCTAGTCACTACAAAGACTAACAATGTAATTAGAGGCTTGGGGCTTTAAAAGAAAGCCTGACCTCCAGACCCTTTCTCCCTGGCATTTTAACAGAAATCCCAGCTGGAAGGAAGCAAACTCATAATATCATTTTTAAAATAAACTATGCTTCTCAACTTTTCAGGTCATTTTAATTGATTTCTGTAGGTTCCAAGTAATTAACAAGAGTTAGGGAAAATTCCTATTATCCATTTTAATAAAAACTGTGTTGACAGAATGATCTTAGTAACCCAATCCATTAACAATGAAACTTTACTTCAGCAAAAGAAGGTATTTCTAGAAGATTTTTTATCTGAATTTTATATTTTTCTTCTTATACTCAAGTTCTTCTTAATTATAAATATTCAATGTCTAAAACAGGGAAATTAAGTAATTTCAGCAAATTAATGGCAAATGTGAGACGAGAACTTACAGCTCCTGTGATTCTAGTCTGGCATAGCCACAAACATGCCATGACCTCTCCTGAATAAAGGGAAATCAATTTTATCGTGTTTATTCAAAAGAACTTGAAAGATCTGATAATGAAAGGAGGCAATCCCTTACTGAGATTAAGGACATAGAGTCTGGAGCCAGAATGCCTAGGCTCAAATTCTGGCTCTCCCACTTCCTACCCATATGACTGAAGAAGTTACTTAAACTATGTCTTAGTTTCCCCACGTGTAAAACAAGGATAATAACAGGACCTATCTTACACAGGTTGTTGTAATGATTAAATGAGTTAAATTCTAGAAAGCAAACAGAACAATACCTCATACAGAAAGCAAACAGAACAATACCTCGTACACACAGTAGACATACAACACGTTTTAGCTATTTTTATTGGTCCTTCTGTTGAAAAATCTGCAACAATGAAATACTTTTCTTTATTCTATATGCATAGCTAACATAGAGAATTACAAGTCTCAAAACTGTAACCTAAACCAATACAACCTCATGGTTCTTACTTTTTTCTTTCTGTTACTATGCCTGATTTTTTCATTTTACAATGTTTTCCATCTCAAGTCACGCAATCTCAGAGCCATTTCTCCGAGTCAAGACAAAATATGTGGATTTCCTAATTTACATACCACAGAGCTCCTACTTGAAATATAAATACCAATGCTCAATTCAATTTTATAAAAATTAGCAGTTAGCTGATCTCAACTTTTCAAATGGATCCTTTTTCTATTCAAAATATATCCAAGACTAAGCAGAAAGGTACAAGCTTTACATTATTCAGTATACGAAGCACTACAGCAACAGAGGCCTCCAGCACCGTCACAGAAGTGTTGCAGTGGCGCCCTCTTACGGCCGTTCGTGGATAATACTTATCATAGGGTCCTTGATTTCTGACCCCCAAAAAATCCTGTGAGTTATTAGAGTCCATTAATTTTTAGTAAAATGCTTGTTTACTAAGTTATTTCCCTTAAATGCAATCAGAAAATTAACTTAATGATTAAAAATTCAGAATCTGGAGTCAGACAGACCTTGGCTAAAATCTAGACCCTGCCACAGTTTAGCTACATGATCTTGCATAAAATACTTAATCTATATGAGTCTCAATTTCCTCTCATGAAATATAGGATTACTAGTATCCACCTTATAAAAGTTAATTAAATGAGAGTACACTGAAAGCATAGTGACTAAAACGTAGTAGATTCAGTTTATTAGATATCATGATTATTAAAATGTTAACATCATTACTCATAAAAATCTTAAGAAAGACCTGAGCACTCTTATTTATGCCTGTAATGCCCCTACTTCCAGGCAGTAACAATTACACTTCATAGTTTAAAATAGGTTTCCTTTCCCATGTTAAATATAAGAAGTGACTTTTTTTTCCATTGATAACAGTGAAAACTAATAGCTAATATTTACTGAGTATTACTGTCCATTTCAAGCACCTTTTATTAAACTCTATAGACAAGGAAGTGAAAACAAAGAGAAGTCAAGTAACTTGCAGAGTCTGCATTTTCCATTACCAGCCTTCCACTATTCCAAGATTAGTCTCCTTTACTTGTTATAACCTCCCCACCTTTTAGAACTTTTGGACCTTGGATTCAATTTATTTATCTATATTACAAAAACTCCTTAACTCCTAACCACCTCCATAGATTTCCAATATTCTAATCTCTGCTCTCTCCTGTCCAGATCTATTGTATTCAATATATGCTATGTTTAAGGTGCTATGGAAAATCAAAAATGAAAATGACAGTTATTGCCTCAAGTAATTAATAATCTAACAGGAGCAATGCCATAAGAAATGGAGGGGGGAAAAGGGATGACAGGACAGGGATATTACACAAATTCAATCATGCAATTGTAGGATGGTGCTATGGTTTGAATATCCGTCCCTTCTAAAACTCATTTTGAAAATCCCCAATGTGGCAGTATAAAGGCGGGGCCTTTACGAGGTGACTGGGTCATAAGGCCCTCATGAAACAATTAAAATCTATTCATGGATTTTCTCAGGCGCGGTGGCTCACACCTGTAATCCCAGCACTCTGGGAGGCCGAAGTGGGCAGATCACGAGGTCGGGAGATAGAGACCATCCTGGCCAACATGGTGAAATCCCGTCTCTACTAAAAATACACAAAAAAATTAGCTGGTATGGTGGTGTGCACCTGTCGTCCCAGCTACTCAGGGGGCTGAGGCAGGAGAATCACTTGAACCCAGAAGGCGGAGGTTGCAGTGAGCCAAGATCGCGTCACTGCACTCCAGCCTGGCAACAGAGCAAGACTCCGTCTCAAAACACAAAACAAAACAAAACAAACAAACGAAAAACATTATGGAAGCATGCTCTAGAAATTTTTAGTAAATAAAATGGGCCCTCACCACTGCTGCAAAAGTCTTCTATTAATCTTCAGTTTATTTTTGTATTCTTTACAACTGTTTTTAATCTTTTCTAGTTTTTTGGTCCTTAACTCCAGCCTTTTTCACTCCTAAATAATCTCATATTATTGAAAAGAAACAGGCAATTACTCAATGTGAGTTTTCACTCCACCTAAAAACCTTTCTGTCTTCACCCTTCTTACCTTTTGCTTTTGCAGAAATAAGTGTCCTGCCTCCTTACCAATGCTTAACCTCCATATAGTGCTTATGATCATATTCTCTCCTGAGGATCTTAAATATCTGTTCTTTTGTGTCTTTCCTATACTGGCTCTTTATGCTTGGTCTCCAAATAAGTTCTGTGCCCTTACTGTAATAACAATCATCTGCCTATCCTACTGCTTATCCTCAGGTTAAATCTGCAAAAGAATCATTCATACTTTCAACCTCCGCTTCTTTGCCACCCACTAATTTCTTACAAATTTGTCTTCTTACTCAACTACCATACTAAAGCCACTTACAGAAGGCCACAAATAACCTATCCATCAAATCCAAGCACCTTTTCTCACTCTGTATCCCCCTTCAACTGTCTCTGGCATGTCTCTTTGTTACCTCCTTCTTCTTCCTTCTATAGAGTCACCTTTTATGACACACTACTTTTCATTCTGCCTCTCTGATAATTCACTAGACACTCCTACTACTTGTACTCCCCTGAAGTTTCTTGTCTCATCTCTCCTTTACCTCTTTACTCTCTCTTTAGACAAGCATTTACTGTTATGACTTTAAGTATCACCTTTCTCGTCCTTGCCCTGACCATCAAACCCAAATTGCCAACAGCCTACTCAACATGGCCATAATCAATATAGTCATCTTATTGTGGCTCAATAAGGCCTTCTAGGTAGTACCTCAAACTCAGTGTCTAAACCAAACAATTTCTCTCCACTCTCTCATTTATTGACACATGTTCTCCTGGTCACTCAGGCTCAAAACCCCAAAATACCCTGTTTCCCCTCACCTATTTTTTAAAAATTCAAGACTACATTAAAGTTGAGAGAGAAGTACAATAAACACCCACATAGCATACCTAAATCCTAAATTAACTGTTAACATTTTGCCACATATGCTTTATGTTTCTACATTACTTTTCCTTTTTTCTTCTTTTTGTTGAATAACTTCTGGAAATTGAAGCCATCATGACATTTTATCCCTAAATACTTCAATATGTATCTCCTAAGATCAAGAAGAATCTCCCACATAACCACACCATTATCACTCTCAAGAAATTTAGTAATTCTGTACTAGTTATCTGATATATGATCTATATTCAAATCTCACAAATCATCCCAATTATATTCTTTATAGCTATTCTCTCTCTCTAATCCAGGATCCAATCAGAATTCAGATTTTGTGCATAGTTGCCATGCCCTGGAATAATTACTTTCCTGCAACTTCTAATCAAGTCCTATTGAGTCTATTTGTGAAATATCTCCCAAATCTATTCCTTTCACCATCTTGTCTTTATTCCCTCTCACTTGGATTATTTTCATAAATATACTTTCAATCTACAGATTGCTTCCATTTAATCTTAAGATTCAACTATACTATCTAAGACTCAAATCTGCCCCTCTGTCCACCTTCAATGACTCTCCATTACTTACCAAATAAATATTCAACTTCTCACTCCTCAACCTGACATTCAAGATCCTCCACAATTTAGTTGTACAACACATTTCCGTTTTATGTTCTTCTCGTCAGCTCTACATGTAGTCTTTTATCTTTGCCCATACTATTCTCTACCTAGATTTCCCTTCCTCATGCAATTTCCAACTACCAAAATAACCATTCTTTAAATGAAATGTTTCTTTTTTCTGAGCTCTTTTCTGATTACATACCCTCTTCCTGCTACCACCATGTGACCTCCTTCCATCTTCCTCTTCTAACCTTTTAATACTTGATAGCTTTCTAATGACAAATATCCCATTCTGCCTTGTCATTTACTTAGTTATGTATCTTATCTCTAATAT
The DNA here is from genome assembly GCF_008728515.1 of Papio anubis. NCBI lineage: Eukaryota > Metazoa > Chordata > Mammalia > Primates > Cercopithecidae > Papio > Papio anubis. The sequence continues at coordinate 67,498,452 of NC_044982.1, read as the reverse complement.
TAGACTACAAGCTCTTCAAAGGCATGGTTAATAACTGCACCCTAAAGAGCCAATATAAAGTCCTAAACATACTGGACACTCAATAAATGTTGATATATTATACCAAGAGGTTAATACTTTTTTTTTTTTAAGAGATGGAGTCTTGCTATGTTGCCCAGGTTGGTCTCAAACTCCTGGCCTCAAGTGATCCTCCTGCCTCAGCCTCTCGAGCAGCTGGGATTGCAGGCATAAGCCACCACACCCAGCAGGACTTTTACCAAATTAAACTATACCAATAATGATTTGCAGGGTTCCTGCCCTCCTGCTCAACTATGATTCCTGGCCTCTCTTGGCTTATTGTAGCCTTTTGTGGTTCACAACCTAGCATTAAACTTGAGTCACCACTTCCTGTCTTATACACTTTATTGCTTTCTGTCTCAAGGGTATAGTGCTAAACTTGGAGTCTATTTGATAGGATCACCTTTTTTCTATGGTGTCACCAAATATTAATTCTGTTTTCTACTCTCATTTTTACATTACTTTTCCAACAGAAATCATTACTAAATACACAGGAAAAAAAAATGTAGCTTTCACTAAAATAATAAACAATAAATACACAAAGAAATAATTTCCAAGACCTGCTATTTAAACTTACCTGCCCCCAGGCATACATATTATTATGAGTCTGTGAAGGGTTGACTTTTGAAAGGAGGAAACGGGCCTTAAAAGCAAAGAAGAAATAACATTATCCACAGAAAATTTCAGTCAATATCAGCTGAATAATTATATCATGCAAAATCAATTTTATTTAGTATGTGTTGGTAAAATTAATTTTATTAAATTAATTTTTAAAATATTAAACTTTGAAATGTATAGGTCACTATGTGTTACAAATAAACAATAAATGCACCTCTTCTCTCCAAATCATACATCCAAAATAACAAATACATTGTTGAATCCAAAACTCAGCATATAAAAATTATGTGTGCAACAATTATGACAAGGTTAGTGTGAAATTACGAAATACTCGGTCAGAAGTTCAAAATCCCAAAAAATGATAAAAATAAAAGCCATAAAAATCTGTGTGTTCTTTTGTTTAAAATAATGACCCTTATACTTTCTTAAACCACAGGTGATTCTATGAGACAAGTGATCCAACATTTCATCCTTCTACCCACTATGGCTTATCATCATGAAAATAATAACCAGAGTAAAAGAGGAAAATGGTAATACACATAGTGAGATCTCAATGAAAGAACCAGTAAGATTTTTAATTCATAATGGAAGGACATAGAAACATCTTTTGAAGTTTAGTATCATACAAAATCTTTTTGTACTCTCTAAGGAATCAGTTTAACCTAACAGTGAAGAGCACTGGCCCTGGAGTACTGGACTCAAATCCCACTGCTGCATTTACTGTGTTTCCTTGGCCATAAGTAACCTAGATCTCAGTTTTATTGTCTGTTAAATGAAAATAACACTAGAATTCTTATGAGGATCAAATGAGATAAGGCATGCAGAAGTACTTTGCAAATTCTCAGTAAGAAATAACTCATGTAAATACAGTAAAACTAATAACAATTATCATTTCTGAGTAATAGTTATTGATATTTGCTACCTATTTTATAATACCATACTAGGCATTAGGGAATACAAAGCATAGTCCCTGCCTTCAAAGAGCAAGTAAAACAAATGAATAACAACTTACAATTAATTTATTACAACTCTTTTAAGAATTACAAAAGAGAAGTAAGAAGTATTTTATGAGAGTATGTTAAGAAACCTAACTTAGCCTTCTGAAGGTCTCAAAGCAACTGTGTATGTATATACATGTATCTAATGTATATGTATCCTCATAATCCTAAAAACCACAAAACCTTTTCATAATACCACAGTGTTTTCCTATTACATAAAATTTTATTTTCTAGAAAACTGGAATAATGGAATGAAGACAATGAAAAAATGTAAGTTACCACAAATGTCATATTCATAGACTTTAAGAGTAAATAAACAGCTTTAAGAAAAGTATATTATTTTCCAAGCTGCTCACATCTTCTTGTTCAACCAAAGCTAGTATATCACCACAATGCCATCCTGGCCCTGTTCAAGAAGCTAGGCTAGAGACAGGAGATGATGGAAACTGCCAAGTTTAGGCAACTAGTCAATAATCTTACTGCTTTGCTCTCAAAAGCTAATGCAAAAAGTAAGCACTAATACCTTCCCCTCCTATCTCCTTACCTTTCTGTCCGCTTTATGAAGCAATCTATTAAAATCAGAAGGCAAGGAGGTACACCTCACTGCAAACCTAACAACAAACAAACACACAAACAAATTAACACTACTTACCTGGCTGCCTCCATGTTCAGTGTCAATGTATCTTGGCATTGGAAATCTGGAGTGAAGAATTTCCTGTGCATCATCCACTGGGGCTTGCAGAAGGTGGCGGAAATTTTCATATTCAGGCATGTCCTGGTATCCTGACTTCCGCCACTGTGCTATGGTCTAATTTTAAAACAATTAAAGAAATTACTTTAAATTTCTTGCCCATACAAAAATCTTGAGGTTTTTCCAAAGACAGTAATCTTTAGAAACTAAGAAAATTATAGACCATTATTTCATTTACCTCAATTTTTTTAAAGTTAAAAACATTAATTTCAGTAGAGAAAATATTCTTAATAAATATAAAATTAGAATATTTCTTCTCCTTTAAAAGTAAAATGAAAGAATACTTAGGTAAGTCAGAAAATGTTTAAAACACTATGCTTACCAAATGAATGTTAGTTAAAAGCTATCTACCTAAGCTTATGATGCGTGAAAGCAATTGAATCAATCCATTTATTAAGGTAAGTAGCTCTAAAAACCATGTAACTAAATTATCTAAAAATCTTATACCTAGTTTATTTTCTAAGTTAGCTGAATCAGTCAACACATTCTTCTATAGCTTTATACCTCTGTATAAAACAATCATGTGCATTTCTGATTTCTCCTTTAACAAGCTACTTGAAAAAGTAAAAATCACCATAAAAGAAACAAAAAGCAAAAAAAAAAAAAGCTCTGTCAGTATTACAGGTTTTTTTATTTTTTAACAGAGGCAACGAAGTTAAAACAGGTATTATTCTTAACAAGTAAAGGGCATTAGAAACTGGTATCAACTAAAAATAATTTACAATAATAATAATAATTAAATCTTTTAAAAGTCCTGGGTAGGTCAGGCGTGATGGCTCACGCCTGTAATCCCAGTACTTTGGGAGGCTGAGGCGGGTGGAACACCTGAGGTCAGGAGTTCAAAACCAGCCTGGCCAACATGGTGAAAACCTGTCTCTACTAAAAGTGCAAAAATTATCTGGGCGTGGTGGCGTGCGCCTGTAGTCCCAGCTACCCAGGAAGCTGAGGCAGGAGAATCACTGGAACCCAGGAGGCAGAGGCTGCAGTGAGCCAAGATAGCGCCACTGCACTCCAGCCTGGGTGAAAGAGCAAGACTCAGTCTCAAAAAAAAAAAAAAAGTCCTGGGTAGTACTATTTAAAAGAATATTTTGAGCAATGTCTTTATTATTACAGTACAAATCTTTTTAAAAATTTTTTTTGTAGAGAGGGGGTCTCACTATGATGCCCAGGTTAGTCCTGAACTCCTGGGCTCAAGTAATCCTCCTGCCTTGGCCTCCCAAAGGGCTGGAATAAGAGGCATGAGCCACCACACCCAGCCACAGTGCAAATCTAAAATCATTTACAATTAAAGCAACTGAAAAAATTAATCTACAGAAGTTACTAAAATATTAGACTATAAGTTTGAGAGCAGATCTGTGAAAAAAGAACATCTATATCTTCCAAAGCATCCAAAGGAAGCACTTAACAATTGGCTGAATGAATAACTGAAGGAATGAATCAAGGTCTGCTAAATACCTGGATTAAAGCTTAATAGCTACTAAAATCTTCTGCTCTCTGTAATCATTTACCATTCCGATTAAGTGAAGTTACAAATTTTAATTCATGTATGCTTTAAGTGAGTTTTCAAGATCATGTAGAACACTTAATAATAACTTATAACGATTGCATAACATAAAAGGAAAGCCTGCCCACTGACGAAGACTGACCTTTCCCCTCTTAATGTTTTCAGGTAAAAGCCAAAAGCGCCCTTTGTCTATGTACAGTCAGTGTTCTTACTTTCACAACACTATGCTTTGTGCAAAATCCAATCGTGTGTGGATGAATGAATAAAATAATCACATGTGGATAAATTGCAATTGAAGCCTAAAACCTTATAGTAGGCAGAACAATATTTTATATATACTTCATAAAAATGGAAATCAAAGTTTATCATAGATGAAACACTAGCCATACAATAAGAGAGAAGAAAACTTTTCTAAGTAAAAAGACTTTACATGCATAGCTTTAAACGCTATTGAAATCTTACCTCACCATGATAAATCAAAATCTGGAAGAATGTGTCCATGAGAAGAATACGATCTGCAAGAATGCTACTGCTATCAAGAAGAACCGGCTAACATAAAGAAAACAATGAGAAATGAGGAAAAAGGAAAAATAAACTACTTAACAGTATAAAATAGATGTTTCCAGGTTATTTTCCAAGTTTCCTTTTTCTTTTTTTTTTTTTTTTTTTCTTTTGTAGACAGGGTCTTACTCTGTCACCTAGGCTGGTGTGCAGTGGCATGATCTCAGCTCACTGCAGCCTCAAACTCCCAGGCTCCAGCAATCCTCCCACCTCAGACCCCCGAGTAGCTGGGACTACAGGTGTGTAACACCACATCCAGCTAACTTTTTCATTTTTTTTTGTAGAGACAGGGTCTCACTGTGCTTCCTAGGCTGGTCTCAAATTCCTGGACTCAAGTGATCCTCCTGCCTCAGCCTCCCAAAGGCTGAGATTATAGGCTCACCACTAAATTTGAAATTTAGGCCACTACACATGGCCTAAATTTCAAATTTATATTTTATTACTTAACATCTCTTGCTATTATGAATTCTTACAGTGTACTTTAATTTTTTAATGAATCTCTTTAATCTGAGGTAAAAAACAATTTAAAAATAAAGTAAAGTCAAGAAGAATTCAAGGATAACTCCTAAGCCTAATGGGGAAAGGCCTGGGATAGAGCAAATTTGGAGCACATGGGAAAATAGTTCTGCATATGAAATGAAAGGGAGTAGTCTGAACTGATGACGTAAATTTAGGTCTCACATGCACAAAGATGGTAATTAAAGCAATGGGATTAGACTACATCACTGAGAGAGAAGGAAGACAGGGAAAGCCAGAAGATTGATCCCTTAAGCATGTCAACACTTAGAAGTCTGAAAGGGAAAAGCTAGGACAAGACTGAGAAGGAACGGTGAGCGAGTAAGAGGAAAACCAGGAAGGTATAGTAGGTGTCACAGAAGCCTAGGGCAAAAGGTTTTCAAGGACTGAGTACTAGTGAGGACTAGGTAAATACTGTTGAGAGCTCTGATGAGATGTAGGACATTGGTGATCTTTAAAGGGGCCATTTCAATATAATGTTAGGGATAAAAGTCTTACTTATATAGGTTGAGAAGACAATGTGAGGTGAGAAAGTATAAACAACAAGTAACTTTTTTGAGTTCAACTCTCACCAGGAGCAGAGAAATGGGGTGGTAGTTATAGAAAGCATGGGTCATGGTGGGTGGGTTTTGTCCGTTTTTTGTAAACATGAGTGTTGTTATGGTTTCTATGTTATTTAATAAGAATGATCCAGATGGACAGAAAGTAATGATATAGGACAGAAAGAAGATAACTCCAAAAGCAAACCCCTAAGAAAATGAAGCTGATAGGATTCATGGATTAAATGAAAAGGTTGAAATTTAATGGGAGCAGGCACTAGGGATAGTGGGATTCCAATTTTCTTCTAAACACTATTCTACATTTTTCAGATGTCTACAATGTATGTGTATTACTCAGAAGAAAAAAAAAGTTATTTCTAAAACATTCCTGATTCAAAGAATATGAGGCCAAAATAGATACAGCTAAACCAACATATTAAAAGTATATATTTTCCTAGAAAAACAAACTATTTGACAAATTACAAAAAAATTATTGTAACGAAATAAAACATTTTGCCCACTATTTTATAAAACCATGAATAATAGTATCATGAGGGATCATTAATCAATAGATATTTTAAATATTCTCTTTATATTGACCTTACTAAAGTATTTTCAAATACAGTAACTACATACTTTCAAGTAGTAAAACAGATCATTTTAACTATAGAATGGAAAAATCGTTCATTTGGTAACAGTTTAAAATAAGTGGAACAGTTTGCTAAGAAGGTTAAATGGATAACTTTATCAATCTTCTAAGCATATGTCTTTATAGTCAACTATTTTTTATGTTCTCAAAAAAACAAAGGAAAATGAGATTAAAACAAGAGACTTTGTTTAGACAGAATGTCATAACTGTCATAGACACTAAATTCTGGAATAAGCTACAGTCTACAGAATCATAATCACTTCTGGACATGGTTAAAGACACAAAGAATAATCATATGCTTTGGAGGATTTTATCAACCAAATGGCTGGACAAAATGATCTAAAAGTCTCTTCCATCTCATTTAAAAAAAAAGAATTTTTAACAATCTTCTAATACAGCCTACGTGGTATCTAGCATATAGTAAACATTCATAAATATTTTAAGTGAATATATAAATAGGTTGAGATTTCCATTCATTTAAATTCTTATATTTAGTAACTATATCTATTTTTTTAGTTGTTTTCACTTTTTTTAATGCCACACACTGCAATAACAAGACCAATTTATTTTTTTCTGTCCCTCTTACCTCTGGTGGTCCACTAAAAGAATATGCATACAGGATAGGCTGAATCATAATTAGAGACTGGGTCAGATCCTGACGCATAAAATGGTGACGATAATATGAACTCTCATCAGGACTATTGTTAAAAACTTGCAGGAAAGAAGATCTTCTTAAATGAAACATAAACTGTAAGATAAACATGTGAGACAGTTGTAACTGATTTTAATATTACAACAGGTGTTTACTATTAGCAAAAACATTTGATTACAAACTATTAACAACATAACAAAACATGTTATTACAAGAATTTATATCCCTCAGAAAGGAATCCTATTCACGAAATTTATCAGTAGCCTAAAAATAAAATTCTGACCGGGCGCAGTGGCTCATGCCTGTAATCCCAGCACTTTGGGAGGCCAAGGCGGGTGGATCACCTGAGGTCGGGAGTTCGAGACCAGCCTCACCAACATGGAGCAACCCCATCTCTCCTAAAAATACAAAAAATTAGCCGGGCATCGTGACGCATGCTTGTAATCCCAGGTACTCAAGAGGCTGAGGCAGGAGAACTGCTTGAACCCAGGAGGTGGAGGTTGCAGTGAGCCGAGATTGCGCCATTGCACTCCAGCCTAGGCAACATGAGCAAAACTCCATCTCAAAAATAAATAAATAAATAAATAAATAAATAAATAAATAAATAAAATTCTACAAGAAAAAAATTAAAGTAAGAAAGAAAAAAAAATTTTAAGTTAAAGTAAGAAAAGGATGGCTGGGCATGGTGGCTCACACCTGTAATCCCAACACTCTGGGATGGCTTGAGGCCCAGGAGTTGGAGACCAGTTTAGGCAGCATAACAAGACCTTGTCTGTATTTAAAAAAAAAATAAAAAGACAAAAACCCCTTGCTCAAATCTAAGTTATTCAGAGGCTGGTGCCAGGTAGTAAACCATGACCATTCTTTGTTTTTAATCCTCCCCCCCGACCATATCTTTGGGCTTTTTCATTACTACTCATTACCAACACCAAAAGATTCTAAGAAGATATAAAAATAAACCACAAATTTTCTACTTATAAATGGCTGATATGATTTGACTGTGTCCCCACCCAAATCTCACCTTGAATTGTCAATTCAAGTTTACTTGTCAAGGCAGGGCCAGGTGGAGAGAACTGAATCATGTCGGGGGACAGTTTCCCCCATACTGTTCTCGTGGTAGTAAGTCTCAGGAGATCTGATGGTTTTATAAATGGGAGTTCCCCTGCACATGCTCTCTTGCCTGCTGCATTGTTAAGATGTGTCTTGCTTCCCCTTAGCTTTCCGCCATGACTGTGAGTCCTCCCCAGCCATGTGGAACTGTGAGTCAATTAAACCTCTTGGCCAGGCATGGTGGCTCACGCTTGTAATCCTAGCACTCTGGGAGACTGAGGCAGGTGGATCACCTGAGGTTGGCAGTTCAAGACCAGCCTGGCCAACATGGTTAAACCCCATCTCTACTAAAATTACAAAAAAAGATTAGCCAGATGTGGTGGCACGCGCCTGTAACCCAGCTACTCGGGAGACTGAGGCACAAGAATTGCTTGAACTAGGGAGGCAGAGGCTGCAGTGAGCTGAGATGGCGTCACTGCACTCCAGCCTGGGTGACAGAGTGAGACTCTGTCTCAAAAATAAATAAATAAATAAATAAATAAATAAATAAATAAACAAACAAACAAACCTCTTTCCTTTATAAATTACCCAGTCCCAGGTATGTCTATTAGCAGCATGAGAACTAATACAATGACTTAAAAATTGTACTGGGAAGGGTCTACACTGATATAACACACACACACACACACACACACACACACCCCCACCCATATAATTTCTTAATATTTAACGTTTTCCCTATACCTAAGAAACATTCTCCAGATTTTGTTTCACTGCTTCTTTCTCCTTTCACTTTCTTCCCCTCCACCTACTCCTCACATGAAAGAAATCAAAGAGTCTGAGTTAGACCTGAATAATGGATAGCTACATTGGGTCTTTGATAAAACTGATTAAGATCAGCCAGAAAGTATTCCCACTTGTCTTTAGACACTTCTCTTAAATTCCTCCAACCCTCAGGTCCCAAGTGCCTATATGTTGTTCCTGTCTGGGACTCATTCAACAGTTTTCTCCCAACATGTCACTCACTGAAATTCTCATTCCTATTCTGTTTTCAGGATCTACAATTCATTGAGAGGCTCTTGCATCCCTTACTACTTCAGTCATTCCTGTTTACTCACAGAAATGACTAATTGGCAAATGTTAGGTAATATTTTGGGGATGAAGACTTCCCTTAAATTTGGTCTATGCCATCTTTTAGAAGACTATCAGACTTTGAAAACCCAAGACAAAAGGTATTCCAGGGTCCCCTGCTTCCTATTTCCAGGAAAGGGAGAAAGATGGAAATGTCCAGATCTCACTGAAGATCTAAAAGCCCAACAAGAAGTCTTGAGGCAGGGACAGAAGAGAAAGAAAGGAAAGTGTGGAGATACTTAGTCAAATACTTAGGCTAATGTCCTCAATCATTTTCCTATTAGTTTCTGCTACAAAAATGACAAAACAAAGAATTTTACATGCCTTAAGACAAGTAGACCTTGCCTTTTCCTGATTCTCCAAAATCTCGCCAGAGGTTTTAGGGAAGTCTCCCCTCTATAAGCATGGAGTTTCTGGGTTATAGATTAATCAACAATAAAGGATCCTCAAAACAAAAAAACAAAAAACAGAGCAGCTCTGAAAAAGAAAGCTGATGCTTTAAACAAAGTTCTCATGGGCAAAAATATGAATTTCCACATCTCAATATTAATCATCCTTCCAAGTTAAGCTAAAAGGCCACCTCCTCCTTCAAAAGATATATAAAATCATCCATTTAGAAGGATTCCTTTAAGTTTCCTTTAAATTCTATATATCTCTCATAGCATTTCTCAGTTTCTGTTCTGTGCTGTTTATGTGTATTTCACATCTCGCCCTTTAGACTAAAAGCTCCTTGTAAGAGGGATCCATCTCAGTCACCTGTATCCTCCTAAAGTTCCTTGCACATAGTACTGTGAACACAGAGACTTAAAAATATCTATCAAATCAACAGGAGGATGGAGGGATAGATTCCACTGCTCCAGGTGGAAAACATTCTGTAAGGTAAATCAAATTAGTTTCTTTTCTATTTATCTAGTCTGGCCCCATAAAATTGTTCTCAGGTGTGATACTATACTGCAAGACTAGCTAACTGGTACAATAACCTCAGATGAAGTCCTTCTGGTACCACTATACTTAGGTCCCCTTATGTCAAATGGAAAACTAACCAGCCTGACACCTAATTCTGTCCACTGCAGGGTTCCAGTGTAAGTCTCTATTCACCACAAATAAATGACTATTTGCAAGGCCAATATAAAAATACTATATACTTTTCACCAACTACTCACAACACAATATTAATTTCTTAGCTATCCCAAACTTATCTAATGAAAAGAATAACCCAATAAAATAGGTACTATAAAAAGAGCAATAAAAAAGGAAAAATGAGGCTCAATGCTACTGGCCGCATAAGAAAAGAATATGGGTCTGGCTGGGTGTGGCAATCTTAGCACTCTGGGAGGCCAAGACAGAAGGACTTCTTGAGGCTAAGAGTTCAAGATGAGGCTGAGCAACATAGCAGGAAACCATCCCTACCAAAAAAAATACACACCTGTAGTCCTGGCTACTCAGGAGGCTGACTAAGCCCGGAGTTCCAGGTTACAGTGAGCTATGATGGAGCCACTACACTTCAGCTTGGGTGACACAGTGAGAGCCTGTCTCTAAAAAAGAAAAAAAAAAGAAAAGAAAAGAATACGAATCTTTTACCTACTTACCTGTGGATAAAGGGAGAAAGTTTCTGAAAATCTGAAGGAACTTGGGTCATCTTTATGATATTCTCCAAATTTCTGACACTAAATAAAATAAAATGTGTTAGTAATTTATTTCCTGGAATAAAAGCTAACACTGTTGCCTATAAATATTCTATTTACAAGAAGTTACCAATCATCAGGAAGCAGATACTTGATAAAGGATAAAATTATAGTATTACTTATAGACTTACCAAGAGACAAAACCAAATAAAAAACATTAAATTTCAGAAACAAATACCACATTGCCCCAATGTAATTAATAACTCACCTTAAAATATTTGGATATTTTTTAACTAAGTATCTCTCACAACAAAGAAAGAGCTCTTAGATAACAACAAAAAAGCTCAACATGTGCCCTGAAACACCAAAAAGGCTGGCACAGTGACTGACGCCTGTAATTCCAGCACTTTGGGAAGCCAAGGCAGGAGGACCGTTTGTGCCTAGGAGTTCAAGACCAGCCTGAACAAAATAGCAAGACCTCCATCTCTATTTAAAAAAAAAAAAAAAAAAAAAATTTGGCGAGGCACAGTGGCTCACACCTGTAATCCCAGCACTTTGGGTGGCCGAGGCAGGAGGATCACAAGGTCAGGAGTTTAAGACCAGCCTGGCCAACATGGTGAAACCCTGTCTCTACTAAAAATACAAAAATAAGCCAGGCATAGTGGTGCACGGCTGTAATCCCAGCTACTTGGGAGGCTGAGGCAAGAGAATTGCTTGAATCCGGCAGGCAGAAGTTGCAGTGAGCCAAGATCGCGCCACTGGACTCCAGCCTGGGTGTCAGAGCAAGATTCTATCTAAAAAAAAAAAAAAAAAGTTTTGAGCCAGGTGTAGTGACTCATGCCTATAATCTGAGCACTTTGGGAGGCCAACGCAGGAGGATCACTTGAGCCCAGGAGTTTGAGACCATCTTGGGCAACACAGTGAGATACTGTCTCTACAAAAAATTTTAAAAATCAGCCAGGCATGGTTGCACGTGACTATAGTCCCAGCTACTCAAGAGGCTGTGGTAGAAGGATTGCTTGAGCCTAGGTGGTTGAGGCTACTCTGTAAGCCATGATCATGCCAATGCAAGCCAGCCTGGGAAACAGAGCAAGATCCTGTCTCGAAAAAGAAAAAAATAGTTTTTTTGAACACCTGTAAAATGCTCTAGTATCAACTACTTCAGTCATGAGGAGCAGTCCTTATTTACAACCCAACCAAAACACTGATACCAATGGGAAACAGACTGAAGCATAAAGAAGGTATATCCAAGACCCACTATTTGAGTTATTCAGAAGTAATAAAACTGGGCAGATAAAACAACAGTAATATGATTTTCTTGAGGAAAATAACATCCCTTACTAAAAGGCTAATTCCTTCTCTAATTCAGTAATTATTTATGCATAAAGGCAGCCACATAAAAGGACCCTAGAGGTCAATGCCTAACCTCTATAAGAAAATGGTCATGACAAAAGTGATATCTGTAAAAACAGCAAAACTAAAGTGCTTCATCTCATTGGTGCAGCAAGAGGAAACCTGGCTTGCAGGGAAAGTCTCAATAGTCTTAAGACAGAAGATTTCCTGAGCCAAGTCTGATTAGATGAAATGTTTACCCATGATGGCTAGCAATGCAGCTAAAGGGAGAATACAATTAGTGGTTGATGGGTAAACCCAAGGTTTCAAAGATGAATCAGCCATTAATTTTAAGTAGTGAAACAGAAAAGGCCAGGAGTCAAAAAGGAAGCCAGGAGCAGTGGCACAGGCCTGTAGTTCCTGCTCCTCGGGAGGCTGAGGTGGGAGGATCACCTGAGCACACGAGTTCAAGTCCAGCCTGGGTAAGTAATATGGCAAGACCCCATCTCAAAAGAAGGAAAGAAAGGAAAAAAGAAAAGAAAAGAAAAGAAAGAGATGAACAGATCCCTGAAGTTGGATGCACAATGGATCTGAACAAGAGACTGAGAATAGAGGCAGTAAATCATGTGTGGATACCAATATCTTATGTGATAAATGACTTAGGTGATAACGCACTTTAGTTTCAGTAGCTATTCTAGGAGACTCATTTTCTTGTACTGATAACTTCACTGCTGAATTTTTAGCTATTACAACAACAGCAACACAAAGAGAAAAAGTAAATACTGTTTAGGTATTAAAAATTTTATAAGTTTTTCCCTAATAAAAAATCTAGGAAATCATACTAACAAATTTCTTTGCCTCAATTTAGCAAAGTAATATAAGTGTTTTCTTTTCCTTGATGACTTACTAGAGTAACTTCAATTAAAAAGAAACATCATTTTTTGTGTACTGTTTTGGAGACAGTGTGCATTAGAGAGCCAAATTGGTGCTGGCACCATATCTGTTTTGGACATCTTTAACATGACAGATAAACCCTTGCTTCCTTCAGTCATTATCATAAAATGGGGTCACAAGACTCATCTGGTCTCTAGCCCCAACTGCCCTGCTGCTGTTGTAAATGCTGCAAAATGTAGAATGTGTAAATTAGAAGTAAAGTACGTTCTGAGGTTTATGTAATTTTGTACTTTTTGCAGTCGTCTCATTTAATTAATTACTAGGCCCCTCTGTTTTACATTAGTGTTTATGTTTTACAAACATGTCAAACAGTGTGGCAATTTTTGAAACTGAGGTGTGAGACAAAGTCATGGAATCAACCTAAATGCCCACCAATAGATTGGATAAAGAAAATGTGGTACATATACACCACGAAATACTCTGCAGACATAACAAGGAACAAGATTAGCTGGGCGTGGTGGTTCATACCTGTAATCCCAGCACTTGGGAGGCCAAGACAGGCAGATCACTCAAGGCCAGGAGTTCAAGACCAGCCTGGCCAACATGGTGAAACCCTGTCTCTACTAAAAATACAAAAAAAAACACCTGGGTGTGGTGGCGCACACCTGTTATCCCAGCTACTTGGGAAGCTGAGGCAGGAGGATTGCTTGAACCTGGAGGAGGAGGTTGCAGTGAGCCGAGATCGTCCCACTGCACTCCAACCTGGGTGACAGGGCAAGACTACGTCTCCAAAAAAAAAAAAACCAGATCATGTCCTTTGCAGGGACACAGATGTTGGAAGCCATTATCCTCAGCAAACTAACACAGGAATAGAAAAGCAAACACCACATGCTCTCACTTACAAGTGGGAGCTGACTGATGAGAACACATGGACACATGAGGGGCAACAACACACACTGGGCACCTGTGGGGAGTGAGGGGAGGGAGAGCATTGGGAAGAATAGCTAATAGATGCTGGCCTATAATACCTGGGTGATGGGATATCTATGCAGTAAACCACCATGGCACACGCTTACCTATATAAAAAACCTGCACATCCTGCACATGTATGCCTGAACTTAAAAGTTGGAAAAAAAAAAAAAATCTTGAAGTTGAGGTGTGAGATAAAAGATATAAAAGAAAACAATTCTAGACATAAATCTCCAGAGAATCCTGATAATTCTGAAGAATTACAATCATCTGAGTCATTTCAGTGTACTCATGCAACAAGGGAAACACACAAAAAATCCACCTTTACAAGAAAATCAGTGGGTTTTACAGGGGACAGTAATCAAAGTTGTACTATTCAATTTTGTGTCATATGTGACAACCTACAAATTCAGCAATGCCTCTGGCAAAATGGAAAAAGCCCTTTACTACAAATCACAGCCATTTGACAAGCAAAAGGTGATGACTACACCAAGCAGCTTTTAGAATCTCTAAACAATAAAGCATTTGTTGAGACAAAGTCACAATTAGTGAAAAAAACTAAGGAAGCAAGCTATTTCAGAGCACAACTTATCTAGAAAAGGAAAAGTCACACAGTTGTTGAGAAAAGAATATTGCCAATATGTAAAATCATAGTAAGTGAAAATGCTAGGACAAGATGCTGTCTGAGGCCAGATGCAGTGGCTCATGGCTGTAATCCCAGCACTTTGGGAGGCCGAGGCAGGTGGACCACCTGAGGTCAGGAGTTCAAGACCAGCCTAGCCAACATGGTGAAACCCATCTCTACTAAAAATACAAAAAATTAGCCAGTATGGTGGTGTGCGCCTGTAATCCCAGCAGCTCCAGAGGCTGAGGCAGGAGAATTGCATGAACCTGGGAGGCAGAGGTGGCAGTGAGCCAAGGTTGCACCATTGCACTCCAGCCTAGACAACAACAGCCAAACTCCGTCTCAAAAAAAAAAGATGTAGTCTGAGAAATTGAAAAGGTCCCATTTAAACAAGTACAATAAGTCAAAGCACTGATGACATGTCACATGATGCTGGAGACATCTGTGTATGATAAGCTGAAAAAAACAGATTCTCTACAGATTGACAAGTTAACAGGTTTCACTGATGTCATGTCAGATTTCTAAATAACAGTATAATTCAAGGAAAATTTCTGCTACAAAGCGAAACTTTTCTGCTGTCCTAAATAAGCAAGGGTCAAAATATATTTAGTGTTATATCTATCTGGAAACAAAAGATTCACCTTGAAGGAACTGTGTTGGCATTTGTGCTAATAGTGTCCCATCAATAGTGGACCCTGTGAGAGATTTAATCTCTCTTGTTTTTAAGGTAATATTGTCATAAAGCTGCTTTTTTCAAAGAGGTACTAGTATAAAAAAACTCTTGGAGGTAAAATGGAAAAAGTTATGAATGATGCTACAAAAACAGCTAGCTTTTTAAAACAAGTCTAGTTCACTCAAGAATTTTTAAAATTACATGAAAACCTACACCAACAACACAAAAAACACCAGACACAGAAATTCGATAGCTTAGCAAATAGAGTTCTCAACAGGGTATTTAAGCTAAAGAGTGCATAAAGAAGTACCTTCAAACAATTAATAAGCCAGAGGTTGCTGACTAAAAATGGAGCATTAAGAACTGGGCTTAGCTGGGTGTGGTGACTCATGCTCGTAAAATCCCAACACTCTGGGACACCAAGGTGGTAGGCGTGCTTGAGCATAGCAGTTTGAGATTACCTTGAGCAAAACAGTGAGACCCAGTCTCTACAAAATTTTTTTTTAATTAGCCAGGTATGGTGATGGTGGCTCACACCTGTAATCTCAACACTTTGGGAGAAAGAGATGGGAGAGTCACTTAAACCCAGGAGTTCGAGACCTCTCTTACGCAACATAAGGAGACTCCATCTCTACAAAAAATTTCTAAATTTGCCAGGTGTGGTGGTGTGTGTCTGCAGTCCCAGCTACTCAGGAGGCTGAGGTGGGAGGACCACTTGAGCGGGAGAGGTCAAGGCTATGGTGAGCCATGATCATCTCAATGAACTGCAGCCTGCGTGACAAAGTGAGACCCTGTCTCAGAAAAAAAAAAAGAAAAAGAAACTAAGCTTAATAAAGTACTCTATGTCATAATGCAAGTACAGTAATGGTGTTCCGGCATGTTAAAAGCCCAAGTAAATCAACGCTACTAATAACTTTATTAGCCTGCATGTTGGTAATCTAGAACCAGATAATACAGACTTGTCTATATTTTGCATGTTAATAAGTATAATTTTTCTACCCTGGTTCATTTCTTTTTTGACACAGGGTCTCACTCTGTTGCCCAGGCTGGAATGCAGCAGCACGATCACAGCTCACTGCAGCCTCAAACCTCCTGGGCTCAAGTGATCCTCCCACCTCAGTCTCTGGAGTAGGTGGGACTACAGGCACACAGCACCACGCCTAGCTGATTTTTTTGAATTTTTTGTAGAGACGGCGGTTTCGCCATGTTGCCCAGGCTGATCTTGAACTCCTGATCCAAAGTGCTGGGATTACTGCCATTAGCCACCATTCCTGACCTAATTTCTTTTAAAAGATGCATATATAACAGTTCCATTAAAATGAAAGTAAAAAACTAAAGCCACAGCAATGAAGAAATATGTTAAAAAGCAATAAAAATTGTTACAATAATACAGAATTAAATTTGGAACTAACTTCATTCCAGCCAATAAGAATAGAAAAATAATAGGTTACTAAATTGTCACTCTTAATTTTTAAGGAAAAAAGGCAATCTAGTTTACTGGAAGAGATTACTGAATTCTACTATTCATTACTGTGCTACTGTCTCAGTAATTTGAATAGGAGTTTCTCATACAGTATTTCAGATACACTGTTAAGTACTTTGAAAGAGATTATGCAACAAACATTTACTATAAATGAAAGCATACAAATTTAGAAAAGTACAGTGTTTACTTCTTACCAGTCGAATGAGCTGTCTGTCCAGCCACCTAAGCACATCTGGACCTTCTTCTGTTTCTGCTCTATATATTGCTAGTCGGGCCATAAGAATGGCAGCTGCCTCCTGGTCAAAAGATGCAGCAATGTTTTGGATTTGAGTTTGAGCATCTGCCCAGCTAAAGACAATAAGAAAGCATAGAAATCCTGCTGAATTATTATATCCACAATGTCATAGTTGGCTACCATACAAATTTAAATTTAAAAGATACAGAAACTACTTCAATATTTCTTTTTTTTTTTTTTTTTGAGACAGAATCTCGCTCTGTCACCCAGGCTGTAGTGCAATGGTGCGATCTTGGCTCACTGCAACATCGCCTATTGGGGTCAAGCAATTCTCCTCCTTCAACTTCCCAAGTAGCTTGGATTACAGCGCCTGCCACCAATTCCAGTTAATTCTTTGTATTTTTAGTGAGGCAGGAAATTAAACAAATAAAGAAAAATAAAATTAAAAAGAGAAGGAAACAAGCTTTAGGTGTTAGGCTAACTCATCCCAAAGGCAGTAACGGGCAAAGCCCAGACCCAGGCAAAGTATCAACAACATTATCCAAGAAGCCAGGGCTCAAAGGAATGTGCTCTGGAGACTCTCCCAGCACTCCCTCAAATACAGGGAGAAGAGAAACAAATTTTCCTCTCTCTTATGATGTGAGTAAACCTATGAGTTTACAGATTCCTGTTTTCTATAACTAGCAACTTCAAGTAGTCTGTTTTATCTGAGCAACACAGCAAAGGTCATGAGACATGCCTGAGTGGGCCTGGATTGCAACCATCTAGGCGCCATAGCAAAGGTTATGAGATAAGCCCGTGCAAGGATCTCGAGCAAAGCTAGATAACAGCCATCCAGGCTACATAGCAAGAGTCACTCATAAGCCTGCATTATGAACCTGTCACAGTTTAATTAACTGCCTTTGTTCTGCCTCTGTATATGAGCTTTCACGCCACTACACTTCACGCCACTATAAGCTTGTTTCAAACTAGTCAACCCCGTTTCAAAAGTGTGTATATAAGCCAAGCCCTGCCTTTGCTTGGGGCCCAGTCTTCGGATGTTAATCCACTGGGTCTAAGTGCACTCAATAAAATCCTCCTGTTCCACCTACTGGTCTCTCCAGTCTCCTGATTCCCACGATATTAGTAGAGAGGGGGTTTCGCCATGTTCATCAGTTTAGTCTTGAGCTCTGTACCTCAAGTGATCCGCCTACCTAGGCCTCCCAAAGTGCTGGAATAACAGGCGTGAGCCACCACGCCCAGCCTACTTTGATATTTCAAAATTCCAATATTACTTAAACAAATTAGCTTTTTTTTTTTGGAGACAGAGTCTTGCTCTGTCACCCAGGCTAGAGTGCAGTGGAGGGATCTCAGCTCACTGCAACCTCTGCCTCCTGGGTTCAAGCAATTCTCATGCCTCAGCCTACAGAGTAGCGACTACACACTCTGGCTAACTTTTTTGTATTTAGTAGAGACAGGGTGTCACCATGTTGCCCTGGCTGGTCTTGCACTCCTGAGCTCAGGTAATCTACCCACCTGAACCTCCCAAAGTGCTGGGATTACAGGTGTGAGCCACTGCATCAGGCTCAAACTAGCATTTTTTTAAATCACTAATAGCAGGTTTAGTATAGCATTTATTGTTTTTCAGAAAAATATAACCAAACCTAAAGAAATCTTCCAAAGTAAGTGTAAAGGCAGCTCTCCAACCACATTCCTTAAAACATTAAGATTTTTTACTACTCCAGTCGGCATGGTGGCACATATCTATAGTCCCAGTTATTCAGGAAGCTAAGGTGGGAGAATCACTTAAGCCCAGAAGTTTGAGTTCAGCCTGAGAAACAGCAAGACCCTATCTCTAGGCTGGTTGCAGTGGTTCACGCCTGTAATCGCAATACTTTGGGAGGCTGAGGCAGGCAGATTGCTTGAGCTCAGGAGTTCAAGATCAGCCTCGGCAACATGGTGAAACTCTGTCTCTACTAAAAATGCAAAAATTAGCCAGGCATGGTGGCACATGCCTGTAATCCCAGCTACTCTGAAGACGAGAATTGCCTTACCCTGGGAAGCAGAGGCTGCAGCAAGCCGAGATGGCACCACTGCACTCTAGCTTGGGTGACAGTGCAAAACTGTCTCAAAAAAAAAAAAAAAACTTTAAAGACATAAAATAAGGAAGTTTAAAAAAAAAAGAGAGATTTTTTTAAGAGACAAGGTCTCACTCTATCACTCAAGCTGGAATGCAGTAGCATGATCATGGTTCCAGTGGCACAATCATGATTCACCTCAAACTACTGGGCTCCAGCAATCCTCGCACCTCCGCCTTCTGAGTAGCAGGACTACAGGCACAGACCACCATACCCAGCTAATTTAAAACCATTTTTTTTAGAGATGAAGGCCTCATTATGTTGCCCATGGTAGTCTCCAACTCCTGGACTCAAGTGATCTTCCTGCCTCAGCCGTCCCAAAGCACTGAGATTATAGGCATGAGTCACCACACTTGGCCAATAAAAGATTTTTACGAGTAAAAATAATTGCATATATGTGTGTCCCCACACATAGATATGTAAGTCCCTATATCCAACTTTAAAATTTCATTTAATTTTTTTAAATGAAATTTTTAAAAAAAATTTTGTATTTAAATATAGAAATACAAACTATACAAAAATAAAGGTTTTCTCTCAACCTAAGTAATTCTTGTTTATTCCACTGGAAAATGAATTAAGTGTCAGAAGTTTCTCATTGGCCTTTCAATCATTAGTGATAAAAATCAAGTAATTAAAATTACTTTGTATTCTTTTATTTCCATGTTAATACACTGCCTAAAACCAATGAAAAGTTAACAAGTAAAAATTTCAGTCTAAGGGAATAATTTGATATTATACATAAAATAGCAGCAATTTATTAAATCCAAATGCTGTATAAATCCAATCTAGTCAAACTGATCCTGGGTAGACTCAGCAATACATTTTATGTTTGTTTGTTTAATATTTCAGATATAGTGACTGGCCAGACATACTTACAGACTTCTTGAAAATAAATGCTGAACCACTTTTACATGTAAGAGTGATCCTAAGGGAATTCAGGCAGTAGCATATTTAAAATTCTTCTCCCTTCTTTCTGTATTTTTAATTTTCTTTCAATAAGCAAATAATTATTAAATGTTTCCCAGATGGTTGAAACGTGTGAATTATCTCAGTGTAGTAAACAGTAAGAAGCAAAAAAGAATGAGAATGTGTGAAAGAAGACATTGGTAATTTTGAAAGTTATGTTTTAATGCAATTTAAAGACTTCATGATTATACTAATAGTTTGGTTTAGTGTTTTATTAATTATTTTAATTTTAATTTTAAAAATCAAAGAATTAAAAACAACACTGTTTGAATCAGTACTTTCCAAACTTGAATGACCATATTTATTTGCTTTGAACTATGAAGGTGATTTTTTTTATTCTGAAAATATAATGGTGCAGTAGAGGAAATACATTCCAAGTGAACACATGCGAATTTATTACTTATTATTTCTTTAGACATAAATTAAAAGGTATGTTCTTAAAGTCAAGTTTAAAGGGCTTCTTGACATTATAAAAATCAGTATTCTACATTCCCCATACCCCTTCACTGTGATTCTTACAACTAGTTTAAACCAAAATTCCTAGATCAAAGTTATTTTCTATACGAAAAATAGAGTAACTTTGTCTTCTCAGGAGCCTTTATTTTCATATGGCTTATTCACTTAACCAAAACACTTGTGTAGGCCCCGATAGTCATAATCCTAGTTTAAAAAAAAAAAAAACACAACTACAACAAAAAAAACCAAGATGCTCTGATCATTGGAAATGGTTGGGATAAGTTAACTTGAAAAGATGGATGCTTTTGGTAAGACAATGCTATAAATGGCATCATAACACACATATCTCTCTACAAATAGCCTCATAAATTCTGTGCAAACTGAAAATATATAAGCCCATGATATTTCTCACAGACAGCACCCTGTCTCTTGAAAGAGTAATCTAACCTTTTAAAACTTTTCATTTTAAAAATATTTCAAACATAAAGACAGTAAGAAGAGTGGAATAAACTGCTATATATCCATCACCTAGATTGATCAATTGTTAGCATTTTAACACATCTGCATTATCATTCTCTCTCTCCATTTATATATACATTTTTTGCTGAACTCTTCTAGATTAAGTTGGAGACATTATGACCTTCTGCCCGAAATACTTTAGTGTCTATCTCCTAAGAACAAAAAATTATCTTATATAGCTCCAATTATTAAATTGGTGAAATCTAACACTGATATATTGTTATTATCATATAGAAAGAGACCATATTCATATTTCCGCAATTGTCTAATAATAGCTTCTAAAGCAAAATTTTTCCCTGACATCGCATTTTGTCCAGGATCACACATTGGCATTAGTGGTAATGTTTCTTTAGTATCCTTTAATCTGGATCAGTTGCTCAGACTTTGTCTTCTAAGACATTTTTGAGTAGTATAAACCAGTGACTTTGTAAAATGTAAAAACTCCCTCATTTGGTATATCGTTGTTTCTTTAAGCAAATGTTCTGAATGTCAAATTTAATTTGTGCGCACACGTGTGTGTGTGCACGCGCACACATGTTGAGAGGCATAAAAAAACTGAGAAGTTTGCCAGGAATCAGTACTTCCGAGTTCCTTATCTGAAATCTGAACAAATCTAAGGGAAGGTTCAGTTGACATTTTTTCTTCAAATGAATAATGTATCCCCGTGACATTGTTCCAGGACGTGAAGTCAAAGCAAGGTAACAGAACAGGACAGTCAATCTATGTACAACCCTGTGCTAAGTAATAGATCATCCAATACAACTAATATTCAGTTCAAATGTTGTGTTCATGTCCATCACTCATCAAAAGTCTTAAGATTTTCAAGAATGAAGCTAGAGTTTAAGTACAGTTGATGAAAATGAGAGCTACAAATGCCTTCCTTGTCCATTGTCTAGACCATGACTAAACTGGGTAAGTTTACTGATCAACACTTTCCCTATCCAGACAACCAAGTTCAAGACAAATAGAAATAAAGACCAAAGCCTGTTCATTTCTAGATTCACCTCATCTAAAAATCTCTTCCTAACTAAACTCATTCCACAATTATTTTCCTTTTGTTTTATACTTCACAAATATATAGAGATACCAAAGTAGCAGCGAAATAATTTATTCCTAATTCCTAATAAAAAGAAGCGTACTAAATTCAATTAAATTTGTTGTCTCTGCAAATCCTGGGCAAAGATGTTACACAAAATACTACCCTATAATTGAATCTGTTAGATACAGACTTTACCTTTTGTGGTCTCAACAAGTGCTAGTCAAAGTGTGGTATGTGAACCAGTGCCACGAAGTCAATAGAGGAACTGACAATAAATATTTAGAAACTGAGCAACTTCACAAAATAATCTTGTATCTTATTAATCTAATAACATAAAACAGGGAGTTTGTTTTAAATCACTGTTTAAAATTTCATTTTTCTAGTAATTCATTTTTATTGTATTTAATAAAAGCATCTGTACCCGAAGGATTAGGGGAAAAACCACAACTGGCCCTTTACCACAGACAGTGTGAGGACTACTCTATACCACACCGTCATATAGCAGGAGGCTAAGTATGTTCACGGCTTCTGCATTCATACTCTCCCACAACAGAACCTACCCCACAAGCAGAAGCTGAGTAATGGCTTAACAGATGAATTAAATGACTAATAAAACTTGAAAAAAATAGCTAAGAATTTTTATCACTAGTTGAAAAGTAATGTGATTAATTAATGTGCTGTCATATATATAATGGATTATATATATTATTATTGACTATTATAGGTAAATGTTTGATTCTTCTCCTCTCACAGGAATGAGGTAAATAATATTTTGAAGGGTGTGTCTTAGAAGTACTTTTTAAAATTGCTCTTACAGTTCTTAGTAATGAATATTGTAGCAAATAAGCTGGGTTAAAAAGAAATAAATAAAATACTATTAGTCACAAATATTCACTTGCTAGTCATGGATGTCACCCAAAATAGGAATCCACTTTGGAAACACAACCTAGATAGTTGTGATATGAAAATCAAATCTCTTAACAAATACAACTTACTTCCTAGCAATGGTGGTCACTCGGATGCGTCTCTGCCCACTTGAATGCTGATACTGAGTCACAAACTGGATTGCACCACGCCCTCCTTGAGGAATTGGAGCATTATGCTGTATAAATATAATGGAGTAAAACCTAAGCAAATTTTACTATGTTGTTGTCATATAATCACACGCTGCATGTCCTAGCACTAAAAATAATTCATTCTAAAATTGATTAGAAGGATACTTATTTCCAATGCATTCAAAACAATTATAATTTGTCACACAGAAGGGAGAAATTAATTTGGGAGAGGAGGAAAATACTCAAGAATGAGAGAAGTCAGTCCTGCTAGGAAATCAATTTTCAAGTAATATATAAGCAAGAGGGACATGAAAGAACAAAGAAAAGGGAGAGCACAAAGAAATTAAAAGATAAGACGTAAGTGAGGTCATTTAAGCCAAACTGCACAGTTTGGATATCCCTTATCCAAAATGCTTGGGTCCTGAAATGTTTTGGATTTTATATTTTTTCAAACTTGGGAATATTTGGCTTATACCAATTGAACATCCCCAAATCCAAAAATCCAAAATCCAAAATGCTCTCCAATGAGCATTTTCTTTGAGTGTCATGTCAGCATTCATAAAGTTCCAGATTTTGAAACATTACGGATTTCAGATTTGAGATGTTCAACTTGTAACTGGATAAAGAGAAATTGAGCTAAGTCCTCGTCCCCTAGGTATAGAAGATGAAAGCAGAACTTTTAGGAACATAATCATATGATGAACAACCAACCAATGAAAGATTAATAATGCGAAGAAACTAATAGCAATATATAATAATTATCATCAGAAAGAAATACAAGTAGTCAATAGGAAAACTTTATTCATGCCTTCTGACAAGACATTCTTGCTTTGTTTTTGTGTGTCATTTTGTTTTGCTTTTGTCAATAAGAGTCAATATATTTCTTATAAATTTTAATGTTTAAAAAAAAACTATTGCACCTGCCTTAGGAAAGCTGATTGTTAATATTTTATGGTTCATTTTATGCCTAAAAACTATT
Organism: Papio anubis; assembly: GCF_008728515.1. Lineage (NCBI taxonomy): Eukaryota > Metazoa > Chordata > Mammalia > Primates > Cercopithecidae > Papio > Papio anubis. The sequence goes on along the minus strand of NC_044982.1, from coordinate 67,474,459 downwards.
AATAAATAAGTCAGTACTTTATATTATTCTTCAATGTGATTAACTACCTCCTGTGGCAGAAAAAAAAAAATGTTCCCAAATATGATTACTTTCCAAACTTTTTCTATGGATTTTCACATATGAGACCTTCTTGTAGGAAGACTCATGTATCATATACACTTTGTGACAACTAGAAAAAGCTAGACATCTAATTGCAAAAATGCATAAGTAGAAGGGAATTTTAAGTAACTGCATTTATCCTTCAAGTTTATATTCAAAAAGAAAGAAAGAAAGAAAACAGACTAAAAGTTGTGCTATCCAAGGTTTGGCGTTCGTAGGTTTCCCTGCATTTCTATTACAATATGTCTCTCACCAAGGAGTTTAGCCTTGAAAAATAAAAATAAAAATAAAAAACAAATATAAATTCCAATACAGAAAATAAATTTTGGGTTATATCTACTATAGGAAAAAAATATATGAACCATTCATGGTCTAAAGTAAGTACTTATTCAAATGTACGTTTTGATATTCAGATGTAGAAAGTCATACCTGATTGACAACCTCAAAATATATGGCTAAGGTTGTAGTGGGACTAAGTCCACATATCTTCCACTGACATGTGCCACCTGTTCCTATCTCCTGTAAAATAAAATAAAGCATGTTTGAAAGTTAGAGACATAATTTATTAATTTTATATTAAGGTGAAAAAGGAAAAAGACCATAGGGAAAAAAAAGTCATGTTTCAAACTAATTCAATGATGTTAAGAGCTTAAAATATGTTAAGACTATAAGTATATTATAAAATAAAGCATTTTTTACATAATAAAAACAAAATAATTTTTACATAATAAAAGTAAAATTCAAATTCTTGCTAAGTAAATTACAAAAGTATTAATATAAGTTCTTCATACTGTTGTCGTTAAAAACATATGCTATTTGGCCAGGCGCAGTGGCTCACACCTGTAATCCCAGCACTTTGGGAGGCTGAGGCAGGCGGATCACAAGGTCAGGAGATGGGGACCATCCTGGCTAACATGGTGAAACCCCATCTCTACCAAAAACACAAAAAATTAGCTGGGCATGGTAGCAGACACCTGTAGTCCCAGCTACTCATAAAGCCGAGGCAGGAGAATGGCATGAACCCAGGAGGTGGAGCCTGTAAGTGAGCCGAGATGGCACCACTGCACTCCAGCCTGGGCAACAGAGGAAGACTCCGTCTCAAAAAATAAATAAATAAAAAATAAAAGCATATGCTATTTAATGAAGTAATTGCAAGTAACGTTATCCTTCTATCCAACTACTGGATCTGTATAAAGAGGAACTGATTTAATATATAATATATGCATTTACGAACACATGTTCTCTGGATGAGAATTGTTAAGCACTCTGATTCCCAAGAAAATGTCATAGATATAGATAGATAGGCCTTTACCATGCAAACTGCTTATATATATTAATTTTTTAGCTTTGCCATTTTTAAAGTTGATTACCCACTTTGTATTATTTGTCCCATCATCCTCTCTACAGCTACATTTTACAGTGCATTATACTTCCATTAAATTGGATAAAAAGAACATAAAGAACTGAAATTCCAAATCTGGCTAATTTGGTTACTTTTTTGAAAATTCTGGTAACAAAACTCAATTTAGAGCTAATTTTGACTTTCAGAAGTCTCCAAATTTCCAAATCATTAGTTGTTTTTTTTTTTTTAGGTACACTGGGGCAAGACATAATTTAGGCACAAAAAATAGAAGACTGGTGACAGTACAAAAATTTTAATTAGGGGTAGATGGGAAAAGGGTATGCAGAAAGAGCAACCACGAATGGAGGTATCCCAATGGAAGCTGAACTACATAAAACAACCAATATAAGAATTCTGAAAGGAATGCTATAGGCTGCCACCCCAAGTTTTTGTTGGTGCTATCCTGTGCATTCACTGTATCTTCTTTTTTTCTTCTTTGGCGGGGATAATGGGTGGGGAACAGGGTCTCTCTATGTTGCCTGGGTTGGTCTCTAACTCCTGGGCTTAAGCAATCCTCCTGCCTCAGCCTCTCAAGTAGCTGGGATTACAGGTGCAAGCCACAGTTCCTGGCCCTATATTTTCTTTTTAGAATAAACACAACTTACATTTTCAGACACACAGGGTCCTTTAGAATTGAGCGACACACAGGGTCCAATAGCTCCTGAAATCTTTATTTCCCTTGAGGTCTGCAAAATAAGAATATAGCATATTCGGTTTCCTCAAAGGTAAGTTCAAATGTTCAACTACAGGTGTATAAGAATATAAGATATTCATCTATATTTAACACTCAAAGCCAATGAAAATACACTAACATGAAAAATAATCAATGAGCACTTCTATGCTCACTGCCAAATTAAAAATCTGGCACCGACCTAATTTTAATCTTCTATTTCCATTAGCACATAGAAGGTCTCCATTTGGGAACCTCATCCTGACTTCACACTCCTACCTACCCACCCAAAATTCACATATCCTAATCCAAAACCTTAGACACCCTATTCTATTTTTCCTCCCAGAGAAAATCTGTCACCAAGATTGGTCTCTACCCAGTCTCTCCTGCCACCAAAATTTAAGCTATCACAATACCTTCTAACTAAAAAAAAAAAATTAGAAAGCCTGCTTTTCTTACTTGAGATTCTTTTACCTGACATGCGCAGAATAGCACTGTCAGATGAATCTTACGCAAAATACCTAATATGACACATATGTCTGCACACTACAACCAGCTCCCACAAATTTAAGCTATTTCCCCTCATTCCAATACAAAGCATCTACGCTCACTGGGCAGTTTTCTCAAACATACAATGCTGATTCTCACCTCTATGCCTCTCCTCACACCAGGTTCCTGAATAAAATGCATTATCCTCTAACATCTTAAAAAAAAAAAAAAAAACTGTGGCCAGGCACGATAGCTCATGCCTGTAATCCCAACACTTTGAGAGGCTGAGGCGGGTGGATCACCTGAGGTCGGGAGTTCAAGACCAGCCTGACCAACATGGAGAAACCCCGTCTCTACTAAAAATACAAAATTAGCTGGGCATGGTGAAACATGCCTGTAAATCCAGCTACTCAGGAGGCTGAGGAAGGAGAATCGCTTGAACCCAGGAGGCAGAGGTTGTGGTGAGCCGGAATCACAACACTGCACTCTAGCCAGGCAACAAGAGTGAAACTCTGTCTCAAAAAAAAAAAAAAAAAAAACTATAAGTCACACTCCTCTAGAATAAATTGTGTCCTATATATGTTCATTTTTCTTCTCTAAACCTTTATAGCATTTTTATAATTATTACATCATTCTATCACATGCACTGTTTTCTTTTCCTGCCTCTCTATCAAGAGAATGCTAAGTGTCTCTACAGCAAGACGTGTACCTTAGATATCCCTAGACATCTCTGTAATTTCCCACACAATGTTGGGCATATAGCAAGCATTCAATAAAACAAGTTTAATAAATATTTAATGAAAATTCAAAATTAATGTGCTTAGAATTAATTTAAAAATAATCAATTAGGATTAGAAGCACTTAGCCTTTGGGTATTTTAAATCCAAATTTGAAATAAATGATAGAATTATGTAATAACAACTAATCATAAAACAATTACTGATTATCCAAAGGTAAAAAACAGTTTCCTCTTAAGTTAGATAACAATTCCCATCATTAACCTGGCACTAACATAAATAGATTTGGCTCTACAAAAGATAAAACAGGCCGGACATGGTGGCTTATGCCTGTAATCTCAGCACTTTGGAAGGCTAAGACAGGCAGATCACCTGAGGTCAGGAGTTTGAACCAGCCTGGCCAACATGATGACACCACGTCTCTACTAAAAATACAAAAATTAGCCAGACACGGTGGCACACACCTGTAGTCCCAGCCACTCAGGAGGCTGAGGCTGGAGAATCACTTGAACCCAGGAGGCGGAGGCTGCAGTGAGACAAGATCATGCCACTGCACTCTGGCCTGGGCGACAGAGGAAGACTCTGTCTCAAGAAATAAAAAAATAAAAAAAAAAAAAAAGATAAAACATACTTTAAAGAGTTAAGCCCTATATAAAGAAAAAAATAAAAGTTAAAGAATTATTTTACCAATATTGTTCTACTTTTCTAACAATTGTTCAGAAATGCTCAAGTAAAGTCTCATACATTGAATGATGACACTCTTCTGGTGAAGAAAATCTCTAACTCAGGTTTAAATAAAAAATAACCACAATTTTGAAAGCAAATACTAAATTTGATTAATGACACTTTAGAATTATACTCTATAAGTTGTCTCTTGATAGCATATCACACATGCCAAGTTTTGGTTCTTACCTTTATTTCTAGTGTACCACCAAAGCCCATTTTAAACTGTCCATGCATGTCTTTGGTAAAGACTCTTTGAAAAGTTTGTTTGAATAAGGAAGTATTGAAAGAATCACCCATTACCATGTATCCTCTGCATGGAAAGAATAAAAAAAAACACTTGACACAGTTACTGAGTCCGTGTGTTAAAATCGTAGAAGAAAATTACCTCTCAAGACTACCAATAAATTTTAAAGATATTTTCCAAAATGTGCTGTATTACTCATTTTTAATATTCAAATATATATGAGAATATCCTCACCCCACAAATAATCTCAATTCCAAGGATAACAGAGTGCCCTTAACAGTTGCATTTGTCCTTGGCAATTTTTAAAAAACTATTCTTTAAATAGGCAATATATCCATTATATTACAAAATTCAAAAGGTACAGAAGAGTATATAGTAACAAATGTTCTCCACATTGGTAAAGGTACCTGACAGTTTCCAGCATGCATTCTCTCTTTTTTTTTTTCAGACAGGGTCTCACTCTGTCGCCCAGGCTGGAGTGCAGTGGCACAATCACGGCTCACTGCAGCCACAACCTCCTGGGCTCAAGCCATCCTCCTACCTCAGCCTCCCAAGTAGCTGGACTACAGGTTGCACCAACACGCCCAGCTAATTTTTTTGTTTTTTTGTAGAGATAGGGTTTTGCCATGTTGCCCAGGTTGGTCTTGAACTTCTAGGCTCAAACAATATGCTCACCTCGGGTTGCCAAGGTGCTGGGATTACAGGCATGAGCCACCCATCCGGCTCATTCTCACTCTTAAAAACGAGTATGTGTGTGTATGTATATGCATGTATTGCCTGTGTCACATGAAATATACATGTTATACCGAGCAAATGAGAATGGAAGAAAATTAAGAGAGTATTTTCACTTTATACACTTACTTTAAATTTTTTTCAATAAGCATATACCTACTTTTTTAATTTAAAAAATGTTTAATATTAACTTGAAAGTTAAAAACTATTTTGATACCATTCCTTCTCTAATAGATTGGCAAAAATCAGTTTGACGGCAACATATTATGTTGGTGAAGCTATGGAAAAACGGGCACTCTCATACACTTCTGCTGGGACTGCAAAATGGTACAACCCCAGTACAGAGCAACTTGATAATATCTAACAAAATTATATATGGATTTCCTCCTTAATCCAGCCACCCCACTAACAGTAATCTATTCCAAAGATATTGTAACAAAACAAAAACAGAGAAACAAAATACATTCACAAGGTTATTCACTGAAGCACTATTTGTAACAACAAATGTTTTTGTTTCCTTTTTTCCTTGTGTTTGAAATATCGTATTTCAAACACAAACTCAGAATAACACAAAACTGAAAACAATCCAAATAATCATGTAATTAGAGACTAGCTGAAAAAATATTACATCCACACAATGGAGTAATACACTGCTACAGACTGATTTCTAGGATATAAGTGAAAAACACAAAGAGGGGAAAGATGTGTAAAATATTCTGTTTATATAAAAGGGGGGTACACATATGCATACAAATATTTAGACACACTTGTTCACATTTTTAAAATACTTTATTACTTAAACATCAATAAAAGATACAATCAAAAATTGAAATAGGCAAAAGAATAAAACTGATGTGTTGTAACTAATTGACCATAATTTTATTTTTGATATCATTAAAAGTTTTTATGTTATCTCTGATGCTTATTAGAAATTGCATCCTTTTACGTTTTTTAATGTTACTGGTACCTACATTTATAATTAAACTTTGTACACTGACCTTGATCCAGAAGTCTTGCCAACTTCACATATTAATATCAATAGTTTATAGATTCTTTCAGATTTTCTACAAACATGTTATCTATGATGATCTAACTCATCATTATACCTGATAATACATCCCATTTCTCTGCTCCCTTTTACAGTAAACCTCTATAAAGGAATTGTCCACACCCTTACATCTATCTTCCAAATAAATCCAAAATCCAACTACTTCCCACCATCTGTACTACCATCACTTGGTATTCTTACATCCCTATACTCTACTAAAGACAAATGAAGTCAGCGATCTTTTTAAACCATTAAGTCAGATCATCAAACTCCTCTGATGAAAACTCTCCAATGCCTTCCCATCTCACTAAAGGTAAAGTCCAAAGCCCTTTAAACAGGCCTTTGAAACCTACCCTCCTCACTCACTCCATTCCAGCTACTTTGTTCTCCCCTTGCTATTTCTCAACATCACAGGTACATTCTCTTTTTTATTATTATTTTTTGAACCCAGGTGCCACTCTGTCACCCAGGATGGAGTGCAGTGATGCAATCATGGCTCACCACAGCCTGGACTTCCCAAGCTCCAGCAAACCTCCCACCTCAGCCTCCCAAGTAGCTGGGACTACAGGCACACGCCACCATGCCCAGCTAATTTTTGTATTTTTGGTAAAGACAGGGTTTCACCATGTTGCCCAGACTGGTCTCAAACTCCTGAACTCAAGCAATCCACCCACCTCAGCCTCCCAAACTGCTAGGATTACACAGGTGTGAGTCACAGCGCCTGGCCCCAGGTACATTCTCAACTTTGCACTTGCTATTCCTCACTTGGAATACTCTTACTTCATATACGCACATGACTCACTCTCACTTCCTTACATCTTTGCTAAAATATCACCTTCAATAAGGCCCTGCCTATTCATCCTATTTAGAACTGCAAACCCCAATTCTTCTTTCCTGACCTTTTTTCCTTCCCAATGCTATCACCATCTGACATCCTATCTACCATACTTATCCCATCTCCTCTCATTAGAACTGTACGATCTAACTAATGTGGCTAGTTAAATTTAAATGTAAAGCAATTAAAATTAAACTTTTAGTTCCTCAGTCATACCACATTTCAATGGGACAGCACAAAGAATATATACACTGGGAAATTATACGGAAGAGTCCTGCACTAGAAGATAAGCTCCATGAGGGCAAAGATTTTTATGTTTGGTTCAGTGCTTTACTTGCAGTGCCTTGAGCAGTTTGCTACATAGCAGGTGCTCATTCATTTTTATTAGATGAATGAACTGAATAAATAAACCTGAGAAAGGGTGACATATCTAATCGATTTTTAAGCCTAATTATTTCAAAAATAATAACTGCTCATGGAAGAGGAAAGAATATCTCCCAGGTCATTCTATGAAGACAGTTATCCTGATGCCAACACCAAGCTAAAGAAAACTACAGGCCAGTATCTCCTATGAAGATAGATGCAAAAATCCTCAACAAAATGCTAGCAAATTGAATTTAGCAACAACAAAAAGGATTATACACCATGACCAAGTGAGATTCATCCCAGAAATGCAAGGTAGGTTTAAAATCCAAAAAGCAGTGCAATATACCATATTAATAAGGACAAAAGCCACATGATCATATCAATAGCTATAGAAACAGCATTTAACAAAATCCAAAAACACATTTTCATGAGTTTTTGGAAGGGAACTTATTTAATCTGATGAAATCCACAGCTAATATCTTCTAATGGTAGAAGACTAAACAGGGCTGGGCGCAGTAGCTCATGCCTGTAATCCCAGCACTTTGGGAGGCAGCGGCACGTGGATCACCTGAGGTCAGGAGTTTGAGACCAGCCTGACCAACATGGTGAAACCCTGTCTCTACTAAAAATACAAAACTTAGCTGGGTATGGTGGTGCATGCCTGTAGTCCCAGCTATTCGGGAGGCTGAGGCAGCAGAATCGCTTGAACCCAGGAGGTGGAGGTTGCAGTGAGCAGAGACTGTGCCACTGCACTCCAGCTTGGGCAACAAGAGGGAAACTCCATCTCAAAAAAAGAAAAAAAAAGACTAAACAACTTCCCCCAAAGATCAAGAACAATACAAGAATATTCACTCTCACCATTTTTAATCATTTTTAATAGACATTCCAGCCAGGGCAGTTAGGCAAGGAAAAGAAAAAGCATGCAGATGGGAAGGAAGAAGTAAAACATACCAATTTGCAGATGACATGATGTTATATAGAGAAAATCCTAAGAAGTCCACAGAAAAACTATTAAAACTAATAAACAAGTTCCACAAGTTTGCAGGGTATAAAATCAACATATAAAAATCAATTGTTGGCTGGGCACAGTGGCTCATGCCTGTAATTCCAGCTCTTTGGGAGACCAAGGCAGGCAGGTAACTTAAAATAAATATGAAAATTAGCCAGGCATGGTGGTACATGCCTGTAATCCAGATACTTGGGAGGCTGAGGCACAAGAATTGCCTGAACCTGGGAGGCAGAGGTTGCAGTGAGCTGAGATTGCACCACTGCACTCCAGCCTGGGTAACACAGCGAGACTCTGTCTCAAAATTTAAAAAATTTAAAATTTTAAAAACTCAAGGCATGGTGGCTCAGGTCTGTAATCCCAGCACTTTGGGAGACTGAGGCGGGCAGATCACAAGGACAGGAGTTCAAGACCAGCCTGGCCAACATGGTGAAACCCAGTATCTACTAAAAATACAAAAAAAAAATTAGCCGGGTGTGGTGGCAGGCGCCTGTAACAGTCCCAGCTACTTGGGAGGCTGAGGCAGGAGAATCACTTGAACTCGGGAGGCGGGTCCAAGCCTGGTGACAGAGCCTGGGTGACAGCGAGACTCCGTCTCAAAAAAAAAAAAAAAAGAAAGAAAAAGCATGAACTAGGTTTCATCAAAATTTAAAACTTTTGTGCTGCAAACAATACCATCAAGAAAGTGAGGGAGGCCGGGTGCAGTGGCTCACACCTGTATTCCCAGCACTTTAGGAGGCCGAGGTGGGTGGATCTCTTGAGGTCAGGAATTCAACACCAGCCTGGCCAACATGGTGAAACCCTGTCTTTACTAAAAATATAAAATAGCCAGGCATGGTGGTGCACACCTGTAATTCCAGCTACTGGGGAAGCTAAGATAGGAGAATCACTTGAACCCAAGAAGCAGAAGTTGCAGTGAGCCTAGACTGCACCACTGCACTCTAGCCTCGGCGACACAGTGAGACTCTGTCTCAAAAAGAAAAAAGTGAGGGAAAAAACCCGTAACAGAAAATATCTTTAAGTCATATATCTGATAAAGGAATTTATATCCACATAACAAACTATTTTAACAATAAAAAGAAAATCAATAGCCCAAACTAAAAATGCGTAAAGAATCTGAATAGACATTTCTCCAAAGATACACACATGGCCAGCAAGCACATAAAAAGATGCTCAACATCATTAGTCTTCAGGGAAATGCAAATCAAAACCACAATGAGATATTACTTCACACTCACTTGGACAGATATCATCAAAAAGACAGACAATAGGCTGGACACAGTGGCTCACACCTGTAATCCCAGCATTTTGAGAAGCAGAGGCAGGAGGATCAAGCCCAGAAGTTCAAGACCAGCCTGGGCAACAAAGTGAGACCTCGTCTCCGCAAAACAAAAGTATTAACAATTAGTTAGGTGTGGTAGCATGTGCTTGTAGTCTCAGTTACTCAGGACGCTGAGGTGCGAGGATTGCTTGAGCCCTGGAAATTGTGGCCGCAGTGAGTTATGATTGCACACTGCACTCCAGCCTGGGTAACAAAGACCCCATCTCAAAAAAATTAAAATACAGACAATAACAAGTGCTTACAAACATGTGGAGAAACTAGAATCCTCATACTTTGGTAATGGGAATTTAAATTGGTACAGTCACTTGGGTAAACTGTTTGACAGTTCCTCAAAATGTTAAGGACGGACCACTACATGACACAACAATTCTGCTCCTAGATATATACGTAAGACAAACGAAAACACAATCTCCACACCAAAACTTGAACACAATGTTCAAAGGACCATTATTCACAGTAGCCAAAAAGTGGAAATGAAACATTCATTAGCCGATGGATTCCTAAACAAAATGGGGTGTATCCATCAAATGGAATACTATTAAATGCACTTTGACCCCTTGTTCTCTTTTTACTCAGCAATAAAAATAAAATAAAATATTAGTACATTCTATAATATGGATGAACCTTGAAAACATTATGCTGAGTAGAAGAAACCAATCACAAAAGACCATTTGATTCATTTCTTTTTGAAACAGTCTCACTCTGTGGCCCAGGCTGGAGTGCAGTGGCACAATCTTCTTGGCTCACTGAAACCTCCACCTCTAGGTTCAAGTGATCCTCCTGCCTCAGCCTTCTGAGTAGCTGGGATTACAGGCAAGTGCCACTACGCCCAGCTAATTTTTGTGTTTTTTAGTAGAGATGGGGGTTTTGCCATGTTGGCCAGGCTGGTCTTGAATTCCTGACCTCAGATAATCCTCCCACCTCAGCTTCTTAAAGTGCTAGGATTACAGTTGGGAGCCATGGCGCCCGACTCTGATTCCTTTTTTTGTTTGTTTTTTGAGACGGAGTCTCACTCTATCGCCCAGGCTGGAATACAGTGGCATGATCTCGGCTCACTGCAACCTCTGCCACCCGGGTTCAAGCAATTCTCCTGCCTCAGCCTCCTGAGTAGCTGGGATTACAGGCGCCTGCCACTACGCCTGGCTAATTTTTGTATTTTTAGTAGAGACAGGGTTTCACCATCTTGGCCAGGCTGGTGTTGAACTCCTGACCTCATGATCTACTCGCCTCAGCCTCCCAAAGTGCTGGGAATACAAGCGTGAGCCACCGCATCCAGCCTCTGATTCCATTTTAAAAACTATCCAGAACAGGCAATTATCAGCTGTCTAAGGATGAGAGGGTGGTGAGAAGAGAAAGGAGGGAGTAATGGGAAGTAACTGCTAATGGGTACACAGTTTCTAGGGTAATGCAAATGTTCTAAACAAATTATGGTGATGGCTATGCATCCTGTAAATATACTAAAAGCATCAAATTGACATTTTAAATGGTAAGTTTATGTATGTGAATTTTATCTCAAAAAAGGTGTTAAAGTAATAAATCAAAATAATAACTTCAAAATATCAAAGTGAGCTTTAGAAACAGACCTTTATAACTCCATATTTTTTAAAAAATTTAAAAGTGTGCTTTACTGAAAGGAATATCAAAAACTACTAATAGATGTGTTGCCCTGAAGTACTGGGGAGATGCCATTTTTCCCTAAACGGTCATTATTGGTTTATATCAGTAAATGTCATCATTTGCTTATAATTACAAAAACTGTAAAAATTTAAAAACATACCCAGTAAGGTTGGGACAGCATTTCATCTCCAGGAGACCTGTCTGATCTAATGCACATGCATAGATATCAATAACATGGCCAGTTGTAGCAGCTCGATTAGCCAATGCTTCAAAATGCTACAAAAGATTTTTTTAATTAAAATAATATACAAAATCATCCTATACATCTTTTTTCAATTAACAAATCAAAATGACCTAAGAAGGACTAAAAGAATAACTCATCATAATTTAAATTATGGTTTGCTATTTAACTTTCTGTAATGTTAATAAAATTATGTAACAACTTCTGTGAGTCTGACATTTTCACATTTTTTTTCCTTAAAAGCCACTCTTTCTAGATAAACCCCTAGGTGAAGCCAAATTTAAAGAAAGGCATCTTGCATATTTTGTTCTTCACACACAAACATAGTAGAAAAACAACAGGCCGGGAGCGGTGGCTCACACCTGTAATCCCAGCACTTTGGGAAGCCGAGGAGGGCGGATCACAAGGTCAGGAGATCGAGACCATCCTGGCTAACACGATGAAATCCCATCTCTACTAAAAACACAAAAAATTACCCAGGCGTGGTGACAGGCGCCTGTAGTCCCAGCTACTCGGGAGGCTGAGGCAGGAGAATGGCATGAACCCAGGAGACGGAGCTTGCAGTGAGCAAAGACTGCACCACTGCACTCCAGCCTGGGTGACAGAGCAAGACTTTGTCTCAAAAAAAAAAAAAGAAAGAAAGAAAAACAATGGAGAACTCTCTTTCCTGGCTAAATCCATACCCAAGTAACAAAAACATCCAAAAATAGAGAAAATACAAAAAGCAGTAAGATAAATGAATCTAAAACCTTTTTTGAAAGGTTTAGAAGCTGTAACCAAGAAAAATTCCAAGCTCATAAAGGAAATTAGTTGGCAAGAAAGAAAAGCATCCACTAACAGTGGCAAAAATTATGTCATAAATTACTTTTAAAAATATAATACTGATGATATCAAAAAATACATGATACAGCACAAACTAAACTAAAACTGAACTCTAGAGAATTAAAAAATTAAGAGATATTAGCAAATAGAACCAATATAAGAGTGTCAAAAATCAACATTAGTGAAATGTACTTACACAAACCCAAAAAACGGGAAGTTAGATGAACATAAAACAACTTACAAGAAAATGATGGACTATTTAATCTATGAACAATATTCATATCTGAAGGAAATATTAAGGATTGTCTCTTGGAAATGAAAAACTGAAAAATGTAAAAACAACTTTTCCTAAACAGAAAGACATTCTTTAACATGAATATTAAAAAGGCATAGAATGTTTCTCTCAGTAATAATTTTTAAGGAGATACCTACTGACACCTACTATGAAGTGTTTAAATATTTCGAACCAGAAAAAGTATAACAAGTTATTAAGAAAAAATTAGTATTTCTCCAATTCTGAATACCAGTTGTAGTATCAAACTGTATAATATCAATTTCTATCAAAAACTATTTGTATTCTTTTGCCAGCAAATGAATACCTGTTTTCTAATAAGGCAAAAAGATTTAAAAGTCGAAATTACCTTAGTTCCCTTTTTAACATATTTGGCATTGTCTTTGTCAATGTCATGCCACGATCTTATAGGTGTCTTCAACTCATCTCCAACCACCATTCCAGGCCCCTGAGTAGCAGGACCGCCGATGAACATCATGATGCGAGCACCAGTGTTGGGAAAAGTACACTATTGAAAAAAGAAAGTCCAGGGTTTAAAACAAAACATACGGATATACATTTCTAACAATTTTTTATATATTCCTTCTAAATAAGAAAAAAGCATATATTTTCTAAGAAATAAAATAATCAAATGTTTACAATGAAATTTAAAAACAAAGGTATCTGAACAACTTTCTTGTAAAATCCTATGGTAAATAGTAGTACATTCCTAATTCTAAACTAATCTATGAGCCTAATCCCTATAAACATGGATATTTCTCCTGCTTAACTCATCTTAGACTGGGAAGAGTAGAGAGAGAAGTGGAAGAGTGAACATATTTTGTTTTGTTTTGGGTTTTTAATTTTCTTTTTTTACTATTTTTTTTTTTTAGAGACGACGTCACTATGTTGCCAACACTGGACTTGAACTCCTGGGCTCAAGTGATCCTCCCACTTGAGCTGGAATGAGAAGTGCATGCCACTGCACCTGGCTCTTCTACTTTTTTGTTGGTGTTTTACTTTTGTTTTCGATGTTTAGAACATAAGTATAATCAAAAAAAAAAAAAAAAAAAAGGCTGGGCGTGGTGGCTCACACTTGTAATCCCAGGACTTTGAGAGTCCGAGGCGGGTGGGTCACCTGAGGTCAGGAATTCAAGAACAGCCTGGTCAACATGGTGAAATCCCATCTCTACTAAAAATACAAAAAATTAGCCAGGCATGGTGGCAGATGCCTGTAGTCCCACCTACTCGAGAGGCTGAGGCAGGAGAATCACTTGAACCCGGGTGGCAGAGGTCGCAGTAAGCCAAGATCATGCCGCTGCACTCCAGCCTGGGAAACAAGGTGAGACTCAAAAAAGAAAAAAAGAGGCTGGACATAGTGGCTCACGCCTGTAACCCCAGCACTTTAGGACGCTGAGGCGGGTGGATCACCTGAGGCCAAGAGTTTGAAACCAGTCTGGTCAACATGGTGAAATCCTGTCTCTACTAAAAATACAAAAATTAGCCAGGTGTGGTGGCACATGTCTGTAGTCCCGGCTACTCAGGAGGATGAGGCGGGAGAATTGCTTGAACCCAGGAGGCGGAGGTTGCAGTGAGCCAAGATTGCACCACTGCACTCTAGCCTGGGCGATGGAGCAAGACTCCATCTCCCAAAAAAAAAAAAGAAAGAGGCCCAAAGCAGTGGCTCACACCTGTAATCCCAGCACTTTGGGAGGCCAAAGCGGGTGGATCACAAGTTCAGGAGTTCAAAACCAGCCTGGCCAATATGTCTCTACTAGAAATACAAAAAATTAACCGGGCATTGTGGCGGGTGCCTATAATCCCAGCTACTTGGGAGACAGAGGCAGAGAATTGCTTGAACCCGGGAGATGGAGGTTGCAGTCAGCCAAGACTGTGCCGCTGCACTCTAGCCTGGGCGACAGAGTGAGACTGTCAAAAAAAGAAAGAGAAAGAGAGAGAGAGAGAAAGTACGTATGACTTATATTTCTAGTCCAAGTGAATGGATTGAATACCCCAATCTACTTCCACTTCCTCACAAGGTGTCACTGAAATAAGAGAAAAGTTGTTGTTTTAGGCAGATCACTTGAGGCCAGGAGTTCAAGACCAGCCTGGCCAACATGGCATATCTCTACTAAAAAAAAATACAAAACTTAGCCGGGTATGGTAGCACACACTTGTAATCCCAGCTTCTCGGGAGGCTGAGGCAAGAGAATTGCTTGAACCCAGGAGGTGGAGGTTGCAGTGAGACAAGATCACACCACTGTACTCCAGCCAGGAAGACAGAGTGAGACTCTGTCTAGAATAAAATAAAGTAAAATAAAAAATAAATAAATAGGCCAGACACCGTGGCTCATGCCTCTAATCTCAACACTTTTGGGGGCCAAGGTGGGAGAATCACTTTAGCCCAGGAGTTCAAGATCAGCCTGAGCAACAAAAGGAGACCTGGTCTCTAAAATAATAATAATAATAAT
The DNA here is from genome assembly GCF_008728515.1 of Papio anubis. Taxonomy (NCBI): domain Eukaryota; kingdom Metazoa; phylum Chordata; class Mammalia; order Primates; family Cercopithecidae; genus Papio; species Papio anubis. The sequence goes on along the minus strand of NC_044982.1, from coordinate 67,459,341 downwards.
AATAATAACAAAATTAGTTGGGTATGATGGGACATGCCTATAGTCCCAGCTTCTCAGGAGGCTGAGGTGGGAGGATTGGTTAAGCCAAGGAGTTCGACACTGCAGTGAACCATGATCATGCCACTGCACTCCAGAGCCCAGGCAACAGAACTAGACTCTGTCTCAAAAAAAAAAAAACAAAAAGTACATAAAATTTAAAGATAGGAAATCATGGAAGCAGTAGACCAGAAATTTTGAGGAATTCAAACAACAGATTGTACTGGATTATCAAAAGAATCAACAAAACGTATCACAGATATCAAAAGTAAGCCAGATCTTCCCCAAGGTGGATGCCCAAAAAGCTCCATATTTGGAGTCAAAAAATACAAAAAGCAGCCATAAACCAAAGAAGAAACAGTGTTTATCTGTACCTCCAGATACAGCAGCTGATGACAGATTCTGCCATCAGCAATTCCTAAGAACCACTCTCTGTAGAAAGTAGGCCATCTGCCTGGAGAAGGGTCTTTGCATGAAAATAAGAGGCCGAGAGATACAGAACCAAGCACATATTACAATGGATATCAAAACAAACATGACAACTCTCAAAAGTTTCTGGAATTAAAAGCATTAAGAAAAATTTTAAAACCTCAATGGATGGGCCAAAAAGCACGTCTGAAGACTGAGTTAGATATATGCAAAACCAAAGCTAAGGAAATCTCATATAAATAGGAGCAAAGAAAGATATGAGGAAAAAAATAAATATATAAAGAAATATAAAGGTCCAGCATCAATGTAACGAATATAGAATAGAAAAAGAGAAACAAATTAAGCTGAAGAATGACAACAGTCTCTAGAATGAAAGGGTCTACCAAAACCAAACATAAAGAAAGAAAAAAATCAAACCTAAATACAGCCTAACAAAATTTCGGAACTCCAAAATTAAAGAGAACATTCTAAAAATGTCTAGTGAAAAAATAAGCTTTCCTAAAAAAAGAACAAGAATAAGACTACATCCAATTATCATCAATAAACTGTATGTCTATGTCAGAACACTAGAGAGGAATGACTTAGATTTGCAAGTGAAGATTATTTTGAAAGTAGAATTCTATAGCCACCCAAAATACCAATGAAATGAGAGGACCATTTTTTTTTAATGTTTGAATATGGAAGAACTCAGAATATTTATAAGAAACAAAAGACCAACTGGGTATGATTCAAAAGAAGTGACAGGATCCAGAAAAAAATGTAAAAGATATCCTGCAACTTTTATATATGAAAGTATCCTTCCCTGTGCATAATCGCTCTACTTTATTCCACAATTAATATTTGTATTGTCATATTAGAAATGCTATTTTATCTCTAATTTCTATAAGTAGTTATTGGACAAAATAGAGTACATTTTTTAACCTACACTACAGCTTCAGAAGACAATGTAAATGATATAAACTTCATGATAATTTTTTTTTTTTTGGAGACAGAGTCTTGCTCTGTTGCCCAGGCTGGAGTGCAGTGGCGCCATCTCAGCTCACTGCAAGCTCCGCCTCCTGGGTTCACACCATTCTCCTGCCTCAGCCTTCCCAGTAGCTGGGACTACAGGCGCCCGCCACCACACCCGGCTAATTTTTTTGTATTTTTAGTAGAGACAGGGTTTCACCATGTTAGCCAGGATGGTCTCGATCTCCCGACCTCGTGATCCGCCCGTCTCGGCCTCCCAAAGTGCTAGGATTACAGTCGTGAGCCATCGCGCCCGGCCTTTCATGATAATTTTTAAAGTCACATGATTAGCCCGGCACAGTGGCTCACATCTGTAATCCCAGCACTTTGGGAGGCTGAGGTGGGCAGATCATCTGAGGTCAGGAGTTCGAGACCAGCCTGGATAACATGGTGAAACCCTGTCTCTACTAAAAATACAAAAAAATTAGCTGGGTGTGGTGGTGGGTGCCTATAATCCCAGTTACTTGGGAGGCTGAGGCAGGAGAATCGTTTAAACCCAGGAGCCAGAGGTTGCAGTGAGCTGAGATTGCGCCACTGCACTCCAGCCTGGGCAATGAGAGCGAAACTCCACCTAAAAAAATAAATAAATAAATAAATAAATAAATAAATAAATAAAATCATATGGTTAACAAATCTGGAGAACAAGGAAAGTTGTCTTCTACTTATTTGTATACACCATTGCATACTGTTTGAATGTTTTCACAAGGTATGATTATTCCTTCTATAACTTTCTTAACTAATAACAAAAATACCCTCTTCATTCTGGGTATCTGAGATAACAGCAGTCATGTAAAGCTGAAAAAATGAAGAAAAGAGCAAATAAAACTATATACAGATACTTTCATAAAACTATGACACAAAGAACATCCAAACTTCAAATTTCCTATAACTGGAGGGAAAAACCCACTAAATCCCTGTGAACTATATCTCTCATGCTCTCATTACAAGTCTCCAAAAAGATCAAGGGCAGTTTGGGAAGAAGTACACGGAAGAGAGAAGAGGGAAGCAAATAGCACGCCTAGAAGAACAACTACAGATTCAAATGAAAACTTAGTAAGAGGCACTAAAGAAAAGAAAAAAACCAAGAGAATGAAAATTAAATAAAGAAATAAAAAGACAACTGAAATAAAAAGCAAGCAAAGAAGAGTCAATTTATATAAAATGGGAGTTTTTTTCTTTTGAGACAGAGTATTGCTGTTGGCCAGGCTGGAGCACAGTGGCATGATCTCAGCTCACTGCAACCTCTGTCCACAGGTTCAAGCAATTCTCCTGCCTCAGCCTCCCAAGTAGCTGGGATTACAGGTGTGTGCCACCACGCCCGGCTAATTTTTGTATTTTTAGTAGAGACGGGGTTTCATCACATTGGTCAGGCTGGTCTCGAACTCCTAACTTCAGGTAATCCGCCTGCCTCGGCCTCCCAGCAGTGCTGGGATTACAGGCGTGAGCCACCATGCCTGGCTGGGAGTTCTCAAATAAAATAAAACAATGGAATAGAACTACTATTTAAAGCTATAAGACAACTTTATAGGAAAAAATACATGTAACAAGGGCCTACCACATACTAGAGAAAATTAACCTGCAACAAAAACCCTACAACATAAAGAAAAACTCCTCAAGACCGTCAAGCAAAATGATCAAAAAATTTACAAGGGCCAGAAAATAAGACTGGTATCAGCCTTCCCAAAAAACATCAGCCAAGGTGGGAGAATCACTTGAGATCAGGAGTTCAAGACCAGCCTGGGCAACATGGCAAATTTAAAAATTAGCTGGGCATAGTGGCATGGGCCTGTAGTCCCAGCTACTTGGGAGTAGTCTGAGGCTGGAGGATTGCTTGAGACTAGGAGTTTGAGGCTGCAGTGCTGCAGTAAGCTATGATCACGAACTGCACACCAGCCTGAGCAACAGAGGCTCTGTTTAAAAAAAAAAAAAAAATCAAAACACATCAAGGTAAGAAAATAATGAAAAAGCATTTTCCAAAAACTCCAGGAAAAAACAATCAGAAGCAAGGCTTTTTATATCCAACCAAGCTATTCTTCAACTATCAGCAGCATAAGAAAAAAGTTTAAACATTCAACAGCCCAGGAAATTCTGTACTCTTAAGTCTTCTTAAGAAATTTACTAGGAAAGCCGGGCGCAGTGGCTCATGCCTGTAATCCCAGCACTTTGGGAGGCTGAGGTGGGCGGAACACGAAGCCAGAAGTTCGAGACCATCCTGGCTAACATGGTGAAACTCCGTCCCTACTAAAAATACAAAAAATTAGCCGGGCATAGTGGCAGGCGCCAGTAGTCCCAGCTACTCAGGAGGCTAAGGCAAGAGAATGGCGTGAACCCGGGAGGCAGAGTTTGCAGAGAGCCGAGATAGAGCCACTGCACTCCAGCCTGGGTGACAGAGCGAGACTCTGTCTCAAAAAAAAAAAAAAAAAAAAAAAGATTTACTAGAAGATACAAATAAAACTTACAGCAAAGAATAACATAATCACACTAAGGGCAGTGGAGGGGAATAACCCATTTAACTTATGAACATTGTATTTTGTACTATATATTCTCAGAACACTAAACAAATATTGAGCCTAACTCCTAAGCTTCTTTCTAACAGAAGTATGAGCCAGAAACTCTGAAACTATTCTAGATAATCTAGGACTGAGCAAATAAGTAAATATATTTGATAACGGGAGCAGGTTTCTCATAGAGAATGAGTTACAAATATGGAAAAGTGGGAAGGAGAGAATAAACCCTGTGGTATTGAATTGAACATACTTGAAAGAATTACTGGTTTTTAATATAAATTTTTTTATTTTAATAGAGATCATAGATGTATACTGGAGTATGTAGACATATATGCACACACATATACTTATAATTTTATATACATATATAGATACACATATATGCATATACATTTTTTTCTTAGCTCCATCCACTTGGACCTAAAATTAATGACACCCAGGGTAAGGGTGCACATGAAGCATTATCTTCTACTTGGTAGAATCAAGGCTAAAAGGAAACAGGGCTCCTAAATGGTTCATTTCAGGTCCAGAGCAGGAAAAGGATAAGATGAGCCCTGAACATCTTACTATACCAGAAAGGAAGTATTTAAGCAAACATGCAGCATTTAATAAGGACCCAGAAGCAGCTTGAAGAGGCTCCCACTAGCCAAATCTGGGAAAACCTAAGCATCAAAGTAAATAATGACAGTAAAGGAATATATCTTGTTGTATAAAATAAGAATATAAGAATCCACCCAGTGTGTATTCTGTATGTATTTACATATATATGTGTGTGTGTGTGTGTATAAGTTTATATATATATAAAAATATGTAAATGGGAGAGGAGAAAAAGCTCTTCCTCAAGTAGAAAGCCAATTAATAAATGTAGAAATGATGGAATTAGCCACTATTTGGCATGCATCATAATAATAATTGATTAGAAAAGACTCATCAATGGATGCTAAACTAGTGATTAAAACTTTGCTGAGTACACTGGTTATTCACATATTTTCAAGGTATCTCCTAATAAGATATTTATAATTACAATAAGAAAACTTGTAACTTTACAGTGGCAAAAACAACCTTAACCAAGTAAGGAAAGTTAACATCAGCAGTAATGAAACAAATCAGCATGGGGGTTTCTAATATTTTGCAATATTTATTAATTACAAAGGGGTAAAAAAGAGTAATTTTAAAGTGGAGAGCCCTGGCAGATACAACCTTAATGAATGACCAAAGTGAATATCATCAGTAATGGAACAAATGAAAACCATGTGCCACCTGTAAGATGCAACAATAAGAACACAGCATTACTTCTGCGATATTCCCCCCAAAGATGCAAGACCCGAACCAAATTACGAGGATACTTCAAGACAAACTCAAATTGAAGAATGTTTTACAAATAACTGGTCTGAATCTTCCAAAGTGTCAAGATCAGGAAGATTAAGGAACTGTTCCACGCTGAAGGAGAGTAAATAGATATAGCCATAAATGCAGAACTGAACTAAATCCTTTCAGTAAAGGAAATTATTGAGACAACTGGTAAAACTTGAATGGGGTCTGAGAATTAGCTGGTCGTAATGTATCAGTGTTAATATTTTAATAGTTTTATATTGTGGTTATATAGGAGATTATCCTGGTTCATAGGAAATATAAAGTTTCAAGAGGTTGGGACTATCATATCAGCAACTTAATCTTGTGAAAGGAAAATAAATCTTGGGACCCCAAAATTATTAAACAAAAAGGAAAAGTCAAGCTGGAAACTGCTTAGGGCAAACCTATCTCCCATTCTATTCAAAGTCATCCCTCTGCTCACTAAGATAAATGCATATCTGATTGCCTCCTTGGGGAAAGGCTAATCAGAAACTCAAAAGAATGGACCTACGTGTGTCTCTCACCTACCTGTGACCTGGAAGCCCCTCCCTGCTTGAGGAGCTTCCAGGTCCCACCTATCTGGATGGAACCAACATAAATCTTACATATATTGATTGATGTCCCATGTCTCCCTAAAATTTATAAAACCAGTTGTGCTCTGATCACCTTAGACGCATGTCATCAGGACCTCTAGAGGCACAAGTCCTCAGCCTTGGCAAAATAAACTTTCTTTTTTATTTTTTTTTTTGAGATGGAGTCTCACTCTGTCACCCAGATTGGAGTGCAGTGGCGTGATCCTGGCTCACTGCAACCTCTGCCTCCCGGGTTCAAGTGATTCTCCTACTTCAGCTTCCCAAGTAGTTGGGAATACAGGCACCTGCCACCACACCTAGCTAATTTTTTTGTATTTTTAGTAGAGACAGGGTTTCACCATGTTGGTCAGGCTGGTCTCAAACTCCTGACCTCAAGAGATCCACCCACCTCGGCCTCCCACAATGGTAGGATTACAGGCGTGAGCCAACGCACTAAGCCCAAAATTAACTTCCTAAATTAATTGAGATTGTCTCAGATATTTGGGGTTCACATTCTCAAAGTTTGGAGAAAAAAAAATTATTTATATACTTCTTGTACCTTTTCTATAAATTTGATAGCATTTCAAATTTTTTTACAAACATTTTAAAGAAACAATTTTGTTTTGTTTTGTTTTTGAGATGGAGTCTCTGCATGATCTCGGCTCACTGCAACCTCCACCTTTCGGGTTCAAGCGATTCTCCTGCCTCAGTCTCCCAAGTAGCTGGGATTACAGGCACGTGCCACCACGCCCGGCTAATTTTTTTTTGTATTTTTAGTAGAGACAGGGTTTCACCGTGTTAGCTAGGATGGTCCTGATCTCCTGACCTCGTGATCCACCCTCCTCAGCCTCCCAAAGTGCTGGGATTACAGGCGTGAGCCACCGCACCTGGCCACTATTTTGTAATTCTAAAACTAAGATACGTATAGTATAAAATTTTCAAATTCTACTAAAACTCCACTTATTGCACCACTGTTAATATCTGGGTGAACTTCTTTCCAGAATCATGTCTGTACAGGATATATGCAAAACAATACATAAGACAATACACTGTAGGAAAACACTTCAAATAGATAAAATCATACACTCACTGTCCTATAACTGATTTTTTTTTTGACTTAATATTCTCTTGTACATACCATTTCCTATAATACTGGGAAATATATTTTTTCCTCTCCTTTCCTGACACACAGCTCCTAAAAGCCTTGGAATCTGTAGAATAAGACTACCTTTTATTTTTTGTTTTTGTTTTTTGAGACAGAGTCTCACTCTGTCACCCAGGTTAAAGTACAGTGACACGATCTCAGCTCCCCGCAACCTCCACCTCCTGGGTTCAGGCAATTCTCCCTGCTTCAGCCTCCCAAGTGGCCGGGATTACAGATGCCCACCACCATGCCTGGCTAATTTTTGTATTTTTGGTAGAGATGGGGTTTTGCCATATTGGTCATGCTGGTCTCGAACTCCTGACCTCAGGTGATCTGCCCACCTCAGCCTCCCAAAGTGCTGGGATTACAGGCATGAGGTGCCCAGCCAAGAGGGCCTTCTGTATGCTAACAAAATGACTCCCACATAGCTTCAAGATGGGGGCTGGTCACGGAAAAGACTAAAGCATGATTAGAAGGTTGAGACTTTCAGTTCCACACCCCCAACCTCCAGGAGAGAGGGGATAATGGCTAGTGATGTAATCAATCACGCCTATGTAGTGAAGCCTTCATGTAAACCCAAAAGAACACAGTTTGGAGAGCTTCCAGACAAATGAATATGTGGAGGTTCTTGAAGGGTGGTACCCCAGAGAAGGCACAGAAATTTGGAACCCCTTCTCCCACACATCAGTCTATGCATCTAGTCCATCTGACTGTTCATCTATATTCTATGTAATATCTTTATCATAAACCAAGAAACATAAAGTGTTTCCTAGAGTTCTGTGAGCCATTCTAGCAAATGAATCAAACCCAAGGACAGTGTTCAATTTACAGCCAGTCTGTCAGAAGTATAGGTGACAACCTACTACTTGTGACTGGCAGTGAAGTGGGGGGCAGTCTTATGGGACTGAGACCTCAATCTGTGAGATGTGATGTTATCTCCAGTTAGACAGTGTCAGAATTGAACTGAATTACAGGACACCCAGCTGGTATTGAAGGCAGAACTGTTTTGTTGGTATGTGAGGGAAAACCACAGAAGTATTCTTTGTTGATGCTGAGTGAGAAAACAGGGAGGAAAAAAAGCACTTTGGTTCTTCCTATATCCTTACAGTTACACACACACACACACACACACACACACACACTTTACATTCCAAAACAAAACCATCTTCCCTACCTCCAGCAGTCCTACAGCTATGGAAAGTGCCACTCCGGAGGAACGCAAAGGTCTCTTTCCCTGTGGTACAGGCCAAGGGTCTCGCTGGAGTTCTCCCAGAAGATCTGTGAGATTCATGTCTATTTTCTGTACTGGTTGTAAGAATCTGAGAAACAAAATTAAATAAAAAGTCATTTATAAATGTTTATGGGTGAGAGTTCAAGAAACAAATTTCACTTTCCTAAAAATAGAAAACAATACTCTGAACACACAGCAGACCAATGGTTCTCAAACTTTCGTGTACATGAGAACCAGCTGGAGGGCTTATTTTAACACATATTGCTAGATCCCAGTTCTAAAGTTTGTTTCAGTAGGTGTGGACTGGAGCCCAAGAATTTGCATTTCAAACACATTCCTAGGTGACACTTGATGATATCAGCTCCAGAAACCACATTTTGAGTACAACTACAATAAACTTAACACTCAAACCAAGTACTACTTCAGGATTTCATCTTTCACTTACTAGTCTAGTCAGTTTTAGGTTACTGAAATAATTATGAGAAAATACATCAACTCAATTTTAGTAATACTACCTCTGATTAAAAAGCTTAGGGGAAAAAGCTAGCAGGGCGTGGTGGCTCACGACTGTAATCCCAGCACTTTGGGAGGCCGAGAAGGGAGGATCACAAGGGCAGGAGATCAAGATGGTGAAAGTCCGTATCCACTAAAAAAACAAAAATTAGCCAGGCATGGTGGTGCATGCCTGTAATCCAGCTACTCGAGAGGCTGAGGCAGGAGAACTGCTTGAACCTGGGAGGCGGAAGTTGCAGTGAGCCAAGATCGTGCCACTGCACTCCGGAAACCTTACAGGAAAAAGCTACCTCTAAAGCTAAGAAGAAAAAATAAAAACCTTGGCTGCCCTAAACCCACACAAAAACAAGTTTTTTCCAAAGTTCAAAATAAAAAATAAGGAAAATAACAAAACTAAAGTAACTCCTTACATTGTTACAACAAAAAACAAACCATTTTAATGGCATGATTTTGCCTCAGTTCTTTAAAAAGTATGTTAATACAATTTACTTATATTCCTAAAAATATTTAACAATATAGTATCACTGAATGTCTATGTTCAAGGGTATGGAATGTTTAAAATACCTACAGAAATGGTCAAATTCTCTTCATCATATTTAATTATTACCTGTTGGAAGGAGGTGGCTGCTGTACCTGAGGACCACGTGTTGCTTGAGTAACTGGTACTTTAGAGAGCCCCAGCATTTCCTGTAAAGAGATTACTTGTACAATATTCATTTAATTACTTTTACAAAGATTAATCAACTATTTATCATGTATAAAATGCAGTGCTAGACATTAGAAACACAAAAATAAAAAATACAAGGTCTCCTTCCTCAGAAAACAAAGAGTCCAGTGGGAGAGATTATCAAGAAAACAATAACACAAAATAATCACCATGAGAGAGCAAAGCACAAGGTGTTATACAACCAAAGAGGAAGCATATTAGCTCAGAAACACTTTATTTCTAATTAACAGTCAAAATAAATTGTTGTGTAACTTAAATGTCCATACTTCTTAATTTATATTCATTCATCCCTTTCAGCAAACTATATCATAAGCACCTGCTATGTGGCAGGAATATAATGGTAAAAACTAACTAGTCCCTTCCCTCATGGAAATTAAAATCCAGAAACAGAAATCAATCAAATCAACAGATAAATAAATATAAAATTGCAACAGTAATAAGTGTTATGACATGGGGAGTTTTAAGGTTCACATACTTTGTGTATATATACATCTTCATTTTCTAACATAATTTATAACCAAACTGCCACCTTTGTTTTGAATTTCAGTATGTGCACAATTTCTCTCCAGACAAATGAAAATGTTATACTAAATTTTTCTTGAATCTAGAAATGCTTGGTCATGAGGTACTGGAGTTATAAAACTGTGTAACAGAAAATCGAAGTCTAAAGATGTACAAAGATAAAATTAGTGAACTAATCCTGCAATATTTCCTATACTGTTAGCGGAAACAACAACTCTTTACTAAGAACTTAACATATTCCATATTCTATGCTAAAACCTTTATATATACTATTTCCTCAAAAAACAATAATGAAATAGATTTCTTCTTAATTTCGACTTTACAAAAGAAAATTGACAATCAAAAAGACTAAGTAATTTTTCTGAAGTTACACAACCAGTAAGTAACAAAGCAAGATTTTAAATCCAGGTTTTTCTACAAAGCCCTATTAAGGGTTTACACCCTACTGACAATTCTCATATTTAGTACTAATAACCTGGCAAAACAGGTACTGTTTATTCCTTTCTATGAAGGATGAGATAATTAGAAAAGACATAAACCCAAGATCATACAACTAGAAGAGTTTAAAATTTGAATTCAGGACTATTTGGAGAGCAAAGACCAGGCTCTTTTCAACGAGATAGATAGGGAAAGAAAATAAAAATGTTTCAGTGGAGGAAAAAAAAAATTAGTCTGCAGGCATTCGCTTGCCTATTGAAAAAAGAAGATGTGGCCAGGTGTGGTGAATCACGCCTGTAATCCCAGTATTTTGGGAGGCCGAGGCGGGTGGATCACCTGAGGTCAGGAGTTTGAGACCAGTCTGGCCAACATGGTGAAACCCCATCTCTACTAAAACTACAAAAATTAGGGCCAGGCGCAATGGTTCACGCCTAATCCCAGCGCTTTGGGAGGTCATGGTGGGTAAATCACGAGGTCAAGGAGTTCAAGACTAGCCTTGGTTAACATGGTGAAGCACCATCTCTAATAAAAATACAAAAATTAGTCAGGCATGGTGGTGTGCTCCTGTAATCCCAGCTATCTGGGAGGCTGAGGCAGGAGAATCTCTCGAACCCAGGAGGCTGAGGTTGCCATGAGCTGAGATCATGCCACTGCACTCCAGCTGGTGTGACAGAGTGAGACTCCATCTCAGACAAACAAACTAAAAAAAGCTAGGCTGGCCTCGGTGGCTCACGCCTGTAATCCCAGCATTTTGGGACACCGAGGCAGGGGGATCACCTGAGCTCAGGAATTCAAGACCAACCTGGCCAACATGGCGAAACCTTGTCTGTACTAAAAAATACAACAATTGGTCAGGCGCAGTGGCTCACACCTATAATCCCAGCACTTTGGGAGGCTGAGGCAGGCGGATCATGAGGTCAGCAGATCAAGACCATCCTGGCCAACACGGTGAAACCTCGTCTCTACCAAAAATACAGAAAAAAAAATTAGCCAGGTATGGTGGCACATGCCTGTAGTCCCAGCTACTCAGGAGGCTGAGGCAGGAGAATTGCTTGAACTCAGGAGGCAGAGACTGCAAGATCATGCCACTGCACTCCAGCCTAGATGACAGAGCAAGACTCTGCATCAAAAAAAAAGAAAAAAGGAAGATGTTTTACGTGCTTCACATGTATTACATAATTTAAGTAAAAGGGACTCTACAATCAGAACAGTAAACCATTCTAAATAAATTCATAATTTAATAATAACATTAATAGTAGCAAACACTTAAATGTATAATTCACTTAATTCTCATGACTACACTATAAGGTAAATACTATTACTATCTCTATTTTACAAATGAAAAAAACTAAAGCACAGAGATTTAAACTGGTTCACTTTCTCTCCTGTCTCACGGAAACATGATTCTCCTCTCCGCTTCCTGTGCTCCTGAAGGAATCCCCACTATGTCTTCCTAAACCTCACTTTCCTCATCTCACTCTTACTTTCACTCACCCTCTTTAGTCTCTTTCCTTTCTCCTTCCTCCTAAAGTACATCTCTTTAACTCGGTTCTCTCTCAAATTCCCATGCTATCTACTCCTTCATTACTTTCAACAACAAACCTCTTAAAAGAACAAACTTCAGGCTGAGCGCGGTGGCTCACACCTGTAGTCCCAGCACGCTGGGAGGCCGAGGAAGGCAGATATACTGAGGTCAGGAGTTCAAGACCAGCGCGGCCAATATAGTGAAACCACGTCTCTACAAAATTACCAAAATTAGCCGGGCATGATAGTGGATGCCAGTAGTCCCAGCTACTCAAGAGGCTGAGGCAGGAGAATCGCTTGAACCTGGGAGGCGGAGAGTGCAGTAAGCCAAGATCGTGGCATGCACCCCAGCCTGGGCGACAGAGCGAGACTCTATCTCAAAAAAAAAAGAACAAACTTCAACTTTCTCTACCTTCTCAAATCTTATTCACTACTCATTGACTAACACATTTATTACTCATTATCCTCCCCATTTAAGCCTGCAAATTCCCTTAGTATGTTCTCTAAGTTAACTCTGTAGCACCACTACCTCAGTCTGCCAAGTTTCAAATTAGACTCACCTTCAAAAATCTCTTCCTTCCTTCTTCATTTTGGTCTACCTGGAAGCCTCTGAAGTCTGATTTTACATCTGTCAACTTTATGCCAGGCTTCTCTATCATTTTCTAGGGTAACTGTTCTCAACTAGGAGTTGCACCAGAATTACTTAGAAAGTTTTTTCAAAGTACCTACATGAACAATCTTATATTATATATATAAGGTATATATACCAACCATCTCCCAATACAAATAGACATTCACTTATTACTCTCTTACGGACTATCAAAATCTCTGGGCAGAAAAAAAGATGTTCAGCCGAGCAGATGATCCTAGCATGCTACACATAACTCCTTTGCCTTGGAAGAGAAAGCTTCAATTTGTCCCAGTGATAAAAACCACTAAAATACATATGCAACCATAGTTCATAAACTAAAAATTGTCCAGTCTCAAAATAACTCCCCTCGCCAAACATACTAAAAGTATTTAGTTCCTAAGTGAAACATTAAGAAGCAAAAGCTCTCTCCTCAGCAGCCACCAAGGTGATCAGTTCTTATGAGGAACTGGGGTGAGGCCCTCCCTTCATCAGGTGACTAGCACTGTGTCGGGCAGCACCAGCCCTGCACTCGCCCACACCATGGCCTCCATCTCAAGTTCTTCTGCATCTAATTGGACCTCATTCTGCATGACAATGAGGTGACCATCACAGTGGATTAGATCAATGCTCTTGTTAAACCAGCTGATATAAATGTTGAACCTTTCTGGCCTGGCTTGTTTGCAAAGGACTGGCCAATGTCAACATCAGGAGCTTCATCTGCAATGTAGGGGCTGGTGGACCTGCTCCAACAGTTGGTGCTGCACCAGCAGGAGGTCCTGCCCCCACCACTGCTGCTGCCCCAGCTGAGGAAAAGAAAGTGGAAAGAAAGAAAGAAGAACCTGAGGAGTATGATGATGACATGGACTTTGGTCTTTTTTTTTTTTGGAGACGAGTCTCGCTCTGTTCCCCAGGCAGGAGTGCAGTGGCGTGATCTCAGCTCACTGCAAGCTCCGCCTCCCGGGTTCACGCCATTCTCCTGCCTCAGCCTCCTGAGCAGCTGGGACTACAGGCACCCGCCACCACGCCCGGCTAATTTTTTTGTCTTTTTGGTAGCCACGGGGTTTCACCGTGTTAGCCAGGATGGTCTCCATCTCCTGACCTTGTGATCCGCCCGCCTTGGCCTCCTAAAGTGCTGGGATTACAGGCATGAGCCACTGCACCCAGCCGACTTTGGTCTTTTTGACTAACTCTTTTATAACATGTTCAATAAAAAAGCTGAACTCTTAAGAAAAAAAAAAAAGAAACAAGCTAATATTCTGCGGTTGCTCTTCTTAGCCTTCAGCATGACTCTTCATAAGCCCTTCAAATCTCTAGTAAAAGACCTTTGGTTTGACTTTAAATTTTAAAGATACAGTTAAAAGTGAAGGGTCTTTAATCTGTATAACAATTTAAGGTACGTGAAAAGAATACTGAGGCCAGCACTGAATTTAAAGCCTTTGTTATAATACCATTATATAGTTTTTCATAATAAAAATTTGTCCTAGAAACATACAGAAAGCATTTATAAACATCAATAGAGTAATGTTCAGATAGGTGAAAACTACCATTCTTGTTGTTTACCTGCAGTTGTTTGGCTGACAAATCTTTTGTTCCTCTGAAGACATAGCTTTTTGAAATGCCTTCACATCCAAGTTCATGAACCTGAACCATTCTCCCAAAAGTAATAAGTCCAACCAAAGCTGTAGGTGGTAAAAGACTTAATGACATCTGCATGGATTCTTTCAGGGCTTGTAAATCTTCATCTTCCATGCAAGTATCAACCACATAGAGGAATATCAAAGGCATCTGAGGACCACGCTTTTAAAAAATTCACCAAAAAGAAAAAATATATAGTTTAAAGCACAATATACAAGACAGTCAACAGGGAATTAATTGAATAACGGAAACAAAAGTATCCTAGTAAAGCCATTTCAGAAATGAAATAGGTTATTTCTACTGTCATGGAGAGAGATCTAAGACATATTATCAGGTGAAAAAGTAAGAAGAACATTAGGTATAGTTACACAGAGGGGACTTTCACTTTCCATTTTATTTAACTCAGGCATAAGGTTTCATTTGACTCTTATAAAATAATTAGTAAACCTGAAAACTAGCCAGGCTGGACAAATTATTAAATGGTCCAAGTGAATCATAACTGTTTTCTCTAAAACATTCATAAAATATATTACTTCCACACTTAAACATGCAAACAACTATGTTAGGTATTCAGAAAGAGAATAAAAATGATTTCCCTAAGAAGGATCAATGCAAGATTATTTTCATTAACTAGACCTGGGGGATACATTAGCCAACTCCAGCATCATATTGACTAAGTATTTGTTAACTGAATTTCCAACTACAAAGCAAGATTGATACTTTATTGTTTACTGATCTACTCAGTATAGTAAATCACACCACCCTACCCAGTATCTTAGCCACCCATCAAATAACTACAACATAGGAATTACCCTGCTCAAACTGACCTCAACGGTTTACCTTTGAAATGTTCCATCGAATCAATGTGAGAATTAAGCATGATTGCTTCCAAATTATCACAATTTAACAATTATTTCAGTATAAATTTTAAAACTTTCTTAAATATTTGTTCTTATGTTCTTACCAGAACTACATATTCAATGCTAGAAAACTGAGGTAAAAGTTCAGCAGGCTGATTCAGTTCAGATATACCAGCATAACTAGGTGGAAACTACAAATAGAAAAAAAAAAACAAAAATGTTTAACAAATTATAGGCTAGAAAGATTAATAAAATTTTAAACTGAAAGCATTTCCTGATCATTTAATTATTTTTAAAAAGGCATTTTCATTAAATGAGAAATAATTATTTGTATCTTTTTTTAAATATGCATTTTTCTACATGACTAGTATTTTGGCATTAACATCTGCAATGGATGTTTTATGTTTTTTTTTGAGACGGAGTCTTGCTCTGTCACCCACACTGGAGTGCAGTGGCGCGATCTCGGCTCACTGCAAGCTCCGCCTCCCAGGTTCACGCCATTCTCCTGCCTCAGCCTCCCTAGTAGCTGGGACTATAGGCGCCTGCCACCAAGCCTGGCAAACTTTTTTTGTATTTTTAGTAGAGACAGGGTTTCACTGTGTTAGCCAGGAGGGTCTCGATCTCCTGACCTCGTGATCCACCTGCCTTGGCCTCCCAAAGTGCTGGGATTACAGGCATGAGCCAACGCACCTGGCATGCAATGGATGTTTTCTTACCTGATTCCTTTGGTAACAAAAGTTGCAAGCCCAAAGTTTTGCTCGATAATCCACTTGACTGTTTTAAAAAAAGAAAAGATACATCGGTTCATATTTCAGTTCAATTTTACAAAAATCCAAATTTCAATAAAATTAATTTCTTCCTAAAACATGAACATATTCAAATTGAAAGTAAAAGTAACTCTTAAAAGCCATGTAGTTTTAGACACTACCAATATCTAATTCATACTTTTAACATATACAAGTTTACCTAAATGGTGAATATAACTTTTAACATACAGTAAATATTCACTGGGTGCAGTAGCTCGCACCTGTAATCTCAGCACTTTGGGAGGCTGAGGAGGCAGATGGCTTGAGTCCAAGAGTTCAAGACCAGCTTGGGCAATATGGTGAAACCCCATCTTTACAAAAAATACAATCATCCAGGCATGGTGGCGCATGACTGTAGTCCTAGCTACTCAGGGGGCTTAGGTGGGAGGATCATCTGAGCCCAGGTGGTCAAAGATACAGTGAACCAGAATCACGACACTGCACTCCAGTCTAAGTAACAAGAGTGAAACCATCTCAAAAATATATATACACACACATATACAGTAATATCAATAAAATTAAAATAATCCTATTTTTTTTCTTCAAGTGACTTCAGTAACATCTACACTCAGACCTAAAAAACATATATTCAGGTCAAAAATATATTTACTGAATGCCTAATAAGTACCAATCATTATTTTAGGTGCTGGTGATACAAGAAAAAGAGAACTGCTCTCATGGAGTTTACATTCTAGAAAAGACAGACAGACAAAAGACAAGCAGATGCACAAACAAGAAAATACGTTTTGTTTTTTTTTTTTTGAGACAGGGTCTCGTTCTATTGCCCAGGCTGCAGTACAATGGTAGAATCATAGCTCCCTGCAGCATTGAACTCCTGGCTCAAGTGTTTCTCCCATCTTCAGCCTCCCAAGTAGCTAGGACTACAGGCACACCCAGCATATATACATTAAAAAAAAAAAATACACACACACACACACACACACATATATTTTCTTTTTTTTTCCCCTGTAGAAATGGGGTCTTGCTTTGCTGCCCAGGCAATCCTCCCACCATGGCCTCCCAAAGCACTGGGATTACAGGCGTGAGCTACTCCGCCCAGCCGAAAATACTTTTACATAGTAATAACAGATTAAACAAAACAAAGCAGAATGTAAGAATGTGTTTAAGAGGGTTGCTTTAAAAAACAGCCTTCTTAAATAGACAACTAAAGTATGACCAGAATGAAAAGGAACCAATCACAAGAAAATCTGGAGACAGAAGAATCCAGGCAGAATGCACAGCTACTATACCAGTGTCGAGGCAGGAATAAGTTTGGTATGTTCAAGAATCAGAAAGAGGGTAACAGGGTTAAGGTATTATGTAGATAACAATAAAGAAAATGGATAATACCAGATGAAGGCAGAAATATATACAGAGGCTAGATCATACAAGGCTTTACAGATCTTGATAAGTGGTTTGGATTTCTCATTCCAAAAATAAGAAGCTACTTCTGGAAGATTTTAATAATCAGATTTTCATTCATAAAACTCTAGCTTCTGGATGGAGAACAGACTGCTGAAAGACAAGAATAGAAACAGGGAGAGCAGGTAGGAGGATATTGAAATTGCCCAGGAAAAAAGATGGTGGTATCTTGAAGCAGGGTATACTACCAGAGATGGAATAAGAGGCTGTAAGAGACAGAATCTGTAACGTTCTAAGGTAGATCACCCAGATTTGCTAGTGGATTGGCTGGGGGAGAGGGAATGGAAAGAGAAGTAAGAGATGATTCCTGAGACTTTGGCTTAAGCAACAGAAGTCACAACATTTTTGGAACATCATGTCACTCAATCATGACACTTTTTTTTTTTTTTTGAGGCGGAGTCTCACTCTGTCGCCCATGCTGGAGTGCAGAGGCATGATCTCAGCTCACTGCAACCTCCACCTCTCAGGTTCAAGCAATTCTCTGTCTCAGCCTCCTGAACAGCTGGAACTACAGGCACATGCCACCACACCCAGCTAAGTTTTGTATTTAGCAGAGACGGGGTTCCACCATATTGGTCAGGCTGGTCTCAAACTCCTGACTTCAGGTGATCCACCACCTCGGCTTCCCAAAATGCTGGGATTACAGGCATGAGATACCATGCCCAGCCAATTATGACTTATCTAATAACACAAGATGGGTTGATACATATCCAGCACTACTATTCAGAAGACACTGATGGGATCTAACAGTTTTTATAGTGACACTCTTACATTTGGTCTCTTTATATTATCAATTCACTACAACTAGAATGATCCCAAAATTTTACAGCTCTCTGGATTTTTCTGACTGTCCTAATTTGAAAAAATTACTATGAACAAAAACAAAGGGATTTTTATAAAAATATGCAAAAAAAAAAACCCTGCATTTTAAAATCTCATTGCCACATTAGTTTCTCTATATATTTTACTTACCATAAAGGATTCAAAACTGCACGGCAAGTGGTCCTACTACACAGAACAGGCTCATATTGAATAGGTGGTAAGTCAGGTCTCTCTTTCAGTGGTGTAAACAGGGCTGCCACAGGAACAACCATTCTTGTAGCTTCCAGTCGACTTGATGGCCAAACATTCCAACTAAATCGGACTCCATCTCGTTCTTCATTTTGTTGAATGAATTCCAAATAGGTTGTCATTGTGGAGTTTGATTCTTATTTCTGCATCGAAATTTTAAAATATTTTAAAATCCAGGATCCTCTTAAGAAGTTTCAAAGTAAGTATGTTTTCCCCCTATTCAGCAATATTAACACATTAGAAATCAGGACTGGCTGGGCACGGTGGCTCACACTTGTAATCCCAGCACTTTGGGAGGCCGAGACGGGTGGATCACCTGAGGTCGGGAGTTGGAGACCAGCATGACCAACAAGAAGAAACCCCATCTCTACTAAAAATACAAAATTAGCCAGGCATGGTGGCATATGCCTGTAATCCCAGCTACTCGGGAGGCTGAGGCAGGAGAATCTCTTGAATCCTGGAGGCAGAGTTTGTGGTGAGCCGAGATCGTGCCATTGCACTCCAGCCTAGGCAACAAAAGCAAAAGTCCATCTCAAAAAAAAAGAAAAAAAAAAATCAGGACAAAATGAAAATATTTATCTCGGAAAAAAATTAGCAAGCAACTTGTAACAAAATAATTAATGGCTCTACCCAATGACCAATGTCCATGAGGCCCAATAAGAGGTATTTAACACTTTCCTATTCACTCTGAAAGGTGATGGCAAAAAATAGTGTCTTATTTCTTTAAGGGTATATAGCAAAGAAATGCAAAAATGGGGGGAAACCTAGATCCTATGTTTTCCATATCAATTTTGAAAGTTACATGAATTCATATAAACAGATTTCAAAATTATAAAGTTCTAAAACTCACATGGTTTCTATCTAAAAAATAACAAGTTTCCACTAAACTTTATAGAAGAGAAAGTTTAATAGTATATAACAAAGGCCGGGTGTGGTGGCTCACACCTGTAATCACAGCACTTTGGGAGGCCGAGGCGGGTGGATCACGAGGTCAGGAGATCGAGACCATCCTGGCTAACACAGTGAAACCCCGTCTCTACGAAAAATACAAAAAAATTAGCCGGGCGTGGTGACGGCTGCCTGTAGTCCCAGCTACTCAGGAGGCTGAGGGAGGAGAATGGCGTGAACCCGGAAGGCAGAGCTTGCAGTGAGCCAAGATCGCACCACTGCACTCCAGCCTGGGCAATAGAGTGAGACTCTGTCTCAAAAAAAAAAAAAAAAAAAAAACAAAACAAAACAAAAAAACAAGCAGGAGATACCTCTACAGAATAGATAACATTAAAAAAAAAAAAGTATATAACAAAAATATTTTCCTAAAACTGGGCACTTCTGCTTTGGACAGGTAATTTTCTTATTGTGCAAGTACAGACTATTTGTGACACAATAAATAAAATGCTTGATAAGTGCTGTTCCCCCAATTCCCCCAATTATATATCATTTAGACTCCTCTGCAGAAACTTACTTCAGAATATTTTGAACATTCCAAATTATGACAGCATTTTAAACTCCAATTTGAGATACAAAATTTCAGTATAATAATCTAAGTTTACTAACCAGGGGAAGAGGATGCACTCTGGGAAGGGTCCAGTATCAAAAGACAGCTCCATTTTTACTGTCTAAATGCCTAGATAGGATGCCAGCTTTCCTACATAGGCAACAGCTCTATATCATGCTCTCAAACTGCAACAGTGGTTAGTCATGGAAGGAAGCTGAAGAATTTAAAGGTGTGGGATGACAAAAGACATTCAAGTGTTATGTAGCAGACATGAAGGAGGTCAAGTTGAAAGAAGTGAACTGTGAACCTAGGGTGCCTGGAAAACCCAATATGGATGTTTAAAGTTGCTAAGAACAATAGTGGGACGAGAAACTGATGCTAAAATTAAAGTGAAGAAAGAAGAGATATTATTTAGGGGGAAAAAGCTAGATATAACAATTTTAATTTTAGAAAATCTTTCAAATAAATTTTGATAAAACAAATGACAGAAATTGAAGCTTAACAAATCTAAGCATTCCAAGCAGTTAAGAACTTTCTCTTCTTTAAACAAGAAAACAAAAATTAAAGAAAACACTGTATTTCCTCCAATCATGCCAGAATCTTGGAGACAGCTAGAAAATCTTACGCTAATCAAAAAAGATTGTGGATTTTTCAAAGGCACATAAAGGGTAAAGAGAAATCCCAAGACTAAACTTGTTTAGAAAAGACTATTTTGGGCCGGGCGCGGTGGCTCAAGCCTGTAATCCCAGCACTGAGGTGGTTGGATCACATGAGATCAAGAGTTCAAGACCAGTCTGGTCAACATGGCAAAACCCCGTCTCTACTAAAAATACAAAAAAAAAATTAGCTGGGCTCGGTGGCATGCACCTGTAATCCCAGCTACTCAGGAGGCTGAGGAGGAGAAATCGCTTGAACTGGGGAGGAAGAGGTTGCGGTGAGCCAAGATCACACCACTGCACTCCAGCTTGGGCGACACAGCAAGACTCCATCTCAAAAAAAAAAAAAAACTATTTTGAAGGTAAATATAGAAGACAGCTTCGAGAAGGGTGGTATGAGCTTTCAAGGAAAAGTGTTGAAAGATAATGATAAAACAAAGGTGTGGGGTATTCTGAGGAGAGTTAGAAGATGTCAAACCCCACTGTAACACAGGTGGCAATAAAGAAAAAACAACCAGGATGTGGAGGTGAGGGGGGAATTAGAAATCCAGTTTTTAGCAACAGCTTCCACTGATATGAATATAAGTTCTAAGACTATGCAAACCTCTTCCACATTTATTATACACAACATAAGGCAAATAAAATTGTGTTTACTACTTAATTGCTCCTATAATTTAAGATGCATGTATACACCTACTATGTACTCACAAAAATTAAAAATAAAAAATAAAAAATTTTAAGGCCAGGCACAGTGGCTCACACCTGTAATCCTAGCACTTTGGGAGGCTGAGGCCGGCGGATCACTTGAGGTAGCAGTTCAAGACCAGCCTGGCCAACATGGTGAAACCCCATCTCTACTAAAAATACAAAAATTAGCTGAGCTGGCGGTGGATACCTATAATACCAGCTACTCAGGAGGCAGGAGAATCACTTGAACCCAGGAGGTGGAAGTTGCAATGAGCAGAGATCGTGCTCTAGCCTGGACGACAAAGTGAGACTCCTTCTCAAATTTAAAAAAAAAAAAAATTAATAAAATAAAAAGAAATCAGAACAGGGATGACTACATTTGACAAAATAAGTCATAAGAAATCTAGTGTAGTTAAGAAAAAATAAAAATTCTAATGTGTCATAACAAAAAAATAAAATGCATCTAAAACACATCTGCAAAAGGCATTAAAATAGCTAAAACACAAAACAAAAAGTGTTTTGAATGACTGTTTTCTCAATTCTCCCAAGGCTAGTACATAACTAGTACTTACGTATTATACAGATATTTTCTCAAAAATGTATGAAGTAAACCCATCACTTTATATAAAACAACTGATAGTATATTTTGCCAATGATAAAAATTTGAGCTTTCAAGCAAATATTAAATTTTGGGTTTTTTTTTTTTTTTTTTTTTTTTGAAACGGAGTCTCACTCTGTTGCCAGGATGGAGTGCGGTGGGGCAATCTCAGCTCCCTGCAACCTCTGCCTCTGCCTCCCAGGTTGAAGCAATTCCCCTGCCTGAGCCTCCCGAGGAGCTGGGACTACAGGCGCGTGCCACGACAACCAGCTAATTTTTTGTATTTTCAGTAGAGACGGGGTTTCACCATGTTGGCTGGGATAGTCTCCATCATCTGACCTCGTGATCTGCCTGCCTCGGCCTCCCAAAGTGCTGGGATTACACGCGTGAGCCCTACCGCTCCCCGTCATTAAATTGTTTTAAAACTTGTGCCTGCTACCATAAGCTTGACAAGTTCCTAATATGTGAAGATTTTTCTGATGAGCTCAGTGTTGGTATTAATCTAATTTGTTTGATAGCATATAACGAAATGTATTAACATTTAGAAGATATATATTACTCAGTGAAGCAACATCTTCCAAACGGTCAGTTTGTGATGCTAAAATATCATGCAAGAGTAGATGGTCCGTTCAAAGTGCAGAGTAGGCCAATGAGTTTGAAGGTAACAAAGTTCAAAAAGTTCACTCCTAAGCTTTCAGATTCCACACTGCAATTAACCTTTTTTTTTTTTTTTTTCTTGAGACGGAGTCTCGCTCTGTCACCCAGACTGGAGTGTAGTGGCGCTATCTCGGCTCACTGCAAGCTCCGCCTCCTGGGTTCACGCCATTCTCCTGCCTCTGCCTCCCAAGTAGCTGGTACTACAGGCACCCGCCATCACGCCCAGCTAATTTTTTTTGGTTTTGTTTGTTTGTTTGTTTTGTTTTTGAGACGGAGTCTCACTCTGTTGCCCAGGCTGGAGTGCAGTGGCCGGATCTCAGACCACTGCAAGCTCCGCCTCCCGGGTTTACACCGTTCTCCTGCCTCAGCCTCCCGAGTAGCTGGGACTACAGGCGCCCGCCACCTCGCCCGGCTAGTTTTTTGTATTTTGTAGTAGAGACGGGGTTTCACCATGTTAGCCAGGATGGTCTCGATCTCCTGACCTTGTGATCCGCCCGTGTCGGCCTCCCAAAGTGCTGGGATTACAGGCGTGAGCCACCGCGCCCAGCCTTAACCCTTTATTTTCTTAATTAATCCTTCATACAATTCAACCAAAACAATGTATCACAATGAACTGCAGAAACAGATGTGAAAACCCACCTGTCCTCTGTTTAGCCTTTTTTTTTTTTTTTCTCTTTGGATACTCAATAATGTTTAAGTTAAGGGTTCTGAAAACAACTGCCTTAGGACCATGAGGAAACCACACTACAAAAGGTTCCAGGAGTCTTAGCAGGAAGACATTCACACACAGACAATAGCCAGGTTTAACTTTCAACTGGTTAACAGGGTGGATTGTATCTCTACATCCTTACTTCTTAAGACATACTAAGTATCACCTTAGTGAAATTTGGGCACAGCTCCCCTTCTCTTCTTCACATTTTTTCCTCTCAATCTCCCTGCTCTAAGATCAATTTGCTTGCTAAATCACATCTATTATACTTCTTACATTCCCACTTTCCAGCAGTAGTTTGAAAAAAGTCCTGTTTCTTAATTGGTCCAATTACTTGGCTATGCACAACACTTCCCTGACTTCCCTCACCTTTCCATTGTAGTAGTCATGCAATCTTAAAATCACGAATTCAAGGACAAAGTTTGCTAGGCTTAGTCCCATGTCCAACAATGGCATATCTGAAATAAAGTCCTTTTACAAGCCAACTTTTCTTTTCTTTTCTTTTCTTTTCTTCTTTTGAGACAGAGTTTTGCTCTTGTTGCCCAGGCTGGAGTGCAATGGCACGATCTCGGCTCACCGCAAACTCCACCTCCTGGTTTCAAGCAATTCTCCTGCCTCAGCCTCCTGAGTAGCTGGGATTACAGGCATGAGCCACCACACGCGGCTAATTTTTGTATTTTTAGTAGAGATGGGGTTTCTCCACGTTGGTCATGCTGGTCTCGAACTCCCGACCTCAGGTGATCCACCCTCTTCCGCCTCCCAAAGTACTGGGATTACAGGTGTGAGCCAACGGGCCCAGCCACAAGCTAGCTTTTCATAAAATGATATTATTTGATAAGCACTCTCTCCCCTAATACTAACAGGTTTGCATAAAAGTATTAAACCAAAGAAATTCCACACACTATATTAGAATGCAGACTTAGCATACTAGTCTCTTTTATTTTTGAGATGGAGTCTCACTCTACCACCCAGGTTGGAGTGCGGTGGCGCCATTTCGGCTCACGGCAACCTCTACCTCCCGGGTTCAGGCGATTCTCCCGCCTCATCCTCCCGAGTAGCTGGGATTACAGGCGCGAGCTACTATGCCCGGCTAATTTTTCTATTTTTAATAGGGATGGGGTTTCACCTTGTTGGCTAGGCTGGTCTTGAACTCCTGACCTCAGGTGATCCGCCCGCCTCGGCCTCCAAAAGTGCTGGGATTACAGGCATAAGCCGCGGCGCCCAGCCACTAGTCTTTTTTTTTTTTTAAGTGATACAAAACACAAAAGACTATTCTAAAGAAATGTCCGATTTCAGTACAATATACTTTAGTTACATAATTTTATCATAATAGAGCTAAAAGCTAAGAAGCAAACCATTATGTCACTTTAACCTAGTATATCAAATATGTGCCCAAGTAGTATTTTAAAAGACTTCCCTGGCCAAGCGCTGTGGCTCACGCCTGTAATCCCACCACTTTCGGAGGCCGAGGCGGGTGGATCAGGAGGTCATGAGATCGAGACCAGCCTGGCCAATATGGTTAAACTCCGTCTCTACTAAAAATACAAAAATTAGCCAGGCGTGGTGGCGGGCGCCTGTTAGTCCCAGCTACTAGGGAGGCTGAGGCAGGAGAACAGCTTGAACCTGAGAGGCGGAGCTTGCAGTGAGCTGAGATCCTTCAACTGCACTCCAGCCTGGGTGACAGGGAGAGACTCCATCTCAAACAAACAAACCAAAAAGACTTTCCCTATGATAGTTTCTCATATTCTAATTTAAGCCCTTTTATTCATACCTAATTGAAAATTTACTTGCCAAGTAAATTTGAGTTCCTTCCAATTAGATGTATTTGTTAGTAGCCAATTAAATTTGTCTCCTACTTTTCACTTGTAAAATCCTCAATGAACTGTCTTCTTATGATCTTGGACAATTTAACCTCTCTGAATCCTCTGTTTTTCTCATCAGCAAGATAAGAGACTTGGACTAGAAAACCACAAGATCCCATCTAACTCTAAAATTCTGTAAATCAGGCCCGGCGTGGTGGCTCACGCTTGTAATCTCAGCACTTTGGGAGGCCGAGATGAACGGATCACGAGGTCAGGAGATCGAGACCATCCTGGCTAACACAGTGAAACCCTGTCTCTACTAAAAATACAAAAAAAGCCAGGCGTGGTGGCAGGCGCCTGCAGTCCCAGCTACTCGGGAGGCTGAGGCAGGAGAATGGCATGAACCCGGGAAGGTGGAGGTTGCAGTGAGCCGACATCAGGCCACTTCTGAAATGATATTCATTCACTACCAGAGGAGGAAAAGAAGGAAAACTTAACATGCACTTATATTTTAATCTAAAACCTTTTTAAATCAAGTTAATTTGGCTAGTTATCCATGGCTTTGGAGGGTAGAGGTTGAGGGAGTTCACGTGAAAACGAAAATTCCACATACCCCCTCCAGTGATTGATGTAGATTTACTATTACTTTCCTCAGGTACTACCTTTACCACCAAATCGGGAAACACTACTTGCCTTAGAAAGAAAGCCCAATGGGATAGGATTGGTCCTGCTGGAAAACTCAACTCTTTGTAATCAAAACCTAAGGCATTATCTTTACCTAGCTCTTTTCCCCTTTAACCCCTTTAACTTCCAAGGCTGAATTACGGGTGACGTAGTTAATTGGGTTCAAAGTCTAGGACACTCCAGATCTGGCAAGGAGTGAAACAGAAAGTCCAAGGGCCCAGAGGCGATGATGGGCTTGGGTGGAGGTGGGTGGAGCAGGAGGTGGGGGTGGGTGGCCCAGGAGGTGGGAGTGGGTGCTGGGCGAGATGCTCCAACCACCGTTTTCCACACGACTCCCATCTTTCCACCGAATCCTGGGGAGCTAGAGGAGGAGCCCGGGCCCCCGGCCCCGGCAGAGCCAAGTGGGTGAGAGGGTGGCAAGCTCAGCGCTCAACGCTCCCCGCGCCGGACTGGGCCTCAGGCTCCGACACACCTCGCGGGCCCGAGGGCACCGAGAGGGCAGAGCCGGGACCACCCCAGGACCCCAGCCGCCAGCCCGCCGCCGCCAGCCCGCCCCCGCTTTCCGCTGCGCACCTGACGTCCCCCAGGAGCGGAGACGAGGCGGCCCTTACCTCACTGTCCCCCTGCCGGACCCGTCGCAGCCTCCGCTTTGCAAAATCAGTCCTCTCCGCCCAGGAGGAGCAGTCCGTGGCACCGCAATCAGGGCTGGCGCCACCCCGCCCCGGGCCTCACCGAAGACCTCCGCCCGGCCAACATGGCTGGCGCCGCCTCTGCCACGTCAAGAGGAGGGGACGGGGCGTGAGGGCAGGAAGGGGGCAGGAAGGGGCGGGCGCAGAGTTACCCGGGCGGGCCACCGTCCCCTGAGCTTAATAACCGGAGGATTTGAGAAAGGCGCGCGGCGGGCGAAGGTACCGAGAGGGGAGAAGGGAGGAGAGGTAGCGGGGACCGAGCCAGAGGGGCGGAAGAACCCGGACAACCCAGGCAGCCGGGCGGCCGAGGGGCGTGGGACCGGGCACAGCGGGACCGGGAAAGGGAGCGGCGCCGGGGGAGCTCCTTCACCCCGCTCCGCAGAGCCACAGCGTATCCCACTACCTGCAGGTCGCAGAAGGAGTGGAGCACTGATGCCACTCGGACACCTTAACTTACCGAGAGAAATGGAGACGGCCTCCAGGACATCTTAAGGACCCTGGTTGATTCGGAGAATCACAAAAAAAATCTCTGAAAAAAGAGAGTTCATTCTTTCACTTAGTGCAACAAATATTTACTGAACACTTACTATGTGCCAGACACGATTGAGATGCTGGTGATATGATGTAGGCAAGGTAGGCCCAGATCCCTGGCCCGAAAGATTTCACGTACTATTTATGTATTCTAGTCAGCCTGTCTTTTCCTCCTACATTGCCTCTGCCACCTCTACTCTGTTTCCCCCCACCCCCAACACATACACACAGTACAATATTTGACTGATTCATCTTGATATATTCAATGTTTTTCTTTCCAAGAAAAAAGTTGAACAAAATGAGAAAGCAACAGACTGGTGAGACGTAAGAGCTTGGTGGTCTCAGACAACCCCATCCTTCAGTGAGAGGAATGGAATTAAGTGCCCATGGAATTAATTGCATATATGACAACACCTAAAATCCTGCAAAGTTTAGCCATATCCACATTTTATGGAATGGAAAAAAAGATCAAGTCCCTGTCCTTCAAAGCTCGTATTCATGATAAATAAGACAGCAGCACCAGGCTAGGCGCAGTGGCTCACGCCTATAATCCCAACACTGGGAGGCAGAGGCAGGCAGATCGCAAGGTCAGGAGTTCGAGACCATCCTGGCCAACATAGTGAAACCCCATCTCTACTAAAAATACAAAAATGAGACGGGTGTGGTGGCACGCTCCTGTAGTCCCAGCTACAGGCCAGCTACAGGCAGTGGCAGGAGAAATGCTGAGGCAGGAGAAATGCTTGAACCTGGGAGGCGGAGCTTGCAGTGAGCCAAGACCACGCCATTGCACTCCAGCCTGGGTGACAGAGTGAGACTCCATCTCAAAAAAAAAAAAAAAAAAAAAGATAGCAGCACCAAACATATATTTCCCTTTCTATGATGTGTGTATTAAAGTTGTTTTGGAAGGTGGAAGAGGATGAGTTTGCTTGTCAAATTGTAATACAATCCTAAAGAGGGCAATGGGAATCGAAAGCTAAAAATTAGTGTAGGCTTCCAAATAAAGTAGGTTCAGGGTGCTACCTTAATGAAGATTCTTGACAGCACACCAGGTGAACAGCAGGGGTAATGTTATAAAGGTGGAATAAGTACACCCACAAAAAGCAACAAGATCTAAGAATGAGTAGGGTAAAAAGACATAGATCTTAGTCCATTTAGGCTGCTAAAACAACATGCCCTCAACTGGGTAGCTCATAAACAACAGAAATTTATTTCTCACTGTTCTGGAGGCTGAAAAGTCCAGGATCAAGATGCCAACCGATGTGGTGTCCGGTGAGGACCTGCTTTCTGATTCATAGATGTCTAACTGTGTTCTCACATGGCAAAAGGGGCTGGCCAGCTCTCTGGGGTCTCTTTCACAAGGGTACTAATCCCATTCATGAGAGGCCAGCCCTCATGACCTATTAACCTCCCAAAGGCCCTACCTCCCTATACCTTAGCAGTTAGAATTTCAACCTATGAGTTTGGGGGGAGACAAATATTCAGACCTTAGCAACATTGCTGAGAAGATCCACAGAAATCCTAGAATTCAGTGAGGAATAAATCAAAGTATAGTACCTTTGGTAGTTTCATTCATTTCATGGTTTCCAGAAAGGCATCTTTAACATCCAGCTCAATTAAGTCTTTTTAAAAACTCATCATTCCGGGCCAGGCGCAGTGGCTCACACCAGTAATCCCAGCACTTCGGGAAGCCAAGGTGGGCAGATCACGAGGTCAGGAGATCAAGACCATCGTGGCTAACACGGTGAAACCCTGTCTCTACTAAAAATACAAAAAATTAGCTGGGCATGGTGGCGGGCGCCTGTAGTCCCAGCTACTCGTCCCAGCTACTTGGGAGGCTGAGGCAGGAGAATGGTGTGAACCCAGGAGGCGGAGCTTGCAGTGAGCCAAGATCGCCCCACTGCACTCCAGCCTGGACGACAGAGCGAGATTCCGTCTCAAAAAAAAAAAAACAAAACAAACAAAAACTAATTCCTTTGTTTTCAGTTGATCAAAGGTTTTGGTTCCCTATTACAATGAAATAGATGTTAGGATGCATAACAAACTCAGTTGCATCTGTCTTTATGTGCTTTAAGATGAATGACTAAGTCCAGGCACAGTGGTTCACGCCTGTAATCCCAGCACTTTGGGAGGCTGAAGCAGGTGAATCACAAGGTCAGGAGTTCTAGACCAGCCTGGCCAAGATGATGACACCCCGTCTCTACTAAAAATACAAAAATTAGCCGGTCGCAGTGGCAGGTGCCTGTAATCCCAGCTACTCAGGAGGCTGAGGCAGGAGAATCACTTGAATCCGGGAGCAAAGGTTGCAGTGAGCCGAGATCACGCCACTGCACTCCAGCCTGGGTGACAGAGCGAGATGCCGTCTCAAAAAAAGAAAAAAAAAAAAAAGATGAATGACTTTAATTCTTGGATATACTATCAGGATCAGGATCTACTGGACCCAACTTTAGCCTTTCAGGGTTCTTTTTTTGTCTTTGAGCTCTATTCTTAAGGATTGATATTTCATGATTTTTATTCCTTCATAGAAGTCTTCCAAACAACAAAGAGAAAATTTATTTTCTGAAAAAAATAGATATGGTGACTCACACCTGTAATCCTAGCAGTTTGGGAAGCTGAAGGGGGAGGATCCGTTGAGCCCAGGAGTTCAAGACCAGCCTGGGAAATGTGGTGAAAACCAATCTCTACCAAAAAAAAAAAAATAGAAAAATTAGCAGAGCATGGTAGTGTGCACCTTTAATCCCAGCTACTCAGGAGGCTGAGGTGGGAGAGTCACCTCAACCCGGGGAGGTCAAGGCTGCAGTGACCCGTGATGGCGCCATTGCACGACTGTGGCACTACCTGGGCAATAGAGTGAGATTCAGTCTCAAAAATAAAATACATAAAATTAAAAAATAGAATAAAACTCATTCTATTTGCAGTTCTCGTATAGGTCCATTGGACTCTTATAAATCTAGGACACATCATGGGATTTACTAATTTTTTTTTTTTTTGTATGTTGAAACATTCTGCTACTTCATCATCCATAGAATTATTTCATCCTTACTGATCAATTATTCCAAGCTATGCTTTAAAAAAGATGAAAGTCGTCGGGCGCAGTGGCTCACACCTGTAATCCCAATACTTTGGGAGGCCAAGGCAGGTGGATCACGAGGTCAAGAGATCGAGACCATCCTGGCCAACATGGTGAAACCCCATCTCTATTAAAAATATAAAAATTAGCTGGGCGTGGTGGTGGGCACCTGTAGTCCCACCTACTCGGGAGGCTGAGGCAGGAGAATTGCTTGAACCCGGGAGGTGGAGGTTGCAGTGAGCCGAGATGACGCCATTGCACTCCAGCCTGGGCGACACAGCAAGATGCTGTCCCAAAAAAAAAAAAAAAAAGATGAAAGTCAGGCCGGTGCGGTGGCTCACGCCTATTATTCCAGGGATTTCACCATGTTGGCCAGGCTGGTCTTGAACTTCTGGCCTCAAGTGATCCACCCACCTCAGCCTCCCAAAGTGCTGGGATTACAAGTGTGAGCCACCGCACCTGGCCTCTTCTTTTCTTTTTTAATAGGGATGGGGTCTTGCTATGTTGCCCAGGTTGGAATTGAACTCCTGGACTCAAGGGATCCTCCCACCTCGGCCTTTCAAAGTGTTGGGATTATAGGTATGAACCACCACACCTATAATTTTTTCTAGTATGCTGGTTACAAGGCTTCAACCTGAGGAAGAGTAGAAAGGGAATGGAATTTTTTTTTAAGTCCTGTGAAAGGAAGGTCAGAACATCTAAGACATTGTAAAAAATATAAAATCTCATATAAGCTCCCTTCAAAAGAAAGTCTTTTAAAAGCATATACTCCAAAGTTCACTACTTCCTCAAACTGGCATTTCTTAAAATGCCAGAGACTAAAAAGAGAGGGAAAGATCCTGTGGTCGAATAAAGACGTGTAGCCAAGAACATTTCTTAAAGATATTTGACCTTGCAACTTTTTTCCCAGGGACTATCTTGAGTCAAGTACTCTAAACACCCTATGAAAGACTTTGCCTTCTACCATTAAATATTAGTTAATACATAACAGCCAGTAATCTTCCCACTTCAGAACCCACAGATATTTCTAAACTGAGGTTCCAGCACTACAGTCAGTGAAGTATAATGTCAATTTCTTGGAATTGTAGATGTTAACCACCAGATGGAGCTTTCACTTCTACTTTTCCTTTTTAGGTTTACTCTGTTTTCCAGTATTGAAGCACTTGGAGTTTTTTTCTAACATGGATTCTCTTCCATTTGTTCAGATACTGACAGGTTAAAGCACTGGCCAACTATTTTTGGAGTAGTCACTTGAAAAAGCAATATTCAGATTCTTCTAATTTTTAATTTTCAGCATCAATAGCGTGTTAAAGTTATATTCATGGAATAACATCTGTCTGATCCTCTATTCTGCACACATAATGACTACAATTGTATTAAATATAATAAGGCTAATTAATAAGTCACATGGAAATTACACAATTGTAAACTCAAATAAGCCTTTGTGATCATTTAGTCTAATCCCCATGCATGACAAATGAATGTGAGGACAAGAGAAGTGGCACACTTAACAACACCCTAGGCCAGGGTGCTGATGCTCATTTAAAACCTACAACACTGGCTTTGCAGATACCGCCGCCAGGAGCCCTGTACTATCAACCATGGTGAACCCCACCGTGTTCTTTGACATCGTTGGGGTTCACCATGACGGCGAGCCCTTGGGCCGCATCTCCTTCAAGCAGTTTGCAGAAAAGCTTCCAAAGACAGCAGAAAACTCATGATCTGAGCACTGGAGAGAAGGGATTGGATTATAAGTGTTCCTTCTTTCACAGAATTATTCCAGGGTTTATGTGTCAGGATGGTGACTTCACACACCATAATGGCACTGGTGGCAAGTCTGTCTACAGGGAGAAATTTAATAACGAGAACTTCACCCTAAAACATACAGGTCCTGGCATCTTGTCCATGGCAAATGCTGGACCCATCGCAAACAGTTCCCAGTTTTTCATCTGCACTGCCAAGACTGAGTAGCTGGATGGCAAGCATGTGGTCTTTGGCAATGTGAAAGAAGGCATGAATATTGTGGAGGCCATGGAGCGCTTTGGGTCCAGTGGCAAGACCAGCAAAATCACCATTGCTGACTGTGGATAACTCTAGTAAGTTTGACGTGTTTTATCTTAACCACCAGACCATTCTGTCTGTAGCTCAGCAGAGCACTCCTCTACCCCATTTGCTCGCAGTATCCTATAATCTTTGTGCTCTCACTGCAGTTTCCTTTGAGCTCCATGTTTTCCTTGTTTCCATCCATGCCTAGCTGGATTGCAGAGTTAAGTTTATGATTATGAAATAAAAACTAAGTAACAAAAAACCTAAAACACTGAGTTTTCATTTCATGCCTGTCTTTTCCTCTTTAAATGCTGACAGGACTAGATTTTCTAACTCTTGTTCAAATAGCAATTGTTTATTTTATCTTATTTTATATATTTTTTTGAGACAGAGTCTCACTGTGTCACCTAGCCTGGAGTACAGTGGCAGGATCACAGCTTATTGCAGCCTCAACCTCCTGGGCTCAGGTGATCTTTCCACCTAAGCCTCCTGGGCAGCTGGGACTTAAATATTCGTGCCAGGATGCCCAGCTAATTTTTGTATTTTTTGTATAGATGGGATTCACCCATGTTGCACAGGCTGGTCTCAAACTCCTGGACTCAAGTGATCCTCCAACCTCAGTCTCCCAAAGTGCTGAGATTACAGGCATGACCCACCATGCTTGGCCCAAATAGCAGTCTTCTCTATTCCACAGAGTGCCCCAACAGTGGTATACTCCAATATCTCTTCACTCTGCCACTCTGACCAATCCCAGAATTTAAGAGTTCATTTAATAAAACTAAACAAATGAGGGGCCGGGCGCGGTGGCTCACACCTGTAATCCCAGTACTTTGGGAGGCTGAGGTGGGCTGATCATGAGGTCAGGCGATCAAGACCATCCTCGCTAACATGGTGAAACCCCGTCTCTACTGAAAATAGAAAAATTAGCCAGGCATGATGGCAGGTGCCTGTAATCCCAGCTACTCGGGAGGCTGAGGCAGGAGAATGGCATGAACCCGAAGGTGGAGCTTGCAGTGAGCCAAGATCACGCCACTGCACTCCAGCCTGGGTGACAGAGCGAGACTCGTCTCAAAAAAAAAGAAAAAAACAAATGAAATTTGTTGATTTGCCCTTAAACCATTTACAGTGGCCCAAAGAAAACATAAGTATCTACTGGCAGGTTTATTTTTCTTTTTATCTTTTATTTATTTGATTTATAAAGAACGTAAGAGTGATTAAAAAGCCATATCACAAAGGAGGGAAATCCCACTCTAAAAGGGAACAGATTTGCATTTTTACTTTAAAAGAGGAGTAAAGGTTTTGTTTCATGTTCCATAATTAAACTAGACCTTGTCTTGATTTTCCGACATCAAGTCAGCATTCTCTCTTAGTGGATCTGGACCTCAGAGCCAGAGGATAGCATTCTCGGACAATGGAGATGAGGAGACTACTCATGCCTAGATGGCAGTGTACTAAGACTAGGAATCAAACTGGATCTCTCTGCATTTAATCTTCATTGCCTCTCTCTAATTTATGGTCAGTGGGTCATAAAGACTCACAGGAACCTTCCCTGGGACTTTTTTTGTTGTTTTTTTTTTTGTTTTTGCTAATCTTTACTCAGCTGTATCTTGTACAGCATAGAGATTTAGAGCAATGGCTTGGTGCCGAGGATAGAATCTCAAATCCATTACTTCCTTGTTGTATGATCTGGGCATGTTGCACAGTTTCTTCACCTGCAAATGAAGATAACAATAGTAACTACCACTTAAATTGCATGTGTTGTGAAGATTAAACAAGATAATCCATGTGAAAGATTTAGCCCTGAGAAAGAGAAAAACATCGCCAGAGAGCTGGAATGTGGCAAAACCCTGTGTCTCCTAAAAATACAAAAATCAGCCAGGCGTGGTGGCCTCAGAAGGCTGAGGCACAAGACTCGCTCAAACACAGGAGAGGCGGAGGTTGCAGTGAGCAGAGATCACAACTGCACTGCAGCCTGGGCAACAGGCGACAGAACAAGATTGTGTCTCAAAAAAAAAAAAAAAAAAAAAATCCCACCTGGAACGCCTCTTAAAATGTCAGTTTCTTAGCCCCACACCCCATCAGCAGAAACAGAAGCTCTGGAAGAAAGAGCTATAAAATACAGGACTCTATATTTTAAATAATTTCTTCCAGTTTTTTTTTCTTTTTCTTTCTTTTTTTTTTTTTTTTTTTGGAGACAGTCTCACTCTGTCGCCCAGGCTGGAGTACAGTGGCGCTATCTCGGCTCACTGCAACCTCTACCTTCTGGGATCAAGCAATTCTCCCATCTCAGCCTCCGAAATAGCTAGGATTACAGGCACATGCCACCATGCCCAGGTAATTTTTTGTATTTTTAGTAGAGACGTGGGGCGGGGAGCTCTCACCATGTTGGCCATGCTGATCTCGAACTCCTGACTTCAAGTGATCCGCCTGCCTTGGCCTACCCAAAGTGCTGGGATTACAGGCATGAGCCACCACG
This sequence comes from Papio anubis, assembly GCF_008728515.1. Taxonomy (NCBI): domain Eukaryota; kingdom Metazoa; phylum Chordata; class Mammalia; order Primates; family Cercopithecidae; genus Papio; species Papio anubis. Next base: position 67,424,815 of record NC_044982.1, on the reverse strand, counting down.
CCCAGCCAGATGATTCTTATACACACTAACATTTGAGAATAACTGAGCTCTTTAAAGGGACAGAAAACACAGAGACATGGGAGACTGAAGCAGGTAGATCATCTGAGATCAGGAGTTGAAGAACAGCCTGACCAACATGGCAAAACCCATCTCTACTAAAAATACAAAAATTAGCCGGGCATGGTGGCGGGTGCCTGTAATCCCAGCTCCTCAGGAGGCTGAGGCAGGAGAATCGCTTGAACCTGGGAGGCAGAGGTTGCAGTGAGCAGTACCACTGCACTCCTGGGCGACAGAGCAAGACTCCATCTCAAAAAAAAAAAAAAGAAAGAAAAGAAAATACAGAGACAGAGATGAACTGCAGTCAGCTGTGTAAGGTTGACTTAACAGATGCCTCCATATCATCAATAAACAGCCACGTCATCAATAAACACACAACAGAATGTTCTATTCTCACAATCCTCATGTAACTTCTACAGCTAACCAATTGTGTGAGAAATACTGAAACAAGAATTTTTCCATCATAAACTAAAAACAGGCGATAAATCTCTAAAAACAGGGCACCAGAAGTAGTTCAGTACCTTAGGAATATTTCTTCCTGGGAATAGATGAAATGTTATTGTAGTTTCAGAAGTTCACCTTTCCAAATAGTAAGCGTTTTTTCAGAATAACTTCATCAGCCAAATATAGCTTATCTCATGTGTTCCATATTTCACTAAAGCATTAACAAATACTTCGTGCAATTTCTGAAAACTCCGCTCAAAATCTCATTACTAATTCTTTTAAATCGAATTAGATTTGAATTAGCACGAAGCTATATTATTACCTCTTCTTTTGGAAAATAATTTATTTTATTTCCCGGGACAACCTTTGTTCCCTTCTCGTATTGTCTCCTTTCTTCCTTAATCCTTGCGTAGTTCTGACACATACTTATGCACAAACTCCAGTGTTAACCATTGTTCCACTGGTAGTTAATTCGCAAGGTAACCTTTTCTCCAGAAAAAATTGAGAGAAAATGCTAATAATTTACAGTAAAAAATAAAAATAAAAATATATGTATTTGTGGCCTGGTCCAGTGGCTCACACCTGTAATCCCAGCACTTTGGTAGGCCAAGGTAAGTAGATCACTTGAGTCCAGGAGGTCAAGACTGGGTAATATTTTATTTTATTTTATTTATTTATTTATTTATTTTGAGATGGAGTTTCACTCTTGTTGCCCAGGTTGGAGTGCAATGGCACAATGTCGGCTCACTGCCACCTCCGCCTCCTGGATTCAAGCGATTCTTCTGCCTCAGCCTCCCAAGTAGATGGGATTACAGGCGCCCGCCACCATGCCCAGCTAATATTTTGTACTTTTACTAAAGATGGGGTTTCACCATGTTGGCCAGGCTGGTCTGGAACTCCTGACCTCAGGTGATCTGCCCAGCTCAGCCTCCCAAAGTGGTGGGATTACAACGTGAGCCACCTCGCCTGGCCAAGATTCCTTACAGATGCAAATTTTCCCCCACAAAGAACAGCTTTGCAGGGCCCTTTCAAAATAGGGCAAAGAAACATGTTTTGGGGTAAAATATTTTTTTCTTCTTCTTTGTCTCATAATGTTATGCTGAAGTGAGGTTGAAAAGTAAATCATGGCCTGGCGCCATGGCTCACGCCTGTAATCCCAGCACTTTGGGAGGCCGAGACGGGCGGATCACGAGGTCAGGAGATCGAGACTATCCTGGCTAACACGGTGAAACCCCGTCTCTTCTAAAAATACAAAAATTAGCCGGGCGTGGCGGCGGGCGCCTGTAATCCCAGCTACTCGGGAGGCTGAGGCAGGAGAATGGCGTGAACCCGGGAGGCGGAGCTTGCAGTGAGCTGAGATCTGGCCACTGCACTCCAGCCTGGGCGACAGAGCCAGACTCCGTCTCAAAAAAAAAAAAAAAAAAGAAAAGTAAATCATGATATATAGGGTTAAATAAAACCCATCTGATGAGAATTTATGCTTTGTAGGGCATGACTCCCCAGACCCCTTAAATAGGAATTTGGGCAAAATAAAAAAATCAGTTTGGTCCTCAAGTCACTACTTTTTCATATTTGTCCTTGATTATCACCAAAATGTTGGAGGACAGGAGTATTTCTCCCTATTCTCTTTCAAGTCTGTTTTTCCCAAAACCAGTGAAAATTTGTTAACCAAATAACTGTAGTCTGCAGCCAGGTGATATCTTTCCCAGTGTCCCAACTGTTTAGTTGCAGTTCCTAAGCATTAAGTACTTAAATAAGCTAAGGACTATCCTCACTTTATCTTCAATTTAGATTTACATCCTGGTTTAAAATCAGTTCCTTGCAAGCTAAAGGCAGTGCTATAAATAAAAAAAAAATTTTAAACCTTCTAAAATAAACATAAATGTTAGAAAATAAAAGTCAATTGTATTCACTCAATTGTATTTGTTTAGAAATAATCAGATATTATACTTGTTTCTTGCACATTCCTGCCTTGTTTCCTCACCTATGAAATGGAGATAATAATACTATCTACCTAACAAGACTGACCTAACATTTTTAATTTCTGGGTGTTAGCATTAGTTTCATTTTTTTCACTATTTGTATTTAAACGAAGAGATTTTTCTTTAAAACGAAAATTAAAAAGTGCTGGCTATTCTAGGAGTAATATTCATTCCAAATAAATATACAGTGATCTTTGAAGTGGTCAAGTACTAGAAATTCCTGTAGAAAATTAATTTTTCATTCATTTGGCATCGGATAAATCTAGGTTGGAATTGGTTTTTCCCCTTTGGAAGGTCAGTCCCTGCCCTAAGAAAGCGGAATATTACTACCCACTTCCCAAGATTGTTCTAAGAATCAAATGAGAAAATGTGTGTGTTTATTAAGGGTTTAAGAATTTAGAGCTCCATGAATAGTAATTACCGTAATATTGTTCATTAATTCAAAAAACATTTCTAAGGATCCCTCACTACTAGAGATGCATAAAAGTTGCTAACCCTCGGCCGTTACCCAGCGTTAGAAAACAAAACAGAGGGTAAAAGACCCAGAAACGCGTTCGAACCAATTCAGCTAGGAATTAAATTCTCAGATCCTTTATTACACCACCGGAGCCTTAACCTTGAGGCAAGCAGCAGTTTGTTCATGCGCAGTTAACGCTCCCTAAACTGCCGCTTGCTCAGCTCCGCGCCTAAGGTGTCTACTTGTGCGCCTGCGCTGTGACCTAGAATGGGCGCAAGCGCTGAACGGAACTGGCTGGTTTGAAAACCATGGCGTGGGTACCAGCGGAGTCCGCAGTGGAAGAGTTGATGCCTCGGCTATTGCCGGTAGAGCCCTGCGACTTGACGGAAGGTTTCGATCCCTCGGTACCCCCGAGGACGCCTCAGGAATACCTGAGGCGGGTCCAGTGAGTGATTTGGCCCTGGGCGGGTGGGCTGGTCTTCTGCGCTGCCCCTGGGTACAGCCCCCGGTGCTCTATTCCCGTTCCAGTCTCCTGCGAGTTCGGGTCTATTCAGGATTCTGGATTACATCCTAACGTGGGCGAGTTCCTGTTGAACGTGATTGCACGTATCAAGATGTGTGCTCTTAGATTTGTTTTCGATCCAGATAATTTCAGAAATATATTGTTTAGTTCCTCAATTGGAAGTCTGAATTTTTTTTCTAATTTCACAATAAACTGTGGAAATGGATCGCTCGTTTTACTACACCTGAGCAAAGCACAATAGAAATTTAATTTCTCGCGTTTATTACTTATTTGTAGGATCGAAGCAGCTCAATGTCCAGATGTTGTGGTAGCTCAAATTGACCCAAAGAAGTTGAAAAGGAAGCAAAGTGTGAATATTTCTGTGAGTTTTATTAACCGTCTGGAGCTTACCCCCAATCCCCCAATTAAAAGACTAACGCTCCCTATAGTATCCGACAGTATCAATTATGATGTAAGATTTGACTACTCACTGCAAAGTTAGACATTCGCTTGTACTTTTTCCTCCAGAAACACAATTGGCATTTACTGCCTCTAAAGAAGCTTTCTGTAACTCTAGCCTTTGTGGAGGCTTGCCCATCTTACTTCAGGGACATTATCCAGTCCTTTCAAAGGAGTCTTTAAATGGGTTACTTATGCTATCTTTTTTCTTTTTGCTTGTTTGTTTGTTTATAGAGAGTGAGTCTCTGTTGCCAGCAGGTCTGGAACTCCTGGCCTCAAGCGATCCTCCTGCCTCTGCCACCCAAAGCATTGGGATCACAGGCATGAGCCACCTCGCCTGACCCCTTTATTTTTAAGGAACCTTTTTCCAGTTATTGGATTGGTGTTTAATCTTAGTTTAATATAATTTAATCTGAATTTGACTAAATTTCACTTTTTTTAAGAATAGAAACCCAGATGTCTTACACTTTTTCTTTTTTTTTTTTTTTTGAGACAGAGTTTCACTCTTGTTGCCCAGGCTGCAATACAGTGGTACGATCTCGGCTCACTGCAACCTCTGCCTTCCACTTTCAAGCGATTACCCTGCCTCAGCCTCCTGAGTAACTGGGATTACAGGCGCTTGCCACCACACCCGGCTAATTTTTGCATTTTTAGTAGAGACGGGGGTTTCACCGTGTTGGTCAGTCTGGTCTCGAACTCGTGACCTCGTGATTCGCCCACCTCTGCCTCCCAAACTGCTGGAATTACAGGTGTGAGCCACCATACCCGGCCTTACTTTTATAGCTATGTGCACACTCTGGACATTTTCATTTATTTATTTATCCAGCACATCTTTAATTAAGCAGAGTACAGTGCCGGGCCCTGGGAATACAACACAGGATAAGACAAAAACGGTTCTTACCCTTGTAGAGTTTACATACTCTCCTGAGGAAGACAGAGAGTAAACAAGCGAACAAATAATTACATATTGTGATTATTGCTATGAAGAAAATAAGCATATATAATAATCAATACATGACAGAACTACTGTAGATAGAGGAATCATAAAAGGACTCTCTTTTTCCCTTTTTTTTTTTTTTTTTGAGTCTCGATTTTTCGCCTAGGCTGGAGTACAGTGGCACGATCTCAGTTCATCACAACCTCCGCCTCCCAGGTTCAAGAGCTTCTCCTGCCTCAGCCTCCTAAGTAGCTGGGATTACAGGTGTGTGCCACCACACCCGGCTAATTTTGTATTTTTAGTAGAGACGTGGTTTTACCATGTTGGCCAGGCTGGTCTCGAACTCCTAACCTGAAGTGATCTGCCTGCCTCCACCTCCTAAAGTGCTGGGATTATAGGTGTGAGCCACCACACCTGGCCAGCAAAGGTCTCTCTAAGGAGGTGCTATTTAACCTAAGCTCAAAGGAGAGTGGCATTTTATTTATTTATTTTTTCTTTGAGACAGAGTCTCTGAGTCTCACTCTGTCGCCCAGGCTGGAGTGCAGTGGTGCAATCTCAGCTCACTGCAACCTCCGCCTCCTGGGTTCACACCATTCTCCTGCCTCAGCCTCCCAAGTAGCTGGAACTACAGGCGCCTGGGAGAGTGGCATTTTAACTAGTTGATAGTAATTTCCTTTTCATGTTCAAAGTAGTTTCTCTAACTGATATTTGTAATCAGGAAATTTTAATTCAGACACTATAATTTTTCTTATAATTCCTCTTCAGGATTTTTTAGTTGATGGACATTTAATGGAACAGAATGTCTTAATATACCTAATTTGATGGATTGATTGATTGATTGAGACAAGGTCTCGCTTTGTTGCACAGGCCAGAGTACAGTGCCATGATCATAGCTCACTGCAGCCTCGAGCTCGTGGGCTCAAGCCATCCTCCCACCTCAGTCTCCCCAGTAGCTGAGACGACAGGCATGTGCCACAGTGCCCAGCTAATTGTATTTTTTGTAGAGACGGAGTCTTGATATGTTGCTCAGGCTGTACGTGCTGTTTTAGAAAATAGAAGTATAGTTGGGCACAGTGGCTCACGCCTGTAATCCCAGCACTTTGGGAGGTCAAGGCAGGCAGATCACATGAGTTCGGGAGTTCAGGACCAGCCTGACCAACATGGAGAAACCCCGTCTCTACTAAAAATACAAAATTAGCCGGGTGTGGTGGCACACGCCTGTAATCCCAGCTACTCGAGAGGCTGAGGCAGGAGAATTGCTTGAACCCAGGAGACAGAGATTGCGGTGAGCCAAGATGGCGCCATTGCGCTCCAGCCTGGGCAACAAGAGCAAAACTCCATCTCAAAAAAGAAAACAGAAGTAGGCAATTTAAAGTTAGACGTCTTTAAGTACATTTTGCCCATACCAAAGTTCTTATTTTTTACTTTATTGATATATAATAATCATACATAATTTCATGCTTTATCATGTGGGCAAAATAATAATTGTACATATTTATGGAGTACATGTGATATTTTGAAACATGCATACAATGTATAATAATCAGAGTAATTAGGATATCTATCACCTCATTTATCATTTCTTTGTTTTGGGAACATTCAAATCTTCTAGCTGTTTTGAAATATACAATAAATTACTGTTAACTGTAGTCACTCTACTGTGCTGTTGAACATGAGAACTCATTCATTCTATCTAACTATTTCATACCAGAATTCTTTATTTGGGGTATATCTCTCTTTTTGTTTCTGTTTTGCTATTCTAGAAAGGCAGGTAGGACTAGATATATCCTCCAGGCTCCTGTCATTTAGATTTTATAGACACTCCAACTGTAAACCTTTCCAGATTTCTCTGATTAAGGTGACTTAAGACTCTTTCCCTAATGTTTTTAACTGGAATATAAATAGTAAAGTGAAATGCCTACTTTTTTACATCTGCAAAAAGTATTTTATTTTCTTGTATAATCTTTTTTTTTTGTTTTTTGAGACGGAGTCTCACTCAGTCGCCCAGGCTGGAGTGCAGTGGCACCATCTTGGCTCACTGCAAGCGCCGCCTCCTGGGTTCACGCCATTCTCCTGAGTAGCTGGGACTACAGGCGCCCACCACTATGCCCGGCTAATTTTTTTGTATTTTCAGTAGAGACAGGGTTTCACCGTGTTAACCAGGATGGTCTTGATCTCCTGACCTTGTGATCCGCCTGTCTCGGCCTTCCAAAGTGCTGGGATTACAGGCGTGAGCCACCATGCCCGGCCTTTGTATAATCTTTATTATATACTTTATCTTGGTTTTATTTTGCTTTGCAGAGGCATGAGATTCTAGTTTTGACACTACTGTTGATCCTAATATTTGTGAACTTGATCTCTAGCTTTCAGGATGCCAACCCGCCCCTGAAGGTTATTCCCCAACACTTCAATGGCAACAGCAACAAGTGGCACAGTTTTCAACTGTTCGACAGGTAAGTGTCATATTTAATCTGATTAAGCCCCTGTTGGATTTATTTCTGTTCTTAGACTGTAGCTGGAAAAATAAAATTTATGATCCTAAAGTATACAGAATATTCATGAATTAATTACTAAATTATTATTATAATCATTAGACATACAGTTTGAAATATTTTCTAAGTTTTGTTTATTTTTATTTATTTATTTATTTCAGTAGTTTTGGGGAACAGGTGGTTTTTGGTTTCATGGATAAGTTCTTTAGTGGTGATTTCTGAGATTTTGGTGCACTTGTCACCCAAGCAGTGTACTCTGTACCTACTATGTGGTTTTTTATATCTCACCCCTCCCACCTTTCCCATTTTCCAAGTTTTAGATGGTTACAATTTTGTGCAGAAACTGATTTCAGTTATCCATTTTTTGAGGAGTACCGTCTAACGTCTTTTCTTCCTTTAGAATGTGAACAAACATAGAAGTCACTGGAAATCACAACAGTTGGATAGTAATGTGACTATGGTATGTAAGTTTCTCAGTTTTAAGTTGTACGATGCATACCTGATTGAAAGAATCTATATTTACTTCCAGTCTTTAAAGATTCACTTGCCTAGTCAGTTATTTTCATTCTCTTCAATATACCATTAATAGTAACAATTCCATTACGTTAGTAGCCTGGAAAGTATGATTTTCATGACATTTTTTTTTTTTTTTTTTTTTGAGACAGGGTCTTGCTCTATCTCTCAGGCTGGAGTGCAGTTGCACAATCATGACTCACTGCAGCCTAGACCTCCTGGGCTCAAGTGATCCTCCCACCTCAGCCTTCCAAATAGGTTGAACTTAAGGCGCGTACCACCGTGCCCAGCTGATTTTTTAAATTTTTTATAGAGACAAGGTCTCCCTGTGTTACCCAGGCTGGTCTCTTGCTCCTGAGCTCAAGTGATCCTCCTGCCCTAGCCTCCCCGAGGGCTGGATTACAGGCATAGCTACTGTACCCAGCCTTTCATGTCAATTTTAATTCATAATATCTTGGGGGAATTTGGATAGGTGACTGTTAAGCTTCCATAAGTTTTTAAGGATTCTTCTAGACATTTACTTTCTAGGAAATAAATACATTTTCAATATTTACAAAACAATTGAATAAAGACTTAATGTATTTTCCTGATGAGGTGATGGTGGCATGCAGTAAACTCACATGTTTGCAGAATTTGTGAATGAATGGATTCTGCTTCTGCTTAATGTGATGAGTCTGCATCACAATTCCAGTGACACATAAGTGAAACCTGTCATGTATATTGTCATGCATATGTCTTTCATTTTATCAGTTTAGATATAATTTTAAGCTCTTTAGTAGATATATCAGGACTACCAAATGAAAAAAGGAGGTGGAAGGATGATACATTGTCTCAGGACAGTAGTTTTTAACCTTTTAGGGGATTTCATATTCCTTCATAGAATCTAATGAAAGCTATTTATGTTCAGAGGGAAAAAAAATGCACCTGTGCACAAAATTTTAGTTTCAGGTAGTTCATAGATTTTAGATTTTAGAAGCTTCCTTTAGGCGGTGCTTCCTGATATCTTTTACATGGTGACACATTAGAATAAATGACTGCTTGCATATTCTTCCTGAAACTAGCCGAAAGCTGAGAGATTCAGTATATGGCATCTCTGTATGCTTCTGCATACCATTTGGAAGCTCTGCTCCAGCAAAAGTGTGAAGGGAAGTAATTTAGCACTTGCCAAAGGTCACTTAACTCGTAAAAGGTATAGCTAGTTCTTCTATCAAAGAAGCATGGGCACATAAACACACAAAAGGTATGCTTAGGGTTCAAACCCAAGTTGGTCTGTCTCTAAAGCCTGTGTGCCTTTGACTAGGCAATGGTGCCTTCCTAGTACCAAGGATGTATGTATGTAGTTGGGACAGGGCTAGGTAGGTAAATATATTTTTTTCTCACTTAGTGGAAGGGCTTTTGGGTACATGCCCACTATCTAAAAAAGAAGCCACATCAGTAACATGACTTGATAAAATTTTGTCAAAAATGGAAATGACCTAACATAATTGCTTCAGTAAACTATGGTCCCTCAGAACAGTGGAATATTAAAGTACACTCTGAGCCAGGCACAGTGGTTCATGCCTGTAATCCCAGCACTTTGAGAGGCTGAGGCAGGCAGATCACCTGAGCTCAGGAGTTCAAGACCAGCCTGGGCAACATGGCAAAACCCTGTCTCTATTTAAATTATTTAAAAAATAAAGTACACTCTGATGGCAACTGTGTGAAAACATAAACATTTGTTTATTAATTGATATAATTAAGCATGTACTATATTTAATAATCAGGATATTGAGTACTAACTGAAACAGAAACAGTTTCTGACCTGATGGAGTGATAGGAAAAGGTAGATACCTTATTCCAAGACAAGACAATAGGGTTTAACTTTGTAGTGGTCTCATGTTCGTCATGAGGTTTTATTTTATTTTATTTTATTTTATTTTTTATTTATTTTTTTGAGATGGAGTTTTGCTCTCATTGCCCAGTCTGGAGTGCTATGGCACAATCTTGACTCACTGCAACTTCTGCCTCTCGAGTTCAAGCAGTTCTCCTGCCTCAGCCTCCCAAGTAGCTGGGATTACAGGCACCTGCCACTACACCCAGCTAATTTTTCTATTTTTAGGAGAGATGGGGTTTCACCAGATTGCCAGGCTAGTCTCGAACTCCTGACCTCAGATGATTCATCCTAAGGATTTAATGAAAGCTACTTATCCCGGGGGGGGGATAATACACCTATGCAGAGTAATGTGCAAGGTGATATGTACAAATAAAAGTTGTTTTGTTAAGAAGGTTATATTGAGCTGAATGCTTCTCCCAACTAGTCCTGAATTTTCTGTCTGGCAGCATGAGTAGATCTGTTTCTTCTTTGATTGGACAGCCCTTCAGATATGTGAAATATGTAATCACATCTCTTTACATGGGATAAACATCCTTCATTCTATTAAGCATTCTTGGTGCATTTTTCCTCCATACTTATTTCTGTCTTCATCATCCTCTTTTGGACACACCCTTGTCTGTCAGTGTCCATTAAAGTCTTGTCCAAACTAAACACATCTTGGCTGGGCACTGTTGCTCACACTTGTAATCCCAGCACTTTGGGAAGCCAAAGCAGAATTGCTTGAGGCCGGGAGTTTGAGACCAGTCTGGGCAACATAGTGAGACAACTATCTCTACAAAAAAAAATTAAAAATTAACAGGCATGGTGGCGCGTGCCTGTAGTCCCAGCTACTCAAGAGGCTGAGGTGGCAGAATTGTTTGAGCCCAGGAGATTCAGGCTGCAATGAACTGTAATCACACTTCTGCACTCCAACTTGGGCGACATAGCAAGACCCTGTCTCAAAAAATGTAATAATAAGAAAAAGCAACATATCCCACATATTTTGTAGCCACTTAGGCACTATGTTTGTCAGGGCTGCCATAACAGAGTAGGTGGTTTAAACCACAGAAATGTATTTATTTTCTCACAGTCTTGAAGGCTGAAAGTCCAAGAACAAGGTGGCAGCAAGGTTGGTCTCTCTTTTTTTTTTTTTTTTTTTTTTGAGGCAGAGTTTCGCTCTTGTTGCCCAGGTTAGAGTGCAATGACACAATCTCGGCTCACTGCAGCCTCCGCCTCTCGGGTTCAAACGATTCTCCTGCCTCAGCCTCTGGGTAGCTGGGATTACAGGTGTGTGCCACCACATCCGGCTAATTTTTTTGTGTGTATTTTTAGTAGAGGTGGGGTTTCGCCCTGTTGGCCAGGCTGGTCTTGAACTCCTGACTTCATGTGATCCACCTGCCTCAGCCTCCCAAAGTGCTGGGATTACAGGCATGAACCACCACACCCGGCCTCATTTTGGTCTCTTCTGAGGCTTTTCTCCTTGGCTTGCATAGGGCCACTTTCTCCATGTCTTCTCACGTGGTCTTTCCTCTATGTGTGGGAGTCCCTGGTGTCTCTTTGTGAGTCCAAATTTCCTCTTAAAAGGACACTAGTAAGATTGGATTAGGGCTCACCCTAATGGCCTCAATTTAAATTAATCACTTCTTTAAAGGCCCTATCTCCAAATACAGTCACATTCTGAGGTACTGGAGTTTAGGGTTTTAACATACAAATTTTGGGGACAGAGATTCTCCCCATAACTGGCACCCTATCTTTGGGTTGAGGTAATGGGAATATGGAAGGCCTTAACTTCTTTTTTTTTTTTTACTGTTCAGTGTAAAAATTAACACACAGGAATAAATCAGTTTTCTTTTTTTTCTTTTAGCCAAAATCTGAAGATGAAGAAGGCTGGAAGAAATTTTGTCTGGGTGAAAAGTTATGTGCTGACGGGGCTGTTGGACCAGCCACAAATGAAAGTCCTGGAATAGATTATGTACAAGTAAGGGCTGTGTGGATAAACAGAACAAAAAGCGTTTTAATTTTGGTGCATCACTTAATATAAGGGGTCAGCAAACTCTACCCTGGGCCAAGTCCAGTTCATGGCCTTTTTTATATCCATGAGCTAAGGATTGTTTTTAGGTTTTTAAAGAGTTGTAAAAAAGAAACAAATAATATGTGGCTGAGACTTTATGTGGCCTGCAAAGCCTAAAATATTTGTTGTCTAACTCTTGATAGAAAATGTTTGGCAACCCAGACTTAGTTTATTAGCTCTTCAACCTAACAAAGCAGCTTAGTTTCTGAAACAGTTTACTGTGACTTTTTTTAGGTTGGCTTCATATCCCTTATGTTTGACTTGGTAATCATTTTATGAGTTGGATAAGATTCAGGGTGTTTTAAAATGACGAGGCATCAGGCAAACAGTGTTATGAGTAGCCAGAGAAAAAATGGAAATTGACACAATTAGGTGCTTTAAAATGCATAATCACATAATATCATTTCATGGGCCTGTAAAAAAGTAAATAATATATTCTGAAGATGAAATTTTAAGGATATCTTTAAAATTCATGTGGCTGTAGTCATAAGTTATGTAGCCAACTCCTTGTCCTTCAGGATTTACCTGCCCCCAAGTTTGCAGGTGTTCCTTTAAAATCCAGTGTATGCCTCTGCATTAGCGCTTACTCCCTATAGCATGTCGTTCTCTTCGGTTCAACAGGTATTTATTATTTGCTATATGGTGCCACATTGTGTTTTTCCCATTTAAAACTAATTTTTCCCAAAAATGTAAAGAGCCCCAAGAATCAATAAAAAGACCAAGAATCACCCCTCCCCTGCCCAAGAAAAAACAGCCAAAGGATATAGATACCTCACAGAAAGGAAATAAAATTATTCTTATATGACAAGATGCCAAAAATCACTTGTAATAGAAGTATAACATAACTATGCCAAGGTGCTATTTTTCAGGTAACATATTGGCAATGAAAGTTTGATACACCATATTGACAAGAGCTGGGAAAACAAGCACTCTTAGACGTGGTACAGTAGTGTAAATAGACTCAAATCTTAGGGAAGTTAATTTGATACACTTTCTATGTAACCAATTGATCTTTTGGATGATGTCCTTAATATATGCTACATTTCAAAAATATTTTATATATATATATATATATAATTATTTTTTTTTTTTTTTTTTGTGAGACAGGGTCTTCTGTCATCCAGGCTGGAGTGCAGTAGTGCAGTCATGACTCATTACAGCTTCAACCTTCTGGGCTCAAGCAATCGTCCCACGTCAGCCTTCCACGTAGCAGGGGCAGCACGCACCCACCACCACACCCAGCTAATTTTTAAATTTTTTGTAGTAATAAATTTTTTAATTTTTTAAGATAAAAATTTTTAATTTTTTTAAAAAAACTTTTTGTAGAGAGAAGTTTTCGCCATGTTGCCAGGTTGGCCTGGAACTCCTGGGCTTAGGTAATCCTCCTGCTGGGATTACAGGCATGAGCCACCATGGCTGGCCAAAAATGGTTTTTAATTTAATAAGGAAATAAAACTTACTTATTTAGCTTATTTTCAGAGAATACATACAAATAAAATACACCGTGTTAAAAAAAAAACCCTTAAGAAAGTAAGCGTTTAATGTATATCCTCTTAAGTTTCTCACAAATCAGTGGTATTTTAATAATTAGGAATCACAGCCTCAGACTCCAAAGTAGACTTTTAAAAATTGAATCAAATTAGGTTTGAAAAATGTCATTCTAATTCAAATGTCCTTAATTCTTGAAAATGTTAGCTTTAGCTGAAGATTTTGAAATGGTGTGTACAACATATTAATGCCATCAATATGTTACAGTTTTATTGAATATACTTAATAAGTTAGTTTTTTCAAGTACTATCATTTAACAAAATTTTAGTCTTTAACATTTTAGTTACTAAATCATACTTTATTTAAAAATTTACATATTCAGGCCAGGTGAGGTGGCTCATGCCTGTAATCACAGCACTTTGGGAGGCCCTGGCAGGTAGATCACTTGAGCTCAGGAGTTCCAGACAAACCTGGGCAACATGGCAAAACGTCGTCTCTACCAAAAATACAAAAAAATTAGGTGGGCATGGTGACATGCACCTGTGGCCCTAGCTACTAGTGAGGCTAAGGTGGGAGCATCACTTGAGCCCAGGAAGCGGAGGTTGCAGTGAGCCAAGATCGCGCCACCACACTCCAGTCTGGGTGACAGAGTGAGACCTCATCTTAAAAAAAAAAATTACATATTCAAATTTTAAGACATTATTTTCTTCCACATTACCAACATAGTAGTTTCCAGAATGTCTTACTGTAATGGACAACAAAAGAATTTTCTTTTATTTGTTCTTTGTTTCTAAACAACAGTGTGGCAAGAAATTCACCAGTTTGGAAAAAAAAAAAAAAAAGAAGCTTTTCTTTATAATACCATTTAGTAAATTTCAGTCTCATTTTTTCTTTCAGATTGGTTTTCCTCCCTTGCTTAGTATTGTTAGCAGAATGAATCAGGTAAAATTAACAATAAAGATATATGCATTATTTCGTTTGCATTGTGTGTGAAAGTATTTGAATTATTAATACATTTACTGAATTCTTATAGTATGCAAGACTTTGTCCTAAGCTCTGTAATGGTTCTTATTTAATCCTTACTACAACCCTCTATGGGGAGTTGTTGATATCTACTTTTTATAGATGAGGAAACTGCATTTGAGGTTAAGTAACTTGCAGGTGGTTTTTCAGCAAGTAAATGGCAGTACTGGGATTCAGTGCCAGGTAGATCTAACTCCAGAGCTCATGCTCTGTCTTAATCATGGTGCTAGAGTATTAATTTCTGTAGATTTCAGTTATAAGTCTTAGATTCTGGAATTTGAATTAAATACAAGGTCCCTGACTTACAATGGTTCAGTTTAGGATTTTTTTTTTCCCCACCATGCCTGGCTAATTTTTGTATTTTTAGTAGAGACAGGGTTTTACCATGTTGGCCACGTTGGTCTCGAACTCCTGGCCTCAAGTGATCCGCCCACCTTGGCCTCCCAAAGCGCTGGGATTACAGGCATGAGCCACCATGCCCAGCCAATTTGGGAATTTTCAACTTTACAATGTGTTTATCAGCACATAACCCCATTGCAAGTTCAGGGGCATCTGTACTAAGGTCAGATTGCTATTTCTAGTTCTAGATGTCCTGCACATTCTATTAAGATTGAAATGTGGGCTGGGCCCAGTGGCTCACTCCTGTAATCCCAGCACTTTGTGGGGCTGAGGTGGGTAGATCACGAGGTCAGGAGTTCGAGACCAGACTGGCCAACATAGTGAAACCCTGTCTCTACTAAAAATACAAAAATTAGCTGGGAGTGGAGGCGCACACCTATAATCCCAGCTACTCGGGAGGCTGAGGCAGGAGAATCACTTGAACCGGGGAGGTGGAGGTTGCAGTGAGCCAAGATCGCGCCATTGCACTCCAGCCTGGGCAACAGGACGAGACTCTCAAAAAAAAAAAAAAAAGATTGAAATACATAATTTCTTGGACCAAAAGGGGAGAATTATGGAGTTTGGTTCTTTAGTTTTTTAGGAGCAAGGACTCTATTACTCATTTTAAAAGCAAATAAAAATTTAATTTTATCTTCACATAGCATTGGGTACCTTTGGAAGCCTTTTTTTTTTTTTTTTGGCAGGGTCTCATTCTGTTGCCCATGCTGGAGTACAGTGGTGTGATCTTGGCTCACTGCAGTCTTGTACTCTGGGGGTCAGGCAATCCTCCCACCTCAGCCTCCTGGTAGCTGGGACCACAGGCATGTGCTACCATGCCTGGCTAATTTTGTTTGTTTATTTTTGGTAGAGACAGGTTTCACTGTGTTGCCCAGGCTGGTCTGGAACTCCTGAGCTCAAGCTATCCTCATACCTCAGCCTCCCAAAGTGCTGGGAATACAGGTGTGAACCACTGGGCCCAGCCTGTTGGCCATATTTTTTTTGTGGGCTATATTCTATTGGAAATAATACACAGGTTGACAGTTTTACTTACTCATTTGCATTAAGATATTGTAGCAGTCATACTAAATTCCATCAGTGTCATTTTTGTTGTAACCATCAACTGTATTTGAATAAACCAGAGAATATTTTCAAGAGTTTGATAAATCCATCTGTATAGTTTAAAAACATCTTTCTCCAGCTAATTTTTTCTTCAGATGTGTACTTTGATTTAATTTGGATTTGGAAATAAACTAATGGTTTGGTTTTTTTGTTTTTTTTGAGACGGAGTCTCTCTCTGTCGCCAGGCTGGAGTGCAGTGGCACGATCTCGGCTCACTGCAACCTCCACCGCCCAGGTTCAAGCAATTCCCCTGCCTCAGCTTCCCTAGTAGCTAGGACTACAGGTGCACACCATCACGCCCAGCTATTTTTTGAATTTTAGTAGAGACAGGGTTTTACCATGTTGGCCAGGATGGTCTTGATTTCCTGACCTCGTGATCCACCTGCCTTGGCCTCCAAAAGTGCTGGTATTACAGGCGTGAGCCACCACGCCTGGCCAACTGATGGTATTTTTATAGATACATCTTTTTTTTTTTTTTTTTTTGAGACGGAGTTTCGCTCTGTTACCCAGGCTGGAGTGCAGTGGCACAGCCTCGGCTCACTGCAACCTCCGCCTCCCGGGTTCAAGGGATTCCCTGGCCTCAGCCTCGCGAGTAGCTCGGACTACATTCACTCACCACCACGCCCGGCTAATTGTTGTATTTTTAGTAGAGATAGGGTTTCATCATGTTGTCCAGGTTGGTCTCAAACTGACCTCAAGTGATCCACCTGCCTCGGCCTCCCAAAGTGCTGAGATTACTGGCATGAGCCACTGAGCCTGGCCACAAATACATTTTTTTTTTTTAACCTTGTGAAGTCTTTCAAGTAGTTACAAACTAAATTATTAATAGTTACAAACTAAATCCTGGGATTTAAACCAAGGTGTTAGTTGATATTTGAAAGTGTGA
Organism: Papio anubis; assembly: GCF_008728515.1. Taxonomy (NCBI): domain Eukaryota; kingdom Metazoa; phylum Chordata; class Mammalia; order Primates; family Cercopithecidae; genus Papio; species Papio anubis. Next base: position 67,408,155 of record NC_044982.1, on the reverse strand, counting down.
AAATATTTGTTTTAAAAGCCTCACTGGAGCTAGGCGCCGTGGCTCACACCTGTGATCCCAGCACTTTGGGAGGCTGAAGCAGGCGGATCACCTGAGGTCGGGAGTTCCAGACCAGTCTGACCAACATGGAGAAACCCCGTCTCTACTAAAAATACAAAGATTAGCCAGACATGGTGGCGCACGCATGTAATCCTAGCTACTCAGGAGGCTCAGGCAGGAGAATTGCTTGAACCCAGGAGGCGGAGATTGCAGTGAGCCAAGATCGCGCCACTACACTCCAGCCTGGGCAACAGAGGGAGACTCCATCTCAAAAAAAAAGCCTCATGGGATAAGCCATCTAATCAAACTAATTAGAGTCAAAAGAATTAGCTTTCTTTGAAAATTTAAAGAATGAGGCCATTTTTAACATCGGAGTTGCTTTCTAAAGAAACTTAATGAAACTCATGTTCAATTTGTGTTTTATTATTAATACAACTCTTCTCCACCCCCTCCTTTTTTTTAGGCAACAGTAACTAGTGTCTTGGAATATCTGAGTAATTGGTTTGGAGAAAGAGACTTTACTCCGGAATTGGTAGTATTGCATGTTTTTCTTTTCATAATGTAGGCAAAAATTAGATGTTTTGGGTCAACTATGAGCCACATATACAGTGGTGCTCCCATAGGATTATAATATCGTATTTTTACTGCACTTTTTTTTTTGAGACAAGATCTCGCTCTGTTACCCAGAGTGCAGTATTGCGATCATAGCTCACTGCAACCTTGATCTCCCCAGCTCAAGCAATCCTCCTGCCTCAACCTCCTGAGTAGCTGGTACTGCAGGTGCACACAGCCACGCCCAGCTTTTTTTTTTTTTTAAACTAGAGACAAGCTCTCACTATGTTGCCCAGGCTGGTCTTGAACTTAGTCCAAATGATCCTCCCTCCTCGGCCTCCCAAAATGCTGGGAATTACAGGCATGAGCCACCATGCGTGGCCTTTTGTGTTTTTTAAATAGAGATGAGGTCTCACTATGTTCCCCAGGCTGATCTCAAACTCCTAGGCTCAAGTGTTCCTCCCATCTTGGCCTCCCAAACTGTTTGGATTACAAGTATGAGCCACTGAACCCGGCTCCTTTCCAGTGTTTAAATATGTTTAGATGTGGCCAGGCACAGTGGCTCATGCCTGTAATCCCAACTACTAGGGAGGCTGAGGCAGGAGAATCACCTAAGGCTAGGGAGGTTGAGGCTGCAGTGAGCTATGATTGTGCCACTGCACTCTAGCCTGAGTGACAGAGTGACACCCTATCTTAAAAAATATATGGTTTTGGCCGGTATGGTGGCTCAAGCCTGTAATCCCAGCACTTTGGGAGGCCCGAGAGCCGGAGGATCAACGAGTCAGGGTGAGGGCAGCCATTAACAGGTGAAACCTGTCTCTACTAAAAAATGTCTAGCTAGCGAGTGGTGGCGAGCCTGTAGTCCCAGCTGCTGGAGGCTGAGGCAGGAGAATGGCTGTGTTCCGGGGCTGAGGAGCTTTGCAGTGAGCTGAGATCGGCCAACGCACTCCAGCCTGAAGGCGACGAGCAAGACTCCGTCTCAAAAAAAATATATATATATGGTTTTGGATGCACAAATGTTTACCATTATGTTACAGTTGCCTACAGTATTCAGTACAGTAATGTGCTATATAAGTTTGTAGCCTAGGTGCAATTGGCTATGCAATATAGTCTAGGTGTATAGTAGACTATACCATCTAGGTTTGTGTAAGTACACTCTGTGATGTTAATCCAGGGACAAAAATCACCTAGCAGCACGTTTACTCGAATATATCCCCCCCTTCATTAGTGGCCACATTCTGCCCATGAGATAGATGCACACGAGTAACATTTATTTTTATTTATTTGTTTGTTTTGAGATGGAATCTCCCTCTGTCGCCCAGGCTGGAGTACACTGGCGCGATCTTGGCTCACTGCAGCCTCTGCCTCCTGGTTTCAAGCGATTCTCCTGCCTCAGCCTTCCAAGTAGCTGGGATTACAGAGTGCCTGCACTCTTGTCGGTGCATTTTTGTAGAGACAGGCTTTCTCCATGTTGGCCAGACTGATCTTGAACTCGTGACCTCAGGTGATCTGCCCATCTCCACCTCTCAAAGTGCTGGGAGTACAGGCGTGAGCCACTGTGCCCAGCCAGTGTTTACATTTATAAATGTGTGTATGTGTGTGTATATATATATGTATAATCTGAACTATGCTTGTTTGTAGTCAAACACTAGAATGTAAATCAATATACTACTTCCTTCATTGAGAAAGTCTTACTTTGAAAAAAAGTCAATGAAAGAGTTGATATATATCCTGGTACAAGGTACAAACTCCTTATCTTGTTGCAGACAAGTGTAGAGAATATTTAATATCCGAATGCTAGCTTTACATATTAAATGTATCCCTTAAAATTTGAGTCAAGTTGAAACATATAATTTTTTTTTTATAGAAAAAGAATTCCACAATTTGTAAAAGAAACCTGGATTTGAATCTTCTTGTGTAAGAAAGTCTTAACTATTGATTTGGGTTTGCCCGAGGAAACCATCTTAGTGTGTTGTATAAATTGCTATTTAAATTTTGTCCTAATATTCTTTAGGTTTCCCCAAAGTGATATGTTGCTCAGAATAAATGAAGTTGTATATAGTACTGGTGGAAATACAAATTTGGTATAACCTTTCCAGGATACAATCCGGTGATCATATCTGAAAAACCTTGATGAATATACATACCCTTTGTCACCATTTTACTTGCAATACTTAATAAACTTTCCCCATGTTGTTAAATGAGATTAAACAAGGAGATGTTATTAAATACTCTCAACCAGACACTTAACATTCCTTTGTTAATCCCATTTAACTACATGGGATGGCTGAGTGGGGTGGCTCACTCCTTCAATCCCAGCACTTAGGGAGGCTGAGGCAGGTGGATCACTTGAGGTCAGGAGTTTGACACCAGCCTGGCCAACATGGTGCAACCCCCATCTCTACTAAAAATACAAAAATTAGCTGGGCATGGTGGCAGTCACCTGTTGTCCCAGCTATGCAGGAGGCTGAGGCAGGGGGATTGCTTGAACCTGGGAGGCATAGGTTACAGTGAGCCGAGATGGCACCACTGCACTCCAGCCTGGGTGGCAGAGTGAGACTCCATCTCAAAAAAAAAAAAAAAAAAAGACAAAAACAACATGGTAAACATTTTATTATGTATTATAAATAAAAAAGATGGCTATAAGATGATATTACAACTGATGAAACTGTATTGAAAACAGTTGTACAGCCGGGCACAGTGGCTCACGCCTGTAATCCTACCACTTTGGGAGGCTGAGGCAAGCGGATCACTTGAGGTCAGGAGTTCGAGACCAGCCTGAACAACACGGTGAAACCTCATCTCTATTAAAAATACAAAATTAGCTGGGTGTGGTGGTGCATGCCTGTAATTCCAGGTACTTGGGATGCTGAGACAGGAGAATTGCTTGAACCCAGGAGGCGGAGGTTGCAGTGAGCTGAGATCACACCATTGCACTCCAGCCTGGGCAACAAGAACGAAACTCCGTCTCAAAAAAAAAAAGAAAGTCATACATACAAATAGGAAAAACAAGAACATTTTAAAAGTGAGTCAAAGTTTTATCTGGAATGTTGGGATTGCAGATTTGTTTTTTCTTGTCCTTGTGGTATTCTTCACAGTTTTTCTGCATCAAATATGTGTTCATTTTGTAACTGAAAATCCCATTTTAAAAGGGAGTGAGGATACATTCAGCCTGTACTAGTATTTATAGAAGTGTCAAAAGATTATTTCATCTGTGGTATAGTTTGTATGTCCCCAGAGGACAAAATTATACAATTATAAAATGATTTATATATCTGTCCATACAGAACAAAGAAAAAAAAATCTTAATTTTTTTCAAGTATTTATATTCATCTTAATGTAGTTTTCTGCTTACAAATGAGAACTTCCTGTCATAAGGAATATCTGAAACAAACTCTTTGGAGATCAGGCAATATTTTGAGGTATCCAATGTCCTGTGTCTGTAATTATAGGATACAAGAGATAACGCCTGGCTCTCCAAATGAGGCTTTGTTATCTATACCCAAATATAATATAGTTAAATGTTCTATGAATTTATTCATAGCAGATAATCAGGCATAACATTGGACATTTAAAAAATAAACTTCTGGTTCAGTATTTGTCTAAATGTTACTTTTTTGAATTTTTTTTAGGGAAGATGGCTTTATGCTTTATTGGCTTGTCTTGAAAAACCTTTATTACCTGAGGCTCATTCACTGATTCGGCAGCTTGCAAGAAGGTGCTCCGAAGTGAGGCTCTTAGTGGTAAGTTGCAACTTACTGTTTAAAATTAAAAGCACCCACCAATTTATATGGTGGTAAAGAAGGAGTTCAGTGAAATAAGAAAACACATGGAATATTTTATTGGTTGCAATTAGATTTGTAAAGCCCAAAATAATAGTAGCTTAAATAATATGGAAATATTTTCTGACATAAAGAAAGTCTGGGCCGGGTGTGGTGGCTCATACCTGTAGTCCCAGCACTTTGGGAGGCTGAGGTGGGTGGATCACCTGAGGTCAGGAGTTTGAGACCAACCTGGCCAACATGGTGAAACCCCATCTCTACTAAAAATACAAAATTTAGCCAGGCGTGGTGGCGGGTGCTTGTCATCCTAGCTACTCAGGAGGTTGAGGCAGGAGAATTGTTTGAACCCAGGAGGCGGAGGTTGCAGTGAGCTGAGATCGCACCACTGCACTCCAGCCTGGATAACAGAGTGAGACTCTGTCTCCAAAAAAAAAGTAGGTAAAAAAATTAGATTTTTACTAAGATGGCAGTAACCTAGACCTTTGAGTTTTGTCATATGTGGCTTTCATCCTCATGCTTATCTCATGATCCAAGATGGCTGCTGTAGCTTCAGCCATTTTTTTTTTTTTTTTTTTTTGAGATGGAGTCTCGCTCTGTCACCGAGGCTGGAGTACAATGGTGCGGTCTCAGCTCACTGCAACCTCCACTTCCCAGGTTCAAGCGATTCTCCTGCCTCAGCCCCTGGAGTAGCTGAGATTACAGGCGCCCACCACCATGCCTGGCTAATTTTTGTATTTTCAGTAAAGACATGGTTTCACCATGTTGGCCAGGCTGGTCTCGAACTGCTGACCTCAGGTGATCTACCCATGTCAGCCTCCCAAAGTGCTGGGATTACAGGCATGAGCTATCACGCCTGGCATATATATATTCAGTAATGAATACATATAAGAACAATAAGAATCCTGTGTCTTGACTATACAGTGATGAATATATATACATTATATATACACATATATATTCTATATATCCTCACATATATTGTATGCATTATATAGAAACAAGAATCCTGTGTCTTGACTGCAGTGATGAATATATATATTCATAGATGTATTATTTTAATATATATTTATTATATATGAATATTCACTATAGTTAAGGCACAATATATTAATATATATTACATATTAATATATGATACATATATGAATATATATATATATTCATCACTGTACAGTTAAGACATAGGATTCTTATTGTTCCTCTAATAGGAACCAGGGAAAAATTTCCCCCAAGTTATCCCCCTTAGATTCCTCAACTTTTTTTTTTTTCCCTATTCAGAATCTTGATTTAAAAGATAGTCTTAGATGTTTCTCAAGGAATCATTAACTCCACAGTTTTCTCCTTTTTCTTTGAGGGCTCCTGTTTCCACATGATGATTACTGTCATATAGTAAAGTTTTCATGTTTCATGTTTTACATCTTCATAGGAAATTTATTTCAAAAATAATAGGAACAGACAATATTTAAATTTTTCTTTCTTTTTTTTTTTTTAGGATAGCAAAGATGATGAGAGGGTTCCTGCTTTGAATTTATTAATCTGCTTGGTTAGCAGGTATAGTTAATCCTTGGCTTCTTTGTTATTTGTATATCAGTGAGGTCAGTGAGGGTAGGATGTATTTATTACATTTGTTTTTTGTTTGTTTGTTTTTATTGAGACCGGGTCTCCCTCTGTTGCTATAGTTAGGGTGCAGTGGCACAATCACAGCTCACTACAGCTTTAACTTCCTGGGCTCCAGCAATCCTCCCACCTCAGCCTCCTGAGTAGCTAGGACCACAATCAAGCACTACCACACCCAGCTGATTAAAAAAATTGTTTGTAGAGACAGGGTCTCACTATGTTGCCCAGGCTGGTCTCAAAACTCCTGGGCTCAAGCGATCTTCACACCTAAACCTCCCAAAGTGCTGGGATTACAGGCGTAAAGCCACTGCACTCAGCCTGCATTTTTTCTTTAATTGCCTGTGTCCTGTGTTCATTTTCAGTTGTGGCGTATTTTTATTTAGTATCTGTTTGATTTCATTTCTTACATAGAAATTCTTCTTGGAATTTATTTGAAAACTTTTTTTGTTGTTTTGTTTTGAGACAGAGTCTCGCTCTTTTGCCCAGCCTGGAGTGCAATGGCACCATCTCAGCTCACTACAACCTTCACCTCCCAGGTTCAAGCGATTCTCCCGCCTCAGCCCCCTAAGTAGCTGGGATTACAGGCACCCACCACCATGCCTGGTTAATGTTTGTATTTTTGTGGAGATGGGGTTTCACCATATTGGCCAGGCAATAAAACACACACATATTTATTTTAGGTCTCCTCCTGGACATATTTTTGTTCCATAGATCAGTGTTTTTATTCCAATGCCAGTACCTTTTTAAAGCTTTATAATATACTTAAATATCGGGAAGGCAAGTAATCTTGTTTCCATATTTTCACATATTCAATATCTAGTTTCTTGATCTACAATAATTATGCTGCTGATGATAATTAATATTTACTGGGCAATTTGTGCCAAGCATTTTTCTTATTGAGGAACCCATTTAATCCTCCTGAGGTGGGTACTGTTACCAGTTTACAGATGAGGAAACCATGGCAGAGACAGGTTAAATAACAGTACTACCGTCACAAAGCTAGCAAGTGTTAGAGTTAGGATCCAAACCCAGGCAACTTTGACTCCGGAGCTAAGCTTTTAACTATGCTGATCACAAATGAAGTTAATACCTGCCTCATCTGTTGGTAGCAGCAGTTAAATGGGATGATATAACATTGCCCTAGTTACTTTATGTGTAGTATCTCTACTCTTTACAACAGCTCAGAGTTGTGTTTTTTTGTTGTTTTTGTTTTAATAAATTTTTTCCTTTCAGCTCTGTTGGATTTGATTTTTTTGCTTTTACAGATAATGACACAGATTCAGAAAGGTTAAGTAATTGGTGGCTCAGCAAACCAGTAATTAATGAAACCTGAGACAAGTATCGTTTCTGACTGTCTCAATTGAGATTTCACAGTACTATGCAATTATGAAAGCAAAAACATTCAAGTGTATTTTTTGCCCTCAAAAAGTTAGATAAAAATGGAAAAACTTCTAGACTACAAAAGGTTCTGAAGGTAACACTTTACAAAAGAGGACATAAAGATTTGAAAGTTTAGGAAAAAAAGGACCGGGCATGGTGGCTCATGCCCGTAATCCCACCACTTTGGGAGGCTGAGGCTGGTGGATCATCTGAGGTCAGGAGTTCAAGACTAGCCTGGCCAACATGGTGAAACCCTGTCTCTACTAAAAATAAAAAATTAGCCGGGCCTGGTGGTGCATGCCTATAATCCCAGCTACTCAAGATGCTGAGGCAGGAGAATCACTTGAACCTGGGAGGCAGAGGTTGCAGTGAGCCGAGATCATGCCATTGCACTCCAGCCTGGGCAACAAGAATGAAACTCCATCTCAAAAAAAAGAAAAAAAAAAAAAAAGAAAGAAAGCCGGGCACAGTGACTCACACCTGTAATCCCAGTGCTTTGGGAGGTCAAGGTGGGAGGACTGCTTGAGTCCGGGGGTTCAAGAATGCAGTGAGCCATGACAGAATTTGATTAGTGATTTTCCTTTTTATTTAATCTTGTAATTACATAAAATAGTTACCTTGCCAAAGTTAAAATTGTAATTCAGGGTACATTTGGAGTATTTTAGCATCCATCTTTATCCTCATTATCCTCTTTTCTTCTTTCTCCTCTAGTTAACCATTTTATTACTAATTTTTGTTTTATCTTTTCATTCATTGTTTCTTTTTAAAAGTATAAGTAGGCCAGGTGTGGTGGCTCATGCCTGTAATCCCAGCACTTTGAGAGACTGAGGCTGGAGAATTGTTTGAGCCCAGGAGTTCAAGACCAGTCTGGGCAGTGAGCCAGGATCATGCCACTGCAGTCCAGCCTGAGTGACAGAGTAAGACCTTGTCTCAAAAAAAAAAAAAAAAAAAAAGGAAAAGAAAAATATAAACAAACATGTATATTTGCAATCCTACACATACTCACATAAGGTAGGTAGCATCCAGAACAATGTGTTCTGTACTTCGTTTTTTTCACTTAATAAATCCTGGAAATCATACTTTAGCAGTATAAATATTTTCCTCATACTTTAGCAGTATATTTCCCTTGTTTCCCTTTTTATGGCTTCATAATTTTCTACTATGTAAACATACCATAGCTTATTTAACCAGTCTCTTATTGATGGACGTTTGGGTTGCTTGTGGTCTTTGCCTGTTAAAAATAGTGCGATAGTTAATATCTTTATACACAAATTGTTTTTGTTTTTTTTTTACTAGGTATTTTGACCAACGTGATTTAGCTGATGAGCCATCTTGATGTAGCTGATCTCTCAGGGATAGAAGATATTTCTCATGAAGGCAGCCTAACTCTGAGGAAAGCAGTGCCAATTCAAGTACAGATTGCAACACATCTTCAACACTATGTGAAGGGTTCACATCTTAACCTATGCAATTCAGATTGATACTCAGAATATAGGTTGTATTGATTTGAATATCTGAAATATCAATGGAAAATCCCACTCAATTTTTGATAAACAGTTTGAACAGTTTTCTGTAATCAAGCAGCTTGCATAGAAATTGTATGATGAAATTTTACATAGGTTCTTGGTGCTGTTTTGTTCTTTTTTTGTTTTTTGTTGTTTTGTTATTTCTTTATATACATAGAAAATTTTATTGAAAATATGTTTTGGTTACTAAAATTTTATTTGAGTCCTAACAAAAGACAATGGATGGCCTTAGCATCAGAATTAAAATAATCTGGATTAAATGGCAAATGTGTTCATAGTCAGCAATAAAATTAATCAAACAGTACTTTTTTTTTTTTTTTGAGACGGAGTCTCACTCTGTCACCCAGGCTGGAGTGCAGTGGCAGGATCTCAGCTCCCTGCAACCTCTGCCTCCCAGATTCAAGTGATTAGTGATTCTCCTGCCCCAGGCTCCTGAGTAGCTGAGTCTACGGGCACCCGCCACCACACCTGGCTAAGTTTTGTGTAGAAACAGGGTTTCACCATGTTGACCATGCTGCTCTCAAACTCCTGACCTCAGGTGATCCGCCCGCCTCAGCCTCCCAAAGTGCTGGGATTATAGGCATGAGCCACCATGCCTGGCCTCAATACTTTTATTTTTAAATGCTTTATTGCACAAACAGAACTTTATCTAACAAATCACTTACAAAAATACTCTAACAGGTCAACTGTTTTAATTTGTTTATATCACTTATAATTTATCTATTTCTGTATCAGGTAGGAATGTTTTCTGCTTTAAGTAACACAAAAGATCCAAGTGGCAATGGTTCTTCAAATAGGGGTTTATTTTTCTCAGATAACAAGAAGTCTAAAGGAGCTGGCCACTGGCATTGGTTTAGTGACTCAGTGATATCAAGGTCTCAGATTCCTTTAGCCTTTCCATCATGGAAATAAGATGGCCATTGCAGTTCAAGCCAATGTGACTGCTGTATTCAAGACCAAAAGAAGGGAAAGCAGGGCCTTCCACATCTGATCCTTTTCTCATAAATGTAAAACCTTTTCTAGAAATTTAGATCAGACTTGTGTTCATCTACTAGCCGTAAATGTACAACATGATCACCCCTTGTTCCCAGGAAAGTGGGAAAATGAAATTGTAAGCCTTTCCAATCTCACTAATGGAAGGTGGGAAAGCAAAATGGGGATTGGGAATTACCATGGATGAGACAACCAACAGTTTTGCCACTAGTTATAATTAGAACAGAAGTCATTTTATATTTGAATCTTTTCTGTAATGTCTTCATAAAGCTCACTTTATTATTATTTTTGTTTGTTTTTGAGACGAGTCTCACTCTGTCACCCAGGCTGGAGTGCAGTGATGCAATCTCGGCTCACTGCAACCTCTGCCTCCTGGGTTCAAGTGATTCTCCCGCCTCAGCCTCGTGAGTAGCTGGGACTACAGGCATGCACCACCACACCCAGCTAAATTTTTTGTGTTTTTCGTAGAGACAGGGTTTCACCATGTTGGTCAGGCTGGTCTCAGACTCCTGACCTCAAATGATCCGCCCACCTTTGCCTCCCAAAGTGTTGGGATTACAAGCATGAGCCACTGTGCCCAGCCCATAAAGCTCACTATAAAATTGCTGTCCTAAGTACTTAAAAATTTTCTCATTGTTGGATATCTAATTTTATTTTCAGTGCTAACCTAATATAAAAAAATACTACACTGATATCTTCATGTACGCAACTTTTTCTTTTTTCAAACTTTTTTTCTTTAATCAAAAGTTCCCAAAAGTAGACAAGCCATAACAGTCTATCAGTTAATACTGCATTTGAAAACTTGGCTAAACTGAGGTTTCTAAAATTGTTTTTGTTTCTCATATAATTCTGGTGTGAGAAGTTCAGGATGGTGCAGCAGCTTTACAATGTCTTAAATATTCTGGGCTCCATCCAGATTTCTCTTTCATCATTTTAGTATGCAGTTTTCATCTTTTCAGTTATGAAGTATGGTTTCTTTATCTCTTGCCTCACATCTACACTCCAGGGAAGGAAATGGCACCACCCCTTCTTGTTGTTTGTATCTGGGGAGCACAGCATTTTAAGAAACCCTCAACTTAATATCTCATTGGCCAGAATTATGACATATGACCAGCCCTAATTGTAAAGAATGCTGGAAGATGTACCTGGACACATTGCTACTCCTAACAAAAGTGGGGTTCTATTTTAAAAGGGGAGAGTAGATATTGGGTAGGCAGGCAGCAGTCTACTATAAAGGGTTTAGATTACCAACCTGTACCACAGCTAGCTGTGTTATAGCCTCACATTTTTTGCTGATATGATGCTTGGGGTGGGGTTTGGGGAGTGAGTTGGGGATTGCTTTAATAGAAGTTAAGTGTCAATTGTTTTAATTTACATTTCTCTCATAACGTGGCTGGGCATACACTTGGGCATTCTACTCATAGAGAATAAAATTACTGAGAACTAGATAACATTAAGAAAAAGGTGGCTGGGTGCGGTGGCTCACACCTGTAATCCCAGCACTTTGGGAGGCCAAGGCGGGTGGATCACGAGGTCAGGAGTTCAAGACCAGCCTGGCCAACATGGTGAAACCCTGTCTCTACTAAAAATATAGTTAGCTGGGCGTGGTGGTGCGTGCCTGTAATCCTAGCCATTCAGGAGGCTGAGGCAGGAGAATTGCTTGAACCTGGGAAGTGGAGGTTGCAGTGAGCCGAGATTGCGCCACTGTACTCCAGCCTGGATGACAGAGCAAGACTCTATCTCAGGAAAAAAAAAAAAAAAAAGGCAATTTTGCATGTGCAATAGACAAGAGGTGTAAAAAATTTTGGCCGAGGGTGGTGGCTCATGCCTGTAATCCCAGCACTTTGGGAGGCCGGGGCGGATGGATCGCCTGAGGTCAGAAGTTCAAGACTAGCTTGGACATTTCACAACGTGGTGAAACCCCATTTCTACTAAAAATACAAAAAAATTAGCCAGGCATGGTGGCAGACGCCTGTAATCCCAGCTACTCAGAAGGCTGAGGCAGAATCACTTGAACCCGGGAGGCAGAGGTGGCGGTGAGCCAAGATCACACCACTGCACTCTAGCCTGGGCAACAGAGCAAGACTCCCATCTCAAAAAAAAAAAATTAATCACACCTCTACTAGCAAGCTGGAGGATCTCTAATAGTTAACCAAGAAACCATTCTTATAATGACTTACCTTGCATAAAGCCATTTTTCAGGAGGGTAGAGACAAATAGAAATAAACATTTCATTTTATTCATTTATTTATTTTTGATATAGTCTTGCTCTGTTGCCCAGGCTGGAGTGCAATGGTGTGATCTCGGCTCACTGCAACCTCCGCCTCCTGAGTAACTGAGATTACAGGTGCCCATCACCATGCCTGGCTAAGTTTTATATTTTTAGTAGTGACAGGGTTTCACCATGTTGTTCAGTCTGGTCTTGAACTCCTGACCTCAGGTGATCCGCCCACCTCAGCCTCCTAAAGTGCTGGTATTATAAGCGTGAGCCACTGTGCCTGGCCAGAGATGAACATTTTAAACCAGAGAAGCAGATATTTTAAATCAAAAGGTCTTAAGGTCTTTACCAGCTGCACCTGTTGACTTCCTGTAGCTTCAGGGCTATCCCTCTACCCCTACCCAGCTCCCAGCCTAGGGCACTGTATTAGTCCGTTTTCACACTGCTGATAAGGAAATACCCGGGACTGGGCAATTTACAAAAAAAAAGAGGTTTAATTGGACTTATGGTTCCACGTGATTGGGGAAGTCTTACAATCAGGCAAAAGGCACTTCCTACACGGCAGCAGCAAGAGAGAATGAGGAAGGGCTGGGCATGGTGGTGCACACCTATAATCCCAGGTGTGAGCCTGGGATTTGGGAGGCCAAGGCGGGTGGATCACCTGTGGTCAGGAGTTCAAGACCAGCCTGACCAACATAGTGAAGCCTCTACAAAAAATACAAAAAAATTAGCCATGCATGGTGGTGCATGCCTGTAATTCCAGCTACTCAGGAGGCTGAGGCAGGAGAATCGCTTGAACTTGGGAGGTGGAGGTTGTGGTGAGCCAAGATCGGGCCATTACACTGTAGCCTGGGTGAGGAGCAAAAATCTGTCTCAAAAAAAAAACAAAAACAAAAACAAAAAAAAAAATGAAGAAGCAAAAGCAGAAACCCCTGATAAACCCATCAGATCTCATGAGACTTACTATCATGAGAATGGCACAGGAAATAACAGCCTCCATGGTTCAGTTACCTCCCCCTGGGTCCCTCCCACAACACGTGGTAATAATGGGAAATACAGTTCAAGTTGAGATTTGGGTGAGGACACAGCCAAACCATATCATTCCACTCCCCTGGCCCCTCCAAATCTTATGTCCTCACATTTCAAAACCAATCATGTCTTCCCAACAGTTCCCCAAAGTATTAACTCATTTCAGCATTAACCTAAAAGTCCACACTCCAAAGTCTCATCTGAGACAAGGCAAGTCCCTTCCCTCTATGAGCCTGTAAAATCAAAAGCAAGTTAGTGACTTTTTAGATACAATGGGGGTACAGGCATTGGGTAAATACAGCCATTCCAAATGGGATAAATTGTCCAAAACAAAGGGGCTGTGGGCCCCATGCAAGTCCAAAATCCAGTGGGTCAGTCAAATCTTAAAATGATCCCCTTTCACTTCATGTCTCAAATCCAGATCACAGTGATGCCAAGAGCTGGGTTCCCATGGTCTTGGGCAGCTCCACCCCTGTGGCTTTGCAGGGTACAGCCTCCCTCCTGGCTGCTTTCACAGGCTGGGTTGAGTGTCTGTGGCTTTTCCAGGTACATGGTGCAATGGTAGGTGAATCTACCATTCTGGGGTCTGGAGGATGGTCACCCTCTTCTCACAGCTCCACCAGATGATACCCCAGTAGGGACGCTATGTGGGGGCTCCAACCCCACATTTCCCTTCCATACTACCCCAGCAGAGGTACTCCATGAGGGCCCCACGCCTACAGCAAACTTGTCTGGGTATCCAGACATTTCCATACATCTTCTGAAATCTTGGTGGAGGTTCCCAAACCTCAGTTCTTGACTTCTGTGCACCCGCAGGCTCAACACCACATGGAAAGTGCCAAGGTTTGGGGCTTCCACCTCTGAAGCCACAGCCTGAGCTATACATTGGCCCCTTTCAGCCATGGCTGGAGCGGCTTGCACAAAAGGACCAAGCCCCTAGGCTGCACATAGCTCGGGGACCCTGGGCCTGGCCCACAAAACCACTTTTTCCTCCTGGACCTGATGGGAGCCCCTGTGATGGGAGGGGCTGCTATGAAGGTCTCTGACATGGCCTGGAGACATTTTCCCCACGGTCTTGAGGATTATCATTAGGCTCCTTGCTACTTATGCAAATTTCTGCAGCTGGCTTGAACTTCTCCCCAGAAAATGGGTTTTTCTTTTCTATCATAGTCAGGCTGCAAATTTTCTGAACTTGAATGCTCTGTTGCCCTTTTAAAACTGAGTGACTTTAGCAGTACCCAAGTCACCTCTTGAATGTTTTGCTGCTCAGAAATTTCTTTAGCCGGCTGGGCACAGTGGCTCACGCCTGTAATCTCAGCACTTTGGGAGGCCAAGGCAGGTGGATCACAAGGTCAGGAAATCGAGACCTTCCTGGCTAATACAGTGAAACCCTGTCTCTACTAAAAAAATACAAAAAAAATTAGCCAGGCATGGTGGGTGCCCATAGTCCCAGCTACTCAGGAGGCTGAGGCAGAAGAATGGCATGAACCCGGGAGGCAGAGCTTGCAGTGAGCCGAGATAGCACCACCGCACTCCAGCCTGGGTGACAGAGTGAGACTCTGTCTCAAAAGAAAAAAAAGAAAAAGAAAAAGAAATTTCTTCAGCCAACCAGGTACGGGTGCAGTGGCTCACGCCTGTAATCCCAGCACTTTGGGAGGCCAAGGCGAGTGGATCACTTGAGGTTAGGAATTTGAGACCAGCCTGGCCCACATGGTGAAACCCCATCTCTACAAAAAAATATAAAAATTAGCCGGGCATGGTGGTGTGTGCTTGTAATCCCAGCTACTTGGGAGGCTGAGTCAGGAGAATCGCTTGAACCTGGGAGGCAGAGGTTGCAGTGAGCCGAAATCGTGCCACTGCACTCCAGCCTGGGTGATAGAGCAAGACTGTGCTTAAAAAAAAAAAAAAAAAAAAAAAAGATTCTTCAGCCAGATACCCTAAATCCTGTCTCACAAGTTCAAAGTTCCACAAATCTCTAACGCAGGAGCAAAATGCCACCAGTTTCTTTGCTAAAACACAACAGCCACCTTTGCTCCAGTTCCCCAGGAGTTCCTCATCTCCATCTGAGACCACCTCAGCCTGGATTTTATTGTCCATATTGCTATCAGCATTTTGGGCAAAGCCATTCAACAAGTCTCTAGGAAGTTCCAAACTTTCCCACATTTTCCTGTCTTCTTCTGAGCCCTTCAATCTGTTCCAATCTCTGCTTGTTACCCAGTTCCAAAGTCGCTTCCACATTTTCAGGTATCTTTTCAGCAACGCCCCACTCTACTGGTACCAATTTACTGCATTAGTCCGTTTTCACACTGCTAGTAAAGACATACCCAAGACTGGGCAATTTACAAAAGAAAGAGGTTTAATTTGACTTACAGTTCCACGTGGCTGGGGAAGGTCTCACAATCATGGCAGAGGGCAAAAGGCACTTCTTACATGGCAGCAGGAAGACAGAATGAGGAAGAAGCAAAAGTGGAAACCCCTTATAAACCCATCAGATCTCATGAGACTTACTCACTATCACGAGAATAGCTGGGAAAGACTGGCCTCCATGATTCAATTACCTCCCCCTGGGTCCCTCACACAACATGTGGGAATTCTGGGAGACATAATTCAAGTTGAGATTTGGGTGGGGATACAGCCAAACCGTATCAGGCACCCTGTGGAATCCCAGGACTCCAAAAAAGTTTAAAAATCACTAGTTTTATCATGTTTTCCCACTCCAGATAAAAAATCTGTATTGGGGAAATGATTATTTTAAAATCCCAAATAGGCCAGGCACAGTGGCTCATGCCTGTAATCCCAGCACTTTGGAGGGCAAGGCAGGTGGATCACCTGAGGTCATGAGTTCGAGACCAGCCTGGCCAACATGGTGAAACCCCATCTCCACTAAAAGTACAAAAAATTAGCCAGGCATGGTGGTAGGAGCCTGTAATCCCAGCTACTCGGGAGGCTGAGGCCAGAGAATCACTTGAACCAGGGAGGCAGAGGTTGCAGTGAGCCAAGGTCGCGCCACTGCACTCCACCCTGGGCAATAAGAGTGAAACTTCCTCTCAAAAGAATAAAAATAAAATGAAAATCCAAAATAATACAGAAACTTAATGTTAAAAATTCCAGAGAATTGGCCGGGCATGGTGGCTCATGGCCTGTAATCCCTGCACTTTGGGAGGCCGAGGCAGGTGGATCACCTGAGGTTGGGAGTTCAAGACCGGCCTGACCAAAATGAAGAAACCCCTTCTCTACCAAAAATACAAAATTAGCAGGGTGTGATGGCGCATGCCTGTAATCCCAGCTACTCAGGAGGCTGAGACAGGAGAATCGCTTGAACCCAGGAGGTGGAGTTTGTGGTGAGCCGAGATCGTGCCATTGCACTCCAGCCTGGGCAACAAGAGCGAAACTCCATCTTAAAAAGAAAAAAAGAAAAATTCAAGAGAACTACTGTATAATTTACTTCTAATTTTCAATCTTTTTGATACTATGTATATATTCATTATATACACTTAAATATTACATGTGCAGTATCCTGTAGCAAATTTTTTTCTCTTAATATACCAGTTAACATCTTTCCATGTAAATTCATGTAAATCTATTTCATCCTTTTTAACAGCTGCACAGAATTTCCTTGTATGTTAGCATCATAATTTTTTTTCTTTCTTTTTTTTTTGAGATGGAGTAAGTATCACTCTGTCGCCCAGGCTGGAGTGCAGTGGCATAATCTCGGCTCACTGCAACCTCTGCCTCCCGGGTTCAAGCAACTCTCCTGCCTCGGCCTCCCAAGTAGCTGGGACTACAGGTGTGTGCCACCACGCCCGGCTAATTTTTTATTTTTAGTAGAGACGGGGTTTCACCATATTGGCCAGGTTGGTCTCGAACTCCTGATCTTGTGATCCACCCGCCTCAGCCTCCCAAAGTGCTAGGATTACAGGCATGAGCCACTGCACCTGGCTGTTAGCATCATAATTTAATGAAGTACCATCAATGGACACTTAACCAAATAGTGAAAATCCTTATACATACAAGTTCTCATACTCATTTACTTACTTAGGTTAACTTTGTAGAAGTGGAATTGCTGAATTAAAGTGTGTTTTAAAGTTATATGTGCATTTTTAAAGTGCAAATATTTGGCTGGGAGTGGCGGCTCACGCCTGTATCCCAGCTCTTTGGGAGGCCAAGGCAGGTGGATCACTCGAGCCCAGGAGTTCGAGACTGGCCTGGGCAACATAGGGAGACCCGTCTCTATTACTACAAAAAAAAATTGCCAATATTCGTTTATGTGGTATGCACTGTAAATGATTTTCCTTATTTTTTAAAATTGTGCTTTCTGCAATACAAACTTTTTGTTGTCATTTTGTTATTGTGGTTAAAAAAACATGAAATCTGGCTGGGCGTGGTGGCTTACACCTATAATCCCAGCACTTTGGAAGGCCGAGGCAGGTGAATCACCTGAGGTCAGGAGTTGGAGACTAGGCTGGTTAACATGGTGAAACCCCGTCTCTACTAAAAATAACGAAAAAAAAAAAAATTAGCTGGGCGTGGTGGCAGGCACCTGTAATCCCAGCTACTCTGGAGGCTGAGGCCGGAGAATCGCTTGAACCTAGGAGGCAGAGGTTGCAGTGAGCCAAGATCGCACCACCACACTCCAGCCTGGGCAACAGGAGCAAGACTCCTTCCCCCCGCCGAAAAAAAAAAGAAAAAGAAATCCAAATCCACCCCCAACAAATGTTTTAGGTGTAAAATATAGTCTTGTTACCTATATGCATATTGTTGTACAGATCTCTAGAACTTTTTCAACTTACATGACTGAAACTCTATCCCACTGAACAAACTGTCATTTTTTCCTCCCATTATCCTTGCGTAATCACTATTCTACTTTCTGCTTCTGAGTTTGACTGCTTTAGATACCTCATATAAGTGAAATGATGTGCTATTTGCTCTTCTGTAACTGGCTTATTTCATTTAGCAAAATGTCCTCAAGATTCATCCACGCCTATGATTTTTTTTTTTTGAGACAGAATGTCCATCACCCAGGCTAGAGTGCAGTGACGCAATCTCGGCTCACTGCAACCTCCACCACCCAGAGTTCCAGTGATTCTTGTGCCTCAGCCTCCCAAGTAGCTGGGACTACAGGCGCATGCCACCACACTCAGCTAACTGTTTTGTATTTTTTAGTAGAGACAGGTTTTCGCCATGTTGGCCAGGCTGGTCTCGAACTCCTGACCTCAGGTGATCCACCCGCCTCTGCTTCCCAAAGTGCTGGGATTACAGGCATGAGTCACCGCACCCAATGAAACATCTCTTTTAAGGTTGAATAGTACTCCAATCTATGTATATATCACATTTTCATTATCCATTTATCCATTCATCCTTAAAGGTTTTCACCTCTTGGCTATTGTGAATGTTGCAATGAACACAAGTGAAAGGACCCCTTCGAGATCGTAATTTCAATTCTTTTGGATAAAAGCTGTTTCATCCTGGCTGAACCTGAGGCTACAGTCACCCCAAAAGAGACAGCAGAGGAATTGCCATAAGGGACTGCTCCAAAACATCTGGAAAGAAGACTGGCTGGAATTCCAAAGAAAGAAGCACTAAACATCAGTGATCAGTCCAAGGGAACTTATGTATAGAGGAGGCTGCGGTATCTCCTTGCTGGGACTGGCAAGATAAGGGATTTTCTTTCTCCCTGGGTATGTTCAACCTGTGAATGTACACGATGACGGGGTCAGGGTATAAAGTTTATATGAGGGCTTAAGAAATTTGGCTCAGGGTTGGAGCTAGTTCCTTTCAGGGTTTTGGGCAACAATCTGAGAAACTTTTATCAGTGCCTGGGAATGTTCAAAGCCTTGGCTTGGGTTCAAGCCTGCAGGGCAAAACAAGCAGCTGGCCAGGACACATAATGGTTAAAAACCTTGTGTTTCTGAGTCAGGACAGAGAAAAAGTGAAGGAAACTGAGAGAGCCAACATACCCCCAAGTGGGACTGTTGGATCTTACAGTTCTACTGTTAATTTTTTAAGGAACCTCCATACTGTATTCTACAGCAGCCGTATCATTTTACATTCCCACTAACAGTGCACAAGGATTCAGATTTCTCCACATCCTCACGAATATATATTTTTGAGTTGTTGTGTCTCTGTGTCGCCCAGGCTGGAGTGCAATGATACTATCACAGTTCACTGGAGCTTCAACCTCCCATGCTCATGAAGTCCTTCAGGCTCAAAAAATCCTCTTGCCTCAGTCTCCCAAGAAGCTGGGAGTACATGCTTGGATAACTTTTTTTTAAAGAGATGAGCTCTTGCTACATTCCCCAGATTGGTCTCCTGAGCTCAACCAGTCCTCCCATCTTGGCCTCCCAAAGTGCTTGGCTAACAAGTGTGAGTCACTGCACCCAGCCTGCTTGGCCTCTTCTGCCCTCCTGTATACTTGACTGATTGATTGAGACAGAGTCTCACTTGTTGCCCAGGCTGGAGTGCAGTGGTGAGATCTCGGCTCACTGCAACCTCCACCTCCCTGGTACAAGTGATTCTCCTGCCTCAGCCTCCTAAGTAGCTAGGATTACAGGCACCAGCCACCACACCTGGCTAATTTTTGTATTTTTAGTAGAGACAGGATTTCATCATATTGGCCAGGCTGGTCTCAAACTCCTGACCTCAGGTGATCCGCCCACCTCAGCCTCCCAAAGTGCTGGGATTACAGGTGCGAGCAACCTCACCACCATATATTTTAAATCATCTCTAGGCTAGGTGCGGTGGCTCACACCTGTAATCCCAGCACTTTGGGAGGCTCAGGTGGGCCGATCACCTGAGGTCAGGAGTTTGAGACCAGCCTGACCAACACAGGGAAACCCCGTCTCTACTAAAAATACAAAAAAATTAGCTGGGTGTGGTGGCGCATGCCTGTAATCCCAGCTACTTGGGGAGTCTGAGGCAGAAGAATCACTTGAACCCAGGAGGCGGAGGTTGCAGTGAGCTGCGATTGCACCATTGCACTCCAGCCTGGGCAACAAGAGCAAAACTCTGCCACAAAAAAACAAAAAACAAAAAACAAAAAAACCAAAAAAAACTCTAGATTACTTATACCTGACATGTGATCAATACAGAGAGGAAAAAAATTACTTATACAAGCACACTGTAAATGCTATGTAAATCATTGTTACACTGTAGTTTTAAAATGTGTTTTATATTGTCTGTTTTTTGTTGTTGTTGTTTTTTGGAAACAGTCTCACTCTGTCACCCAGGCTGGAGTACAGTGGCACGATCTCGGCTCACAGCAACCTCCACCTCCAGGGTTCAAGTGATTCGCCTGCCTCAGCCTCCTGGGTAGCTGGGACTACAGGCATGTGCCACCACACCCAACTAATATTTATATTTTTAGTACAGACAGGGTTTTGCCATGTTGGCCAGGCTCGTTTTGAACTCCTGATCTCAGGTGATCCGCCCACTTCAGCCTCCCAAAGTGCTAGGATTACAGGCATGAGCCCAGACTTGTCTTTTTTTGTTGTTGTTGTTTTCAAATAGTTCAAAAACAAGGTTAGTTGAATTCTTGGTTGAAGCATCAGATAGAAAGGGCCGAGTGTATATGGTTTGCAAATATTTTCTTCCATCCCTAAGTTGCCTTTTCACTGTCCTTTCTGTGCATCTTTTTAGTTTGATGTAGTCCCACTCATCTATTTCTGCTTTGGTTGCCTGTGCTTTTGTTCTTATCCAAGAGATCGTTGCCAAGACCATCGTTATGAAGCTTTTCCCCTGTTTTCTGCTAGGATTGTATAGTTTCAGATTTTACTTTTAAATCTTCAATCCATTTTGATTTTTTTTTTTTTTTTTTTTTGGAGTCAGAGTCTTGCTGTGTTGCCTAGGCTGGAGTGCAGTGGCTCCATCTTGGCTCACTGAAACCTCCAACTCCCGCGTTCTAGCAATTCTCCTGCCTCAGCCTCCCAAGTAGCTAGGACTACAGGCACCCGCCGCCACACCCAGCTAATTTTTGTAATTTTTTTGGTAGAGACAGGGTTTCACTATTTGTCCAGGCTGGTCTTGAACTCCTGACCTCATGATCTGCTCACCTCGGCCTCCCGAAGTGCTGGGATTACAGGTTTGAGCCACCACACCCGGCCTTAAGTTGATTTCTATGTACAGCATTAAGGCAACGATCCAATTTCATTCTTTTGTATATGGATGTCCAGTTTTCCCAACACTATTTATTGAAGAGATTTTACTACATTTCTTTTTGTTTTACAATTTTCCTTTATGATTTCCTACATTTGTGTGTTAGGCTTCTCGACCACAAAATCACAAAAGTATTATCATGTTTTCTTTAGTACTTTATTGTTTTACATGTGAACCTTTAAGTTTCTCCCCACCTACTCCCACAGAAGAAGGGATATTCAATTGTCCCATACTATCTTTTAAATAACCTAACTCTCCCTTTGTTTCTACTAAGAGAGGTTTCTTTTTGACTACAAGTAACAATATACATACACCCAAAGTGAACGGAACAATATAAAGAATATCTCATATAACAAAAAGTCCACAGGTAAAGCAGTTCCAAGATTGGTTAATTCAGAAGCACAATTCAGGTGCTTTCTATCTACATCCCGCTATCCTTAGTGTGATAGCTTTCATCTCCATACTTGTCCTTTCATGGCCATCAGAAGGCCATTGCAGATTAGCTTGAAACATCCATATCACATATCTTCACTGAGAAGCAGAAAAGGGATGCCGGCAAATCGCTATCTTGTATCGGTTGTTAAGAGCAACAGAAAATTTCTTATTCAAAGTCTTCAGACTTCCTTCATCTTATTAGCCGAGATTCCATCAAATGATCAGGCAAGCCAATACCATGATTGGCACAGAATCTAATCAACACTCACCCTCTCTGGACTAGGGAAGCACCCTGTTCTACAGCACAAGGCAGCCATACAGAGTTTTAGACCAAAAAAAGAAAAAAAGAAAAAAACATGGGGCTTTGTCAGCAAGGAAGGGAGAACGAAACGGCTGATGGGTAGGCATATGAATGTCTAACAAACCAACTTATCTGAACCCACCTTTTTCACACACACAATTCCCACACCTGTTTTATTTTGAAGTTCTCTACTGTGTTCTATTTTGATCTTCTGTGTCATTAGCTATTCCTGGGTCCTTATGACTTTTAACTTAATAACCTTTATATATGTATATTTGGTAGGAACTTTCCTAAATTTTTTCAAAATTAAAATTTTTTCCCCAAAATATGTGAGAATTAGGATTGTAGTCATGCATTGCTTAGCAAAGGGGATACATTCTGAGAAATGCATCATCATTAGGAGATTTTAAAACTGTACAGTCACAGAGTGTACTACACAAACTTAGATGGTATGATCTACTATACACCTAGGCTATGACCTATTGCTCCTAGGCTACAAACCTGTACAGCATATTATTGTAGTGAACACTGTAGGACACTGTAACACAATGGTAAATACTTGCATATCTAAACATAAAGAAGGTACAGTAAAAATACAGTATTGTAATCTTATGGAACCACCACCATATATGTGGTCGGTCATTGACTGAAACATCATTATAGGGCACATAGCTAGAATTTAATAAATCAAGTTAAACAAATATCTTTGTAATACTGTACCCTTCCATGAAAGGAAAATGGTATGCCTCTAACTTGAGTTTTCTTTAATGTTCTAAAGTACATTTTTATAGTTTTTATTTCATGTTTTTAATATAATGTTTGGTTTAGTCAATCTTCTTAATCTGCCATTTCTATGGCAGAGTATCCACTGAAACATCTTGTTTGGTGTGTCAGTCACCCCCTTCTGCATAGTTCCCTGTCACACAAATACATGCAAAAGGGTAATAAATAAATGGGAAACAAAGTATAGTTTTAGTAATCAAAACATGCAAGGTTCTAACAAAAGCTGGAGATATCTGCTTATGCCAAATAATTTAAGTAAGAGAAAGTAAGTAGAAGAGGTGGTAAGAAAGATGTATCAGATGAGCACTGACCCCAAACCACTAAGATGATATGGTCCAAAAAATGTCAGAATGACTAATCCAATTATCCACCTCTCTGCTCAGCTGGAAGAGTAAAGAAGGGGATAAAGATGTTAGATCCTTTACCAGGACTTCCACGCATGGGGAGAGAAGCTGAAAGTCAAAACTGTAACAGGAATAAATACAAAAATTCTTTCCAAACATACCTATTATTCTTTGGCCCTAGAGTCACTGAATTCACATTTAAACTAATCTATTATTTCATTTTGATCATATTAATGGCGCTCTGGAGGAATGAAACATATTAAAGCAAAATTAAATTTATAAACAATTTAGGCAGTCATATATGTATTTATATATACACACATACAATGTATATATGAAATCCTTATACAGGTGTAAAAATTCTTAATAAATTATAAGCAGTAATATAAAAAAATTTAGTATGTTTGCTTTTTAAAATAAAAACTTGTTCATTCTTATCACAAATAATTCTGTTGGTACATAATTTTCTCTCATGCTAATTCAACAAACCCTGAGCTTTGTTTCTCCATCTATGGCTAAATACATATCACTCTAACCAAATAAAAAGGTTTAAAATAAG
Source organism: Papio anubis (assembly GCF_008728515.1). NCBI lineage: Eukaryota > Metazoa > Chordata > Mammalia > Primates > Cercopithecidae > Papio > Papio anubis. Next base: position 67,384,446 of record NC_044982.1, on the reverse strand, counting down.
GGTCCTACATCTTGGTGTCTGGTTATTTGAAATCAGGTTTTCATTTTGAATTGTTTTGGTTAAGTGTATGTCATGGCAGGATGTCCCTTTATCTCCTTTGAGTTGATCTGTGTTAAACTGATAAAAATACATGCTTACTCCTGCACAAACATCAAACAATGTAATTAAATCATCACTACTTGAAATACTTTTACACGAATAATTTATCTCTTTACACTGTTGAAGCCTTGCATTTCAGTATGTTCTACAGCTTCTGTATCATCACCTGAAATTTGCCTAAAAAAAAAAAAAAATACAAATAATTATTTGATTTTTAGATACAAAGAAAACAAGTCTAAACATCAATTTTCTGTTCCATATAGGAAATAGTTTCAGTCAAGAAATCTGCTATGTCAAAAACCTTTTCACATTCTTCATAATATTCAATAAAGTCAATTCTATTTTTTCTTTTCTTTTTGAGATGGATTCTTGCTCTGTCGCCCATGATGGACTGCAGTGGCGCGATCTTGGCTCACTGCAACCTGCACCTCCCAGGTTCAAGTGATTCTCCTGCCTCAGCCTCCTGAGTAGCTGGGACTACAGGCGTCCGCCACCATGCCCAGCTAATTTTCGTATTTTCAGTAGAGACTGGGTTTCACCCTATTGACCAGGCTGGTCTCAAACTCCTGACCTCGTGATAAGCCCACCTCGGCCTCCCAAAGTGTTGAGATTACAAGTATGAGCCACCACGCCCAGCCAGTCAATTCTATTTTTATGGGATGATTATATGGTTTGTGAGTAAGCACTTTTGTTTCTCTTTATGAATCCTACATTTGGGTACAGTATTTCATTGCTAATGATCATTGTAAATGTAAAGGAAATACAATAAAGCTCAAGGCCTCTCGGCTGGTAGCTCTGATGAAAAGATCTTTAGGGAGACATTTAGTGATAAAAGAGTATCTGGTTTTACTTAGCTGTATATAATAGGTGTATCCTAAACAATTGTTTAAAAATAGCATTTTCAATGTTCTAGGGAAATCTGCTATCTTAAAACAGTGCAGGAGATATTCAGAAGACTATCTTTAAAAAAATTAAAGTTTAAATAACTTTAGAAGAGTTAAAAATCATCCCTTAAATTGTCTTATAAATTTGGATTTCTTTAGTCCATTATTCAAAAATTACTGCGTATGAATATAGTATGCTACATATTACTAAATGTTACATTGATAAAACTAAAATGAAAGTTTCAGCATTTTAAATTTCCTCTCAGTTAAATTAAAAAAAAAAAAAAGACCTGAAAACAAATTACTAAAACATCTGTAAGAAAAGTGAATTCAACTTACAAGCAGGCATTGAAGACACTTCAGCTGTTACAATACTTTTTATTCCCAAGTTTGATAAGCCACCTCTGATTAAGCCACATGTAAATGCTAAATACTAAAAGGAAAAAAAAATCATTAAAAATAGTAAGGATTTACTAAAATAGTAAAGCTATTGATAAATACAACATTACATGACTTATCATCAGTAGGTCATTCCTGTTATAAAAAAGGAGTTTGGAAGATTGTTTAAGTTACTGAAAAATATTGATAGATTTCACAGCTCCCCGGAAACTAACGCATGGACATAGGACTTAAGACTTCAGCTCAGCCAATTAAGCACTCCAGTCCAGGACTGTGAATCTAGAGTCACTGACAAAAACAAGCCAGAAACAGATAGGAATTAGTTCTGGAGGCAGTAAAGGTAGTTTGTGTCTACAGTCCATGCTGCCCACAGCATTATAAGTAGATACATTCTGTGGAGTGACTTGGCTATCTTAATGGCTGCCTTAAAACTCCCCTGGTTATTGCCTATTTTTTGAGCTTATCAATTGTGTTAGCTTACAAGCAGAATTTCTTTCCTTTATTTACAACCAAGAATCTTGACTTGTTCAAGACTTATAGCTTGCCACAACAAAGAATTATCTGGTTGAAAGTATCAACAGTTTGGATGCTGAGAAATCCTGTCATATAGAAACAAAGAAAGGGAATAGGGCTGAGCTACGACACCAAAAGTCATGACAAGAACTGGATTGAAAAACTAGCAATTCAAGGAATTTTTGATTACCCACATCTATACTGCATGATGTTCAACATACTACATTATCTATGAATAATATAAATATATATATTTAAATAAATACAATATATATATTTAAATAAATATAAATAATATAAAATATTATCTTACAAATAATATACATAAATGGGTACTAATAAGTAACTAGATCTGAGTCATGAAATTTTAAGCTGGAAGAGGTCTTAGAGATTGTTTATCCCAAGAGTTCTTAATCTGGGATTTGTGACCCCTATGAAAATAAAAACCATGCATATGTGCGTATTTATGGGGAAAGGTGTTCCAATTCTCAAAGACGTCCATAACTCAAAATAGTTAGAAATCACTGAATTGGTCCAACTTACTCTTTTCACAGCTGAATAAACCAAGATCCCAAAAAGTTAAGTGAGAACCAGAAACATTAAGTTAGATGTTAGTAAAAAAGAGAAAATACGCCAGGCGTGGCCCGCAATCCCAGCACTTTGGGAGGCTTTTGTAATCACACCTGCAATCCCAGCACTTTGGGAGGCTGAGGCAGGCGGATCATGAGGTCAGGAGTTCGAGACTACCTTGGCCAATATGGTGAAACCCCGACTCTACTAAAGATACAAAAAATTAGCCAGGCATGGTGGCGCACACCTGTAATCCCAGCTACTCAGGAGGCTGAGGCAGGAGAATCACTTGAACCCAGGAGGCGGAGGATGCAGTGAGCTGAGATGGCACCACTGCAGTCCAGCCTGGGCGGGAGGGCTTCATCCAAAAAAAAAAAAAAAAACAGCAGAAAATACACACATTAACCATAAAAATGTAGTTAGAGCCTGGATACCCCAAAAATATAGAAAATAGGCAATCAGGCCAGATGCGGTGGCTCACACCTGTAATCCCAACACATTGGGAAGCCGAGGTGAGGTGATCATTTGAGCCCAGGAATTCAAGACGAGCCTGGACAACATAGTGGGATCCCATCTCTACTAAAATTTTGTTAAAAATTAGCTAGGCATGGTGGCCCATACCTGCAATCCTACCTCCTTGGGTGACTGAAGTGGGAGGATCATTTAAGCCCGGGGGGGTTAAGGTCAAGATAGGTCATGATTGCACCACTATACTCCAGCCTGGATGACAGAGCAAGACCTTATCTTAAAAAAAAAAAAAAAGAAGTGATCTACCACACATCTACATGTCACTGTCATTTATAGTGTTTCTTTTTCTGAGATGGAGTTTCGCTCTTGTACCCCAGACTGGAGAGCAATGATGGCACGATCTCGGCTCACTGCAACTTCTGCCTCCCAGGTTCAAGTGATTCTCCTGCCTCAGCCTCCCGAGTACCTGGCATTGCAGGCGCTCGCCACAATGCTCAGCTAATTTTCATAGTGTTGGTAGAGACGGGGTTTCACCATGTGGGCCAAGCTGGTCTTGAACTCCTGACCTCAGGTAATCCACCTGCCTTGGCCTCCCAAAGTGCTGGGATTACAGGTGTGAGCCATCGCGCCCGGCCAGTGTTTCTTTAATTGGTCACTCTATGACTATGTAGCTACAGTTTAGTGTTATTGTAACATGTCTCTCATTTCACAGAAAACTCTTTAAACAAAAAACAACACCTTAAAACATACTTTTAATTCAATAGTCTGTTATGATTAGCATTGTACTTTTCCCTGTAGTCCTACTATTAACAGAAACACCAATTATTATTAATTAATTATTCCATTAAATACCTTAGATGCATGTTCTAAATACTGTTTTCCTGCAGACATCTGAGTAAGCAGGCGAAATTTGTTGTCCTGAAGTACATAGATGCCCTGTTCCAAAAATAGAAAAAATATCCAAAGTCAATGTAGCTAGCAATCCTTAAAATTATTTTATTCTTATGAAACAATGTAAGAGTTTTTTAAAAGTTATTAAAAGTCTCCTTCCCATTGGCCAAATTTTCTTTTTCTGTTCTTGGGAGACAGGGTCTCCTCTGTCACCCAGGGTAGAATGCAGTGGCATAATTATGCCTCACTGCAGCCTCCAACTCCCAGACTCAATCGATCCTCCCACTGCAGGCTCCCAAGTAGCTGGGACTACAGGCGTGCACCACCAAGCCCTGCTAATTTTTATATTTTTCTGTAGAGATAGGGTTTCGCCATGTTGCCTAGGCTGGTCTCAAAACTCCTGGGCTTAAGCAATCTGCCCACCTTGACCTCCCAAAGTGCTGGGATTGCAGGCATGAGACCACGTGCCCAGCCTGGTCAAATTTTGTTTAAATGAAGGAGTTTTGCAATGTTCAAGCTGAAGAGTTGCAAGTTCAATATTTTCACAACGCTAATATCTACTGAACGGTTTTATACACTAAAGATACAAAGACTATATGAGACATAGTCCCCATCCTTAAAAACTCAGAGTCTAGTATGATGGAATCATTAATATATGTCCATATGAAATAAGCTATTGGTTTGTTTGTATATTTATTTATTTAGACATGAGCTCTCACTTTGTTGCCTAGGCTGGAGTGTGGTGGTACAATCACAGCTCACTGCACCCTTAAACAAAACCTGGGTGTTTGAGCAATTCTCTTGCCTCAGTCTCCCGAGTAGCTGGGACCACAGGCACACACCACCACATCTGGCTAGTTTTATTAATTTTTTGTAGAAAGGGGGTCTCCCTATGTTGCCTAGACTGGTCTTGAACTCCAGGGCTCAAGTAATCCTCCTGCCTCAGCCTCCCAAAGTGCTGAAATCACAGGTATGAGTCACCACGCTTGACCTAATTTTTATTTTTATTTATTTAATTTTTTGAGACAGAGTTACGCTCTTGTTGCCCAGGCTGGAGTGCAATGGCTCGATCTCAGCTCACTGCAACCTCCACCTCCTGGGTTCAAGCGATTCTCCTGCTTCAGCCTCCCAAGTAGCTGGGATTACAGGCATGTGCCACGACACCCAACTAATTCTGTATTTTTAGTAGAGACAGGGTTTCTCCATGTTGGCAGGGCTGGTCTTGAACTCCCAACCTCAGGTGATCCGCCTGCCTCGACCTCCCAAAGTGCTGGAATTACAGGCGTGAGCCACAGCACCCGGATTTATTTATTTATTTATTTACTTATTTATTTGAGACAGAGTCTTGCTCTGTCGCCCAGGCTGGAGTGGAGAGGCATGACCTAGGCTCACTGCTACCTCTGCCTCCCGGGTTCAAGCAATTCTCCTTCCTCAGCCTCCCGAGTGGCTGGGACAATAAGCGTGTGCCACCATGGCTGGCTAATTTTTGTATTTTCAGTAGAGACAGGGTTTCACCACGTTGGCCAGGCTGGTCTCGAACTCCTCACCTCAGGTGATCTGCCCACCTCAGCCTCCCAAAGTGCTGGGATTACAGGGGTGAGCCACCGCACCCAGACTTATCTAAATCATGTCTAGAAAGTAAAAATTCAAGAGTCATTTCTTCCCATTAGCATTTCCCGTAATTCCAAGCTAAAGTTGGTACAAAATGAATTCTAGGCCAGGCACAGTGGCTCACACGTGTAATCCCAGCACTCTGGGAGGCCAAGGCGGGAGGATCCATTGAGCACAGAAGTTTGAGTCCAGTCTGGACAACACAGTGAGACGTTGTCTCTAATTAAAAATAAATAAATAATCCTATTGAGAGTACCAGATACATTTAATTTTTTACTTAATCAAAATTCCAAATCTACTCTAAGTATTTCCTTGAGTTCATAAAATAAAATCTAATGAAGCTGGGAGTGGTGGTGCACGCCTATAATCCCAGCTATGCAAGAGGCTGAGGCCAAAGAATTACTTGAGTCCAGGAGCTCAAGACCAGTCTGGGCAACATAGCGAGACTCTGTCTCCCTTTTAAAATTTTAATAAATACATTGTCTTCTATGTAATCTATTAATTTTGTAAGAAAATCTTTTAAGAGTAGAAAATACGACAGCAGTAATAATCCAGGAGTTACTTAAGAGTAAAATATGCACACAAATTAGACTTTAGAAATGACTGTAAAGAATCTCTTCCTGCCACCCAAGATGCCCACAGGAAAGGCCAACGGGAAAGAGGTGGCTCCGGCCCTTGCTGTCATGAAGAAACAGGAGGCCAAGAAAGTGGTGAATCCCGGTCAGGCGTGGTGGCTCACGTCTGTACTCCCAGCATATTGGGAGGCTGAGGCAGGTGGATCACTTGAGGTCAGGAGTTCGAGACCAGCCTGGCCAGCATGGTGAAATCCCATTTCTACTAGAAATACAAAAATTAGCTGGAGTGGTGGCACATGCCTATAGTCCCAGTTACTTAGGAGCCTGAGGCAGAATGGCTTGAACCCAGGAGACGGAGGTTGCGGTGAGCCGAGATCGCGCCATTGCACTCTAGCCTAGGCAACAGAGCAACACTTCGTCTCAAAAAAAAAGAAAAGAAAAAGTGGTGAATCCCCTGTATGAGAAAAGGCCTAAGAATTCTGGCATTGGACAGGACATCCACCCAAAACGGACCTCACTCACTTTGTGAAATGGCCCCACTATACCAGGTTGCAGCGGCACAAAGTCATCCTCTTGTAAGCAGTCGAAAATGCCTCCTACAATTAACCAGTTCACCCAGGCCCTGCACCGCCAAACAGCTACTTATCTGTTTAAGCTGTCCCACAAGTACAAAGACAAAGCAAGAAAATAAGCAGAGGCTATTGGCCTGGGCTGAAAAGAAAGCTGCAGGCAAAGGGGATGTCCCCACTAAGAGACCACTTGTCCTCCAAGTGGGAGTTTAACACCATCACCACGTTGAAGGAGAACAAGAAGGCTCAGCTGGTGGTGACTGTACACTATGTGGATCCCATCAAGGTGGCTGTCTTCCTGCCTGCTTTGTGTTGTACAATGGGGGTCCCTTCCTGCATTATCAAGGGGAAGGCAAGACTGGGACGTCTAGTCCACAAGAAGACCTGCACCACTGTCGCCTTTACACAGATTAACTCGGAGGACAATGGAGCTTAGGTTCAGCGGGTGGGAGCTATCAGAACCAACTACAACGACAGACACGATGAGATCAGCTGTCACTAGGGAGGCAATGTCTTGGGTCCCAAGTCTGTGGCTTGAATTGCCAAGCAGGAAAAGGCAAAGGCTAAAGAACCTGCCACCAAACTGGGTTAAATATACACTGTTGAGTTTTCTGTACATAAAAATAATTAAAATAATACAAATTCTTCAAAAAAAAAGAAATGACTCTAAAGACATAAAGGTGATATATTTGTGGTTCTGCATATTATTACCACTAATGAACAGTAACTAAGGAACCAAATACTAAAAGCTATTATCATCCTGACTTTTGCTACTTTAAAAAACTTAACATAGCACATAATTGGGTGAAAGGAACAGCTATCATTACTGATAACTGTCCCTTTGTCTTTATTCAGTTCACACTACTGGAAGAAAAAAACTAATAACTTATTAATAACATAAAAATACTTCAAAGTTAACCAGAAATTATTTTAGGTTTTAAATAAGTCACTAAAATACGATATTTATATTAAGTTAAAGGACTTTAAAATATAGGCCTTAATTAATTTAATTACCTGATGATTTGTCCTTAGATTGTCGATTTGTTTCTTGAATACCGTAGTCCAAAAATCTTTACAAATGAACTTCATGATATCTAACTCATCCTTGAACCTTGCAGTATCTTTTGTAAACCTAAAAAGATCAACTGGAAGTAATACAGTATTTATCCTCCAAAAAAAGCAAGAGGGACTAATTATTAACTAATTTCCAAATGCCAGAACAGCACTGAACATTTACTGGGTTATTTTTAATTTTAATTATTTTTTGAGACAGGGTCTGGCTCTGTTGCCCAGGTTAGAGTGCAGCAGCATGATCTCGGCTCATTGCAACGTCTATCTCCCTCCCAGACTCAAGCCATCCTCCCACCTCAGCCTCCCTCGAAGCTGAGACCACAGGCACATGTCACCATGCCCAGCTAATCTGTATATTTTTGTAGAGACGGGGTCCTACTCTGTTGCCCTGGCTGGTCTCAAACTCCTGAGCTCAAGCAATTCTTGGCCTCCCAAAGTGCTGGGATTACAGGCATGAGTCACCACACCTGGCTGAACATTTATTAACACTCATAAAGTCATAAGCACCACGCAACGTGATCCTATCTCAATGGATTCACATTACGTTATATAAATTATGAGGCCTCAAATTAGTCTAAACATTATAGCCAAAATTTCAGGTGCAATGCATTCTAGCACATCAAAAAAACCACAAAAGAACAAAGAGCTGAGCATTATCATGACATTGTTACATAAAATATACTCAGAGTTTAACTATTCAGGTAGTGAGAAAGAAATACTAAAAAGAATTGATCTATAAGTTCAAAGATAATTACACACATAAACATAGACTATAGTTATTTCAATCCTATGTACAAAAAAATTCAATGCAGGTTAAAGAACCCAGTAGATCTTAAGTTAAAAATGCAGTAAGATTTTAGATAGCTGTTTCAATAGCTTCAAGAAGAAAGTCTAAAATACATAACACATATATTTTCTTTAATCATTAAAATAAAATTTGAATAAACGCGTTAAAATGGCATTGGATCTAAAAATAAATTTTAATTTTTGAAGTAAAGAGAAGAAATAACATTCAGGAATTAAAATTAAAATATTCCAAGTTTTATGCAATCTTTTGAAATAGATTATCTTTGTTTATAACCTACCTGCAAGAAAATTTTCAAATCCAACCTGCTCACCTTTCTATCAATCCTTGTCCCACTCGAAACCCCATGTTTTCCAGCTTAGTAATACATCGTCCGTTTTCCTGTTTTAAAAAAGAATAGTTTTAAATACTTTTAGAATGCTAGGATGTTAGTGTTCAGAAATTGTTTTACAATATTGGTTAAAAATATTAATGTAAACATTTATAATTTTTTCCCTGAGACATTTTAAGAAAAAGTGAATTATATGGTTGATTTTATTTATTTTACTTTAATTTTACTAACTTTACTTTTTACTATTTTTTTTATAAACAAATTCATAATTTAGTTAACATATACGTAATTAACCTAAAAACTTCAATAGAAGGATACATTTTTAAAATTTATTTTATTTTGAGATGGAGTCTCACTCTGTCGCCCAGGCTGCAGTACAGTGGGGTCATCTCGGTTCACTGTAACCTCCACCTACAGGGTTCAAGTGATTCTCCTGCCTCAGGTTCCCAAGTAGCTGGAATTATAAGCACCTACCACCATGTCTGGCTAATTTTTGTATTTTTAGTAGAGAAAATACAAAAATACAAAATGTTGGCCACGCTGGTCTCAAACTCCTGACCTCAAGTGATCCATCTGCCTCGGCCTCCTAATGCAGGGATTACAGGCATGAAGCCACCGCACCCAGATAGAAAGACACATTTTAAAACCACTTGGAAAGCCATCTCTATAGAAGTGATTTTCCCAGGATAGTAACCAGATGTAACCTAACCCAACACCATCTTAACTAGCAGAGGTTCAATGGGTTGAAGCTTTGTGCTCCTCCCTGACACCAAGTTTTTTAATACAAATAAATCCCTCAAGGTGCAGTGGCTCATGCCTGTAATCCCAGCACTTTGGGAGGCCAAGGCAGGAGGATCACTTGAGCTCAGTGGCTCAAGATCAGCCTGGGCAACATAGCAAGACCACATCTCTACTAAAAATAAAAATAGTTGGGCATGGTAGCATGTGCCATTTTGGAGGCTGACACAGGAGGATTGCTTGAGTCCAAGAAGTTGAGGCTGCAGTGAGCCATGATCATGTCATTGCAGTCCAGCCTGGGCAACAGGTTGAGCAAGGGACCCTGTCTCAAAAAAAAAAAAAAAAAGAAAAGAAAAGAAAAAAGAAATAGAGAAGAGAAAGAAAAGAATTTCAGTACTGTTTCTTCTTAGGAGAAAACTCCAACCTTATGAGACCAACCACAACACAATGAAAAGTTGCACTAACTACTTCAGAATATTAGTAACAGCAGATGTTGGTACGAATAACTGGTATTTATTCTACAGTCCTTATAAATAAAATCCCACAGTTAGCATTTGCATTATCAGCTAGAGAGTTAGTTAACATGTAGTAGAATGAGGACTTACACAAGGTGTAATACACAGCATTTTACTACTATGAAAACAAATGCAGTCCAGTTAGGAGAAAACCAAGTGGATTCTAAGTTATACATATCTTAATGACAAGACTCCCCACCATTTGTGAATGTAAAACAATTTTTAAATGTTGACACTACAATATTTAAAATAGCTATCATAAATGTACATAACGTATTCCATGCTAGGTTTTTGTTTGTTTGTTTAAGGAAACTGTAAGTTATACTGTGGTTAAGGCGTGTATCTTCACTCTTGAAAAGGCCCACATTCTATCACAGTAATGTATGGTCAGACTTAGCCCCAAATGTTAAACACCTGGATCAAGACATAACCAGTTATATTGTGAAAGGAACCTATATACATTTATCAACTCTAGTTCCTTAATAGGTACCTAACAAGTCATTAACATACAGAAACATGCATCATGAGAACCAAGAAATACCACCCATCCCTTCTGCATATCAGCAATTTGTCACTCCTGAGCAACAGTGCTTATATCACTGAGGTCTATGAATAGTCACTTTTCACATTCATCCCAAGAGACAGAATGACCTTTTTTTTGTTGTTTTTTTTCTGAGACGGAGTCTCACTCAGTCGCCCAGGCTGGAGTGCACTGGTGCGATCTCGGCTCACTGCAAGCTCCGGTTCACGCCATTCTCCTGCCTCAGCCTCCCAAGTAGCTGGGACTACAGACGCCCGCCGCCACGCCCGGCTAATTTTTTGCATTTTTAGTAAAGACAGGGTTTCACCATGTTAGCCAGGATGGTCTCGACCTCCTGACCTCATGATCCGCCCGCCTCGGCCTCCCAAAGTGCTGGGATTACAGGCATGAGCCACTGCGCCTGGCCTGAGACAGAATGACTTAAGCACAAATGCAACATATTATAATTTCTCACCAAAAAGTCACAAATTAAACCAAAATATTTTACACAATTTATATAAAATGCCTTAAAATCTGCCTTCATTTAAGCTCGCTCTCTCCATATCTGGTGAGTTAACTGGATGTCTTTGGGTATGAGAGCCACCTTTCTAACTGTAGACGGCACACAAATTAGCATCTTCAAATCAACCCACCAGGTATACTTCACTAGCCTCCTGCAGCGCCCCAGTGATTGTGCTCTGAAACCTCAAGTTGGTTTTGAAATCCTGGGTGATCTCTCTCACCAACCTCTGGAAAGGCAGCTTCTAGATGAGAAGTTAGGTCAATTTCTGATAATGAGAATCTCTGGAAGTACCGCAGTCCCAGGCTGATAGCGATGAGGTTTCTTCACCGGACTGGTAGAGGGGACACTTTTTATCTGGCAGCGTTAATAACCTGCTGTTAGGAGGAGGGGTTCCCACCAGTGGAATTACAAGCAGTTGATTTGGTTTGGGCCATTTGCTTTTACCTAACGTCAAAGTTTTAGGTCACTTCTTCAATCGCCACACTGCTTCTGCTGCCCAAGGAAAAACCACAGTGTCCAAGCAAAGAATAGATGTTCCTCCAACAAAGGACCAAACTGCTATTTACTTATTTATTTGACAGGTCTTGCTCTGACACCCAGGCTGCAGTGCAGTGGCGAGATCATGGTTCATTGAAGCTTTAAATTCCTGGGCTCAAGCAATCCTCCCACCTCAGTCTCCCAAGTAGCTAGGATTACAGGCACATCATCATGCCTGGCTATTTTTTTTTTTTTTTTTCTTTTTAAGAGATGAGGTCTCACTATATTACCCAGGCTGGTCTCAAAGTCCTGACCTCAAGATATCCTCCTAGCTTGGCCTCCCAAAGCAGTGGGAATACAGATGTGAGCCACATCATTTTCACAAGGTAACAGGGAACTACTGCTTATCATTGATTTTCAGAAATCAAATCCTCTTTCTAATTACTCCTCGTCTCCCTCTTATCCCCATTTCAATCATTCTTCTCTCCTAGGTTATAAAACCTGGTATCACCTGATGTTCTTCCCTGAGTCAAATCCTTTTTGCACTCATTAAGTTCTATTGTTCCTTGCTTCAAAAAGTCTCAGAATCATCCAGGCTTCCCAGTTCTCAGTGTCTTAGCTGATTACCACACTTTGCCTTAAATCATGAGATTGATTTGCTCTTCCTTTGACAATCTCATTCAGTCTTAAGGCTTTAAATACTACCTCTATGCTGAACACATCCAAATCCTATGGATGACTGATGGACTGTCCTCTACAATCCAGACCCCATACCTCTCTGGCCTCAACCTTCTGCAGACTCACTCTGTGCTGTCCCTTAAACATGCCAGGTACATTCCAGGGGCTTTTGCATCACCTCTTCCTCCAGATATTCACACAACCAACTCCCTCACTTCCTTTGAGTCTACTCTCATGTCACCATCTTAGGCTCATTTTAACCATCTTCTTTAAAAGTGCAACATCATACCCCTTTGGCAACTCGCTATCCTAGTGATCTTAAAAACGTGTTGGCCGGGTGCAGTGGCTCACACCTGTAATCCGAACATTTGGAAGGCTGAGGTGGGCGGATGACGAAGTCAGGAGATCGAGATCATCCTGGCTAACACAGTGAAACCTCATCTCTACTAAAAATACAAAAAATTAACCAGGCATGGTGGCACATTCCTGTAGTCCCAGCTAGTCAGGAGGCTGAGGCAGGAGAATCGCTTGAACCCAGGAGGCAGAGATTGTAGTGAGCCAAGATCGTGCCACTGCACTCCAGTCTGGGTGACAGGGCGAGACTCCATCTCAAAAAAAAAAAAAAGACCAGCAACATCAGCATCACATGGGAACTTGCTAAAAATGCAAATTCTCTAGTCCCACTCCCAACTTACTTAATCAGAAATTCTGGGTATGGAGCCACTAATCAGCTTTAACAAGCCTTCTAAAAATTGATTTGACGCTCAGTCCCACTTCTTTGCTTAATTTGTCTCCACAGAATTTCTTTCACCATTTAATATACTATACATTTTACTATTTTATATTGCCCATGTGCCCCTTGCTCCCCTCTCTGCTAAAATAAAGCTCCAAAAAGGCAGGGATTTCTGTATATTTTGAAGCCTGTTTGTCTCCCACTAAGGAAACCATAGGCCTTATTATTCACTAAACTTTCTTCTAAGGAACCATGCACTCTGTTTATGGTGCTGTGACTACTAAAACTGTATTTCTAGAAGACTTTATTGGGCATAGACATCTAGTGGTCCCAAAGGACCTTTGAAGTATGCATATTCAACATGATATTCATTTTATTAATGTCTTCTGCCTGCTCTGCCTCCAAAATTCCCTAAATTCATTAATGGCATGACCATTCACCTAGTTACTCTAACCAGAAAACTTCCATTTTCTTCACCCCTGAGGTCCCAACCCCTACATACACTGTAGTCCAGTGGAGCCTACCTTTTTCAAGCTTTTCAAAATTCACCTTCTCTCTCTACCCTTACTTCTTCAGTAAGGCCTTATCATTTCTCTCCTGGCTTTTAGCTACAGCCTTCCAACTGGTCTTGTCTCATTTTTTCCTACTTTGTGTCATCTTCTATATTTCTGGTAGTATAATTTCTACCAAAGTAGATTTCTGGAAAAAAAAATCACGTTATTCCCAGCTGGGCATGGTGGCTCACGCCTGTAATCCTAGCATTTTGGGAGGCCGAGGCGGGCGGATCACCTGAGGTCGTGAGTTCAAGACCAGCCTGACCAACATGGAAAAACTCCATCTCTACTAAAAATACAAAAATTAGCCAGGCATGGTGGCACATGCCTGTAATCCCAGCTACTCGGGAGGCTAAGGCAGGAGAACTGCTTGAACCCGGGAGGTGGAGGTTGCAGTGAGCCGAGATCACTCCATTGCACTCCAGCCTGGGCAATAATAGCAAAACTCCGTATTAAAAAAAAAAAAAATCATGTTATTCTCTACTGGAATTTCAGCACCTGCTCCCCTTTCTTCAAAATAAAGTCCAGGCCTGACGTAGTGGCTCATGCCTGCAAATCCCAGTACATTGGGAGGCCAAGGCAAGCGGATTGCTTGAGCTTAGGAGTCTGAGGGCAGCCTGGGCTACATGTGAAACCTCATCTTTACAAAAAATACAAAAATTAGGTGAGCATGGTGGCATGCACCTATAGTCCCAGCTACTTGGGAGGCTGAGGTAGGAGGATGGCTTGATTGCAGGAGGCAGAGGTTGCAGTGAGCCAAGATCCAACCACTGAACTCTAGACCAGGCAATAGAGGCAGATCTGGTCTCAAAACAAACCAACAAACAAACAAAAAATAAAGTCCAAACTCCTTAGCATGGCATCATGGTATATGCTTTCCTTAAAGACCCCTGGCTAGTTAACCAAAATTCATTAACATCCATATATTCACAAACATCTTTCCCTTCTACCACTCTGAAATTTCTGCAGCAACTCCAGAGTGCCATATTCTCTTCTGTCTCCATGCCTTTGTATGTGCTATTCCATAGACTTCACATTCTTTAAATTCTGCTCAAGTATTACATTCTTCCAGATGCCTTCCCTGAAACTTCCTTAGGCCCTATGCTGTCATAAAACTCTGTACATACATCTATTACTATACGTATCACTATCTTCAGTTTTTCTGCTATTCTCCACACTTCTTCTCGAACATGCTTAGGATGACGCCAGGCGCGGTGCTCATGCCTATAATCCCAGCACTGTAGGCAGGAGGGTCACTTGAGACTAGGAGTCTGAGACCAGCATGAGCAACATAGCAAAACTCTGTTTCTATAAAAAATTTTGTTTTAATTAGCTGGACACGGTACCATGCCCATAGCCCTAGCTATTTGGGAGGCTGATGTGGGAGGATCACTTAAGCCCAGGAGGTCATGGCTGCAGTGAGCCAAAGTCCCAACACTGCATTCCAGCCTGCATGACAGAGAAAGACCTTGTCTCTCTCCCCACCTTTTTTTTTTTTTTTTTTTTTTGAGACACAGTCTTGCTCTGTCGCCCAGGTTGGAGTGCAGTGGCACAATCTCAGCTCAACGCAACCTCCGCCTCCTGGGTTTAAGCGATTCTTCTGCCTCAGCCTCCCGAGTAGCTGGCCCTACAGGCGCGCACCACCACGCCCAGGTATTTTTTGTATTTTTAGTAGAGATGGAGTTTCACCATGTTGGCCAGGCTGGCCTCGAACTCCTAACCTCGTGATCTGCCTGCCTTGGCCTCCCAAAGTGCTAGTATTGCTAGTATTACAGGCATGAGCCACCTCGCCCAGCCTCTCTTTTTAAAAAAATAGAGACATTGTTTCACTACATTGCCCACTTTGGTCTCCAACTCCTGGGCTCAAGTAATTCTCCCACCTCAGCCTCCCAAAGTGCTGGGATTACAGGTGTGAGCCACCACACTCACCCAGATACTTTGTCTCTTTAAAAAAAAAAAAAAAAGTTCAGCTAGAATAAGTGTCTGTAAATCATGATGCTCTTTGTGGAATAATTTGCTCTGTAGAATCACCTAGGAACATATGTATTACCAGGAACTATTGAAACCACCTTTGCAAAGATTGTAACTGTAAGTAAAAGAGATCTCACCTAATCAACTCCATCTTGCCTTTAACCTCCAAACTGCCCTTGGTCATTCCTGGATGCAGCCCAAGTTAACTTTGGGAGAAATTTAGTTTATAGTGTAACCTTAAAGCAAGAAGGATAATAGCCCTTCCCGAAACTAAATCACCTTTGCAAAACTAAAGAAAGACTATAAGGTTAGGATTATGAGAGGGGCCTGAATTCCGCTAAAATGTAGGTAGTTAAATGATAACCAGACATTATTCTGGAAGTCACAGATTTGTAACTTCCCCAATTACTCCTGTAAATAATTATCACTATTGTAGAACCTAAAAAAGGCCTTTTGAGATGTCTTTTCAGACTTTTGCATTTCCGATGACTCCAACTGGTCCTCTGGCCCCCACCTCTGTAACGGCATCCACAACCAACCAGCAGCACCCATTCCCTAGTCCCCAGCCTGTCAAACTATCCTTGATAAACCCTAAACTCTGTATGTTTGGGGAGGCTGATTTGAGCAATAATAAAACTCTGCTCTCCGATTTAGCCAGCTCTACATAAACTCCTTATTGCAATTCTCCTGTCTTGATAGATCAGCTCTACCTGGGCAGCAGTGAAGAAGAACCCATTGGGCAGTTACAATATGCTTATATACACACTCTCAAATCCTATGATCACATGAGCTTCTGAATTAAGCCCTACTACATATTTTTTGATTTTGCTACTTGTTCATGCACTTTTGAGTAGGCACCAAATTTTTAAGAAAAAATCAACTTGAGAACATTTTATCCACTAACCTTTTAAAATCCTTTCACCATAAATTGAGAAATGCCCAATTAGTCCACTTTAAGAGAATTCCTCTTTAAGAATAGTTTGATAAACATTGATTTGGAGGGTTAGAACACTGTTTCTTTCTTTTATCTCACCTCAAATCTTACGGAAGTTTATTTTGCTACACTGAAAATCTGTAAAACTTTATTTCACTTAAAAAAACTTTTGATAATTAAAAAAAAAAGACACATAATCCTGTTAGCGAGAAATGGATTTTATAGGTCTTTTCAGACATAAACAGCATGGTTTTTACAGATCTTTTTATGTCTGGAAAAATCTCTAAAAATCACTTCTGGATGACAGGATTATGTATCTTTTACATTTTTTATGATGAAAAATTTCAAGCACACTCAAAGTAGGGACACTAATATGAACCCTCATATACCCGTATTTCAGTATGGGTTCTGATTATGAAGACTACCACATAACTGTTATTTATATAATTTTTGCTTATTATGTACTTTCAATTTTCCCCCCACCATAAATACATTGCAGTAGAAAAAGAAAGTTATTTTTAGCTTAAATGATTCAAAACTATGAACTTCCTTTCTCTTATATGATTAGTCCATCTCTTAAAATTATCAGGCCTGAGTAGAACAGCTCTGTTCATTTTAATAAGGATTAACCCACTGGGGGAAAAAAAAGAAAGGCATTTTAAAAGGAAGAAAAAATATTATTCTAGACAAGAGTCAGAAGAGGGCCAGGTGCAGTGGCTTACTCCTGTAATCCCAGCACTTTGGGAGGCCAAGGCGGGCAGATCACCTGAGGTCAGAAGTTCAAGAACAGCCTGGTCAACATGGTGAAACTCTACTAAAAATACAAAAAAATTAGTCAGGCATGGTGGCCGGCACCTGTAATTCCAGATATTCAGGAGGCTGAAGCAGGGGAATCACTGGAACCCAGGAGGCGGAGGTTGCAGTGAGCTGAGATCACACCACTGCACTCCAGCCTGGGAGACAAAAGCAAAACTCTATCTCAAAAAAAAAAAAAAAAAAAGAGAGAAGAGGAAAGGTAAGAAGGGAGAAGAGAATGAAGAGAACTGAATACACAAGTGGTTGGGGGGACCGGGGGGTTATAACAAAAAAGTAAAAGGGGTGTGTTAACTGTTCTAGAGGGAAAAGGAAGGCTATCTTTGCACAAACAGTAAACACTGATGTCAATAATAAAGTCAGAAGTTTGTAACTTGAAAAAAATCTCTATTATAGATGTGTCATTTGAATAAGAATAGAATTTGCTTCATTTCCAATAACGTTCCAAATGTATCCTGCCTATCCTTCTTGTGGGTAAACTGGCAGTATCTTTTTCTGGATGTCATACAGGTACCTCAAAAGTTCAAGCTGCCCCGAAATAACTCATTATCTTACCTCCTTATTTTTTTATTCTCCTTTAATCCCTTTTCTGATTAATAGCACCACCATCCAAACCAGCTGCTCAAGCTAAAACCTGACAATAATTTTCAACTCCCACTCCCATCCTTAAACAAGACCTACAGAATTCCACTTTCTACCTCTCAAATCTGTTACCTGCTTTTCTCACTATCCCTGTCTTAATTCAGATCATCATCATCTCCTGCAGTGACTCCCGTAATAAAGGATTTTCCCCCTACAAGGATCTTCCCTATCTAGCCCAAACACTGGATTACTTTTCTAAAATGCAAATGATCCACATCATTCCCTTCCTCAAAAATATTCCCTTGAAAAGATCCGAATTCTTTAATAACACAGAGCTTTCTAACTTCACCTCTCAATTCTTCTTACTCTCCCTCTATTCAGTCTAGTCACAAAGAAATGCTTAAGAGTCTTTAAATCCACCACTCTTTCGTACCTCTACGTCTTTATCTTTGCCTAGGATACATTTCCTATCCCCACTCTCCACCCATTTTTTATCAATAGCATTAAAGAAAGGGCTCCTGACTTGAGCACGACTTTGGACTATTTCTAAAATCCGTTACAACTCCATGATTCTACCAGCCAATACTCAAGTGTTAACTACTCATTAAATCACTATTCCCTAAAGACTGTGAGGCAGAAGTTTTATTTTATTTATCTAGCAGTGTCAGCAGCGACAGGCCCACAATGACTGAATAAGGATTCCCACATATTAGAAGTAACCGCTACATACTATCACATTTCGGAGTAAGTCAGATTAAAAAAAAAAAAAGTAATCTCTACAACTCTACAAGGATGGGGCCATTGTTCCATTCACTACTACATCCCTGGCACCTAGAACTAGCTCTGACATAACGGGCACTAAATAAATACTTTCTGAAATAATTAATTTGTGTTCCCTAATTATCCTAACGCCTGCAAACTTTCCCCTGCAAACTCAACCTTCATTAGGCTTCAGTTCTCAAATTGTGTGGAGCTGCACTGAGCATTAGGAATGAGGAAGGAAGGACAGGTCTGTCCAGTGCAAGGCTGAAGTGCTGGAGGTGCCAGCAAAACTAAGTAGGGGTGTCAAAATCAGCTCAGCAGTTAACCCTCCCTTAAACAATGGCAGGGACAACACTAAAAGTACCAAAATCTGTGGGGTGTAAGACAAACGTACGGAAGTAGACAAAAAGGAATCAAATGGAAGATACGAAAGAGAAAACGATGAAAGATGACGGTTCAAAGGAGACAACTGACAGGCTCCAGGGTTTAGGATACCTGGAGGTGGACCATTTTCTGCACACCTCGGGAGGCATCGGGTGGCATGGGACAGGGGTTGAAGGAAAGCACTGAGGGGAAACAAGGTGTGTCACCGCAAAAGGACCGCAAGGACGTGTGGCAGCACTCACCACCTCCCCCTGCTCCGCGGACTTGTACACTCCAGACACCATCTCGTTATGGAGAAGCAAAAACAACGCCTCATCCGCCATTTCCTGCTAATTCTTCCAAGCTCCGAGTTTTGGCTCCCGCTTGAGCTGGTCTGGGGATTCCGGCTAGCGCCTTGAGCGACCTGGCCGGCGCCGCGACTCCGTCAGGCCGCCATTCTGTCCCTGTGGCTAAGAGACCGAGGTATTCACACAGCTTCCCAAAGGCTGGTACTGAAGTGAGTCTGGTACTGGAGACAGCCCACACTCCGGGGCTACCAAGTGCTAGGGGCCGAACGAAAGATTGACACGAGCTCTAACCCAAGCGAACCAGCTGAGATGCGATCTGGCCGCTGGGCGGGGGCAAAAAAAAAAAAACCAACTTCCGGTCCCCTCTACCCCGGCATTTGGCCAGCTCTATGATCACTGAGTTCCTCTCTCCCAAGCCCAAAGAGGCCAGCGCCCGGAAATGAGGAAGGTTCTCCTCCCACCACGATGTCCGGGGCCGACCAAGATAAGATAAGACCTAGAGAGCTTCTGCCTGGCCCCGGCACGGTGGCTCACGCCTGTAATCCCAGCACTTTGGGAGGCCGAGGCTGGTGGATCACCTGAAGTGGGAAGTTCAGACCAGCCTGAAAACCCCGTCTCTACTAAAAAAACAAAATTAGCCGGGCCTAGTGGTGCATGCCTGTAATCCCAGCTACAGGCATGCGCCTGGCATGAGTCTGAGGCAGGAAAATCGCTTGAACCCGGCAGGCGGACGTTGCGGTGAGCTGATATCGCGCCACTGTCCCCCAGCCTGGGAAACAAAAGTGAAACTCTGCCTCAAAAAAAAAAAAAAAAGCTCCCGCGGCCACCTTCGTGTGAATTAGCAATAGAAGTTAAAAAAATTCACAAGAATTTCTATTGGCTTCATCAAAAGCATTCACTTCTCGCCATATGTTCTTCAAATATGAAAAGTTGTAAAAAGAGTTTAAAATATCATAAATTTTCAGAGTTCAAATTTTTTAAATATTGAGAAGTTATCCCAATTCCTATTGAATTAAGCCCGGGTATACAAAAAGAATTAGAGCCATTTTGACCACCAGGAATTTTGCTGTTAGTGGGGTGCAACGGACAAGGGAAGTGGAGCAAGCGAAAAACAAGATACACTTGAACCGGAAAATACAGACTAATCAGAGGATTAGGTGAAAAGTGCTACAGAATTCAGAAAAGTGATGTCACTGCAGGATGGAGTTCCTAATCATTTACAGCAGTGTGAGACAACTGTAGGAATTGTCTCACTGCATATGCAAATAAATATACATGCTACATCATAGTATGTACATCTTAAATTTAGCAAATTCAACATTAAGCATGTTGCTTAGCCTGTGATTAGTTCTTTCCTTGGTAATTCACAAAACAAATTTTTTTCCCCAATTATCCCAGTTGTTTTCCCCCAAATTAACATTTTGGGTTTTCTCAAATTGTTAACAATAACTTCTCAACTTTTCATGCCTGAGCCAGGCACCGTGGCTCATGCCTGTACATTCTAGCACTTTGGGAGGCCGAGGCCTGGGGAGGATCACGAGGTCATGAGTTTGAGAGCAGCCTGGCCAACATGGTGAAATCCCATCTCTACTAAAAATACAAAAATTAGCCGGGCTTGGGGGCAGGTGCCTGTAATCCCAGCTACTCGGGAGGCTGAGGCGGGAGAATCACTTGAACCCGGGAGGCGGAGGTTGCAGTAAGCAGAGACTGTGCCACTACACTCCAGCCTGGGCGACACAGCAAGACTTCATCTCAAAAAAACAAAACACACACACACACACACACACACAAACTCTTCATGCCCTTTCACAGGAATTTAAGATCATGTTCCAAAATTTTAATTGTGGTAGGTTTTTTTAAAAACACGTCCCTTCTAATATTTGAATCAGTATATTCCATTCATCACATAAATCCAGTATAAAACTTCCAGTTAAGCCTTTGAAAACACTAAATTGTCTAGAGGAGTATTTTGCAACAGTAATCTTAATTTTTCCAGCACTAAATTTTCCCTTATGTGAAATCAGGTCCTTTATGTGTAGATTACATTCTTGCCCTCATCACTACCACCAAGAAAAAGGTGTCCAAGTTCACCACACAAGTCAAAAAGTAAGTAATTGGCCAATTTGTCAAGGTTGACTTCTCCAACCACAATAACGTGAGGCTTTTAAAGTATGTTTTTGGATAGAAAGGAAACTGATATTTAGTGAGGACCCACTAACTATTGAACACAACATCCTACTGATCCTTCTTCATAAAGTTAAATTGCCAAGGCTCCTAGGAATAGATCCTATGGAAGCAAGGGGAGAGAGAGAGAGAGAGTGTGTGTGTGTGTGTGCGTGTGTGTGTCACAGAGACAGTTTTGCTCTTATTGCCCAGGCTGCAGTGCAATGGCACCATCTCAGCTCACTGCAACCCCCACCTCCCGGGTTTAAGTGATTCTCCTGCCTCAGCCTCCCAAGTAGCTGGGATTACAGGCATGCACCACCACGCCCAGCTAATTTTGTATTTATAGTAGAGACGGGGTTTCTCCCTGTTGGTCAGGCTAGTCTCAAACTCCCGACCTCAGGTGATCCGCCCTCCTTGGCCTCTCAAACTGCTGGGATTACAGATGTGAGCCACTGTGGCCAGCTGTGTGTGTTTTGTTTTGTTTGAGGCAGAGTCTCACTGTTGCCCAGGCCAGAGTGCAGTGGCAAGATCTTGGCTCACTGCATGCAACCTCCAGCTCCCGGGCTCAAGCAATTCTGCCTCAGCATCCCAAGCAGCGAAGACTACAGGCGCTTGCCACCATGCAGGACTAATTTTGTATTTTTAGTAGAGACAGGGTTTCATCATGTTGGCCAGGCTCGTCTCAAACTCCCAACCTCAAGTGATCCGTCCACCAAGACCTCCCAAAATCCTGGGATTACCAGTCCAACCATACATGGAAACATTCTTACACTTGCTGAATAGGCTCTACTATTATCACACTCTCATGCCTCAGGTACTGCCTAAGGTTGAACACAGATCTGTAATAAGATCAATAAGGCTAAGTATGCTCACAATCAGAATTAAATAATTGTCAATCTTCTTCCCTGTTATTCATCTCTACATTTTTTTCCTTCTATAGTACTTTCTGCTTTCTAACATGCTATACAATTTATTTATTTATTTACTTATTTATTTATTTTTGAGACAGAGTCTCACTCTGCTGCCCAGGCTGGAGTGTAGTGGCACAATCTCAGCTTACTGCAACCTTCACCTTCCAGGTTCAAGCCATTCTCCTGTCTCAGCCTCCCGAGTAGCTGGGACTACAGGTGTGTGCCACCACACCCAACTAATTTTGTATTTTCAGTAGAGACGGGGTTTTGTCATGTTGGCCAGGCTGGTCTTGAGCTCCTGACCTCAGATGATCAACCCACCTCGGCCTCCCAAAGTGCTGGGATTACAGGTGCGAGCCACCATGCCCAGCCAATGTACTTATGTTTATAATCTGTATCCACAATTCCTCCCGTGAAGCTTTTTCAGAGATAACTTTTTTTTTAGAGACGGGTCATGCTCTGTAGCCCAGGCTAGAATGCAGTGGTGTGATGACAGCTCACCGCAGTCTCAAACTCCTGGACTCAAACAATCATCCCACCTTAGCCTCCCCAGTACAATTTTTTAAATTTTTATTTTGAGAGACAGGATTCTTGCTATGTTGCCCAGGCTGGTCTTAACTCCTGGGCTATAGCGATCCTCCCACCTCAGTCTCCCAAGTATCTGGGATTACAGGCACAATCCACTGGACCTGCTCAGAGATCTTTATTGTACACTGGTATACCCAAGTGCCTAGAATAGCACCTGGCACATAGTGGGCACTCAGTAAGTATTTGTTGAACTAATGAATGATCATTGCTCTTCTGGAAGCCTACAAAATCCACAGAAGCAGGAATCACAACTATCTTGTCCTAGGCTTTATTTTCAAACCCTAGCTTACTGCTGATACACAATGGAAGCTCTAAAAGATGACTGGATTAAAGTGGTAGCTTGAGTTAATTAATACACCGGGCCCACTAATGCTTTGTACAAGGAAGATAGATGCCTGGCTGAGATTATTTATAGCATTGTTTCTGTGGGAAAGTGGGTTTTTTTGTTTGTTTGGGACACAGTCTCACTCTGTCACACAGGCTAGAGTGCAGTGGTGCAATCTCGGCTCACTGCAACCTCCTCATCCGGGGCTCAAGCTATCCTCCTGACTCAGCCTCCTGAGTAGCTGGGATTACAGGCGTGCACCACCACTCCCGGCTAATTTTTGCATTTTTAGTAAAGGCAGGGTTTCAACATGTTGGCCAGGCTGGTCTCCAGCTCCTGGCCTCAAGTTATCCACCTGCCTCAGCCTCCCAAAATGCTGGGATTACGGACATGAGTCACTGTGCCTGGCCTGTGAAAAAAATGTTTTCTGAGCTTCCATTTGTGTATATATATGTTTATAGAACAAAACTGGTTCCCACATTGGCAGTGCAGGTAGGGCAGAACCAGAAGCAGGACAACACACACAGACACCACTAACAATAGGGCCGCTCCCTTAGGCCTGGTCTTCACCAGCTCTAGGCCAGGTGAAGAGGCTAACTCAATCATGACTGCCTGTCTGTCTCGCCATTGCTTTCTTTTCTCTAGTATAGATGCTCAGGGTCTAATCAGAGACTGATTCTCAACTGGCGCGACCAAGGGACAGTTATATTATCTCCAGTCTCAATTTCCTTATCAGTAATAACAGGCATTTTTATCCACACTTTTAGTTTGTGAGGAATAAGGCATGTAGAGGGTTTCACAGAGGGTCGGGAACAAGATCAACCCCTAACCAATGTTAGCCATTATGATTAATGACTTTTCCTAGTTTTTATTTTTGTCTTCCTTCTGCTCACTTTAGCCTAATCAGGGTGGGCGTGGTGACTCAAGCCTGTAATCCCAGCACTCTGTGAGGTAGAGGCGGGCGGATCACCTGAGGTCAGGAGTTCGAGACCAGCCTGCCCAACATGGTGGAATCTGGTCTCTAATAATACAAAAATTAGCCAGGCGTGTTGGCAAGCGCCTGTAGTCCCAGGTACTCGGGAGACTGAGGCAGGAGAATCGCTTGAACCCGGGAGGCGGAGGTTGCAGTGAGCCGAGATGGTGTCACTGCACTCCAGCCTGGGCGACAGAGCGAGACTCCGTATGGGAAAAAAATAAAAATTAACCTAATAGAGGAAAGCACGCGCCCACCCCCTCTCTGAGCATGCGCACCAACAGAATAACCGCGCCCTTTTCTAATTAAACCATTAACCAAGGTGAGGGTAAGGAAGAAAAGGAGGCTTGGCTAAGTCCCACCCTGATGTGATCAGGTTAAAACTGTGTAAGGCACATTACATCATAGGTTAAAAGGCCTGGAAAACTCCGCGCTCTCCTTGCCAGAACTGCAGGCTCGCGGGCCAAGTCTCTGAGAACTCAGGGATTGTGAAACCCGCCCCGGCTCTGCGCTAGCAGCGGGATCCAGACACCCGCAGCTAATTGGGGAGGGAGGTGACTGCCTGGCTGACTTTTCATTGGCCCAGAGTCACAAAGGCTGCAGGTTCTTCCCCCTTCCGGTCGCTGAGTGGTTGAGGCCGGAAAACAACGCTCATCGTCATTGGCTGAGCCCGGCTGTCAGTCGTTTCGCGTCTCGGCGGCGCGGCACAGCCCGGCGCGGCCTGTAAAGCAGTCTCAGGCCTGCTGCAGAGAGAAGATGGCGGTCGCAGTGAGAACTTTGCAGGAACAGCTAGAAAAGGCCAAAGAGAGCCTTAAGAACGTGGATGAGAATATTCGCAAGCTCACCGGGCGGGATCCGAATGACGTGAGGTAAGGGCTTAACAGGAACTCGGAGCTCGGAGAGGCAGCCCTCTGGTAGGGGTGAATTGGGGGCGGGGAGGGCGGCCAGCCTTCAGAAGGCTGGAACGTCGAGGCCTGTTCGCGGGGCGGCGGGTAAAACCATGTTCTCGCCGAGGTGGAGAAGCCCCAGGCCCCCCATCGTAGAGCGCTGGTCTCAGGTTCCTGAGAAAGGAGAGCGAGTCCTAGGTACGCCGGCATGGTTTCTCAGGCCTGTGAGAAGAACCAGACTACTGATTCCCGCCCTCGGCCCTGCAGGCCCGGAACTGCAGCACAAAGCCCCTTCCCGCTCTGGCGGGCACCCGGCCCAGGGCTGGCCCCGAGACCCTGCCGGGACGCCACCAGCCGCTTCACCCCAACCTCTTGCCCACGTGCACCTTCCTCGGGGATGGCGGGATGGGGACCTGATTCAGGCTTTTCAATGTGTGGGGGCATCGAGGTGGTTATAATTTCTGTGATACAGGTCCTGGAGAAACGAGGAAGTTAAATGAAATAGTACGTCCTGTCCTGTTTCAGACGCTTGGGTTTATTTGAAACTATCTTTTTGGAACTTTTGCGATTTTCTCCTTGTGATCCATATCTCTGAAAGTAATTGGTGCAACTATGTGTGTCTGCATATGATCTTGCACTGATTTGTAAATCTCTTACAGGCCCATCCAAGCCAGATTGCTGGCCCTTTCTGGTCCTGGTGGAGGTAGAGGACGTGGTAGTTTATTACTGAGGTAAGATTTCCTTTGGACTTTACTCATGCTGAAACTACTGGTACTTTACTTATAAATATATTGGCTTGCACAAAACCTGTGATAAAATCGATAACCCAGTGTTTGTTGTCTTTGTTTAATGCTTGTGATAGACTAGGTTTCCGTATAAATACAGTTATCCTGAAAAACTGGAGGTCGAAGAATATATTAAGTGTCCCAATTTTGAGTGAACTTAATTCTTATAGTTTAAAGTAACACTAAAAGCATTTTGGGAATGAATGCCCATTTAAGGCTACTTTAGTTGGAAAGGTTTTTAAAATTTCAACCATATTCTCTTGTCAAATGGAAATACCGTTTATCTTGTATTTCAAGTGCTTTATGTTGAACATTTTAAATTTCAGGCGTGGATTCTCAGATAGTGGAGGAGGACCCCCAGCCAAACAGAGAGACCTTGAAGGGGCAGTCAGTAGGTAGGTCTATAAAAAGATTCCTGAAGTCTTCTTTAGTTTCTGATGTACGACACAAATACAAATATTTATTAATAATGCTGTTTGAGCAATATTACAATTGAGTAGTGTGCCACTTCCCCCCCCCCCCACAAGTTCTCTTGGTATTTGATTGAACTGAGTCAGTTCTCTCAAAACACAGTTCTGCACTCATGATAACCCACAGTTTATCAAAATAAAGGTCAGGTGAAGAGTAAATTTGGAAAAATTGTCAATTAGTACCATTTTTTTCTGACTTGTAATTGAAATACTTAACCAGTTTGAAATACTTAGAAAATACAGGAGAGCAAGGTTAGTTTGGGTGTTAGTTCACATGTTGTATTCTTTCTCTGCTGGAGGAAAGAATAAAATGGAATGGAGACTTGATAGAACAAAGCTTCTGGAAATGAGTCCTAGAAAGAGAGGGCATTTGCCTTTGGTGTGCAGTTACATAAATACCTCTGGTCATTTAAATTAATTTCTGGCCAGGCACAGTGGCTTATCCCTGTAATCCCAGCACTTTGGGAAGCCAAGGCCAGCAGATCACTTGAGCCCAGGAGTTCCAGACCAGCCTAGGTACATGGTGAAATCACATCCCTACAAAAAGTACAAAAAAGTTACCCAGGCATGCTGGCTCACACCTGTAATCCCAGCTTGGGAGGATGAGGCAAGAGGATCACTTGAACCTGGGAGGTCGAGGCTGCAGTGAACTGTGGTGGCACCACTGCACTTCAGCCTGGATGGTATAGTGAAACACTGTCTCAAAAAAAGTAATTTTGTCTATGACAGGCTGGGCGGGGAGCGTCGGACCAGAAGAGAATCACGCCAGGAAAGTGACCCAGAGGATGATGATGTTAAAAAGGTATTGAGATTGAAAGAACTTAAACGAATGTAGTACCTTCACTTTACTACATTTGAAAGCACACCACTCATATGCTAGTTAATTACTGAGATTTTCTTTTTCTGCAGCCAGCATTGCAGTCTTCAGTTGTAGCTACCTCCAAAGAGCGCACGCGTAGAGACCTTATCCAGGATCAAAACATGGATGAAAAGGGAAAGCAAAGGTATTTCCCTGGGGGAAAAAAACTCTTGTGAAATAATGCAGTTATAAGGAAAATTAAGGGATTGTTCAAGTGTCCTGTAGTGTTTCTTAGAAAATGATGGGTTTAAATGAAATGGATCCTGTTGACAGTAAATTTTCTTATTCTGTTCTTTAGGAACCGGCGAATATTTGGCTTGTTGATGGGTACCCTTCAAAAATTTAAACAAGAATCCACTGTTGCTACTGAAAGGGTATTTATCCAAGTTTTGTTTTGCATCATGTATTTAAGTTATCAAAGTAGTGGATTAATTTTTTTTTTTTTAAGTCTTAAAGCTGTTTTAAGACTTAATTGTAAACCTAAAATAAAGCCAAATGAAAATTTGGTTTAACTTTTTATAGAACAGCCTTACTTAAACATTGTGTTGCAATATAACAGTTGTTGATATCATAGCTAATAGCCTTGAAATTTAGGTATGTGGGAAAAAAAGCCTCAGTCTCCATTTCATTAAAGACAAATTGCAATCAGTACCAAGTGCTAAGTTCTAATTAGTTGGTATCCTGAATTGAAAATGTGAAGCAGCCGGGTGCAGTGGCTCACGCCTGTAATCCCAGCACTTTGGGAGGCTGAGGCGGGTGGATCACCTGAGGTCAGGAGTTAGAGACCAGCCTGGCCAACATAGTGAAACCATGTCTCTAGTAAAAATACGAAATTTAGCCGCGTGTGGTGGCATGCACCTGTAATCTCAGCTATTTGGGAGGCGGAGGCAGGAGAATCACTTGAACCCTGGAGGTGAGGTTGCAGTGAGCCAAGATCACGCCATTGCACTCCAGCCTGGGCAACAGGCGCAAAACTCCATCTCAAAAAAAGAAAAAATGTGACACATATGCAGATACCCTTTTTTTTTTTTTTTTTGGGTAGAGATGGGGTTTCATCAAGTTGCCCAGGCTGGGCTGAGCTCAAAGCAATCCATCCACCTCAGCCTCCCAGAGTGCTGGGATGACAGGTGTGAGCCACCATGCCCGGCCTGCAGATACCTTTACATAGTAAAAAAAAAAAAAAAAAAATTTGAGTCGGAGTTTGGCTCTTCTTGCCCATGCTGGAGTGCAGTGGCGTGATCTCAGCTCCCTGCAGCCTCCGCCTCCGGGGTTCAAGTGATTCTCCTGCTTCAGCCTCCCAAGTAGCTGGGATTATAGGTGGGCATGACCATGCCCGCTAATATTTTTGTGTTTTTAGTAGAGATGGTGTTTCACCGTGTTGGTCAGGCTGGTCTCAAACTCCTGACTTCAGATGATCTACCTACCTCTGATGTTTCACATAATTAGTATGTGTAATAACTTTTTATTATAATTGAACTGAAATCATATATACCTTGTGTGTATTTCTTGTAACTATTTCAACACATAAGTATTAAAGCAGGCTACTTAACTTTTAGCAAAAGCGGCGCCAGGAAATTGAACAAAAACTTGAAGTTCAGGCAGAAGAAGAAAGAAAGCAGGTTGAAAATGAAAGGAGAGAACTGTTTGAAGAGAGGCGTGCTAAACAGACAGAACTGCGGCTTTTGGAACAGAAAGTTGAGCTTGCGCAGCTGGTGAGTGGTAATTTGGAATTCTAAGATTGGTAATCCTTTCTGTTTACAAAAGCACTGACCTTTTACCTTTTCTTTAGCAAGAAGAATGGAATGAACATAATGCCAAAATAATTAAATATATAAGAACTAAGACAAAGCCCCATTTGTTTTATATTCCTGGAAGAATGTGTCCAGCTACCCAAAAATTAATAGAAGAGTCACAGAGAAAAATGAATGGTAAGTGTGTGAAGAGGTCCATTGAATTGTTCATAGCGGGTAAGGTAGTATGTTCATACGCACAAGTTTGTTTTCTAAAATACTTATGATTCAGTGATTGGTTTGCTGTGTTTGGTTTTTTAAAAAAAATAAGATATAAGATATTCTAGGCCGGGCGCTGTGGTTCACGCCTGTAATCCCAGCACTTTGGGAGGCCAAAGCAGGCCAATCACGAGGTCAGGAGATCGAGACCATCCTGGTTAACACAGTGAAACCCCGTCTCTAGTCTCTACTAAAAATACAAAAAAAAAATTAGCTGGGCATGGTGGTAGAAGCCTGTAATTCTAGCTACTTGGCAGGCTGAGGCAGGAGAATCACTTGAACCTGGGAGGCAGAAGTTGCAGTGAGCCAAGATCGCGCCACTGAACCTCCAGCCTGGGCAACAGACTAAACTCCGTCTCAAAAAAAAAAAAAGATACATTCTGAGATGCTGGTGAGTTTGTAGTATAGGAATATTTGTATCATGGAGTTTAATGTGAAAGTTATAGACAGTGCTTATGCATCTGTATTCCTTAAGCATTTGTGTATAATTTTTTTTTGCATGCTACTCTTATTCTGATAAAATGCTAAGAAGACAAATGTGAAAACCAACAGTTTCTAGATGGAACACACATGGAAGGATAGACACTGCTAAGATGATGATTTGTCTCTTTGGGATCAGAAAAATTAATACATAAAGATTAATCTGTTTTCTTTATCAGTTAGAAAATGTCTAGTTCTGTCTGCCACTAACTTCTAGTATGTAGATTTCCCATGGATCTTTGCTTTTATAATTTTATGTCAGTTTGTGATTACTTAATTGCCATAGTAGTATTTTGTCATAACTCTACAAAAACAAATCCAGATGAAGCTTAATGACAATTTGTGACCAGTTGTAAAATTGTGGCTTTGAATTTTGTTAATCGGTAAATTTTACACATGTAAATTTTTATTCTTTAGCTTTATTTGAAGGTAGACGCATCGAATTTGCAGAACAAATAAATAAAATGGAGGCTAGGCCTAGAAGACAATCAATGAAGGAAAAAGAGCATCAGGTGGTGCGTAATGAAGAACAGAAGGCGGAACAAGAAGAGGGTAAGGTGGCTCAGCGAGAGGAAGAGTTGGAGGAGACAGGTAATCAGCACAATGATGTAGAAATAGAGGAAGCAGGAGAGGAAGAGGAAAAGGAAATAGCGATTGTTCATAGTGATGCAGAGAAAGAACAGGAGGAGGAAGAACAAAAACAGGAAATGGAGGTTAAGATGGAGGAGGAAACTGAGGTAAGGGAAAGTGAGAAGCAGCAGGATAGTCAGCCTGAAGAAGTTATGGATGTGCTAGAGATGGTTGAGAATGTCAAACATGTAATTGCTGACCAGGAGGTAATGGAAACTAATCGAGTTGAAAGTGTAGAGCCTTCAGAAAATGAAGCTAGCAAAGAATTGGAACCAGAAATGGAATTTGAAATTGAGCCAGATAAAGAATGTAAATCCCTTTCTCCTGGGAAAGAGAATGTCAGTGCTTTAGACATGGAAAAGGAGTCTGAGGAAAAAGAAGAAAAAGAATCTGAGCCCCAACCTGAGCCTGTGGCTCAGACTCAGCCTCAGCCTCAGCCCCAGCCTCAGCTTCAATCTCAGTCCCAACCAGTACTCCAGTCCCAGCCTCCCTCTCAGCCTGAGAATTTGTCATTAGCTGTTTTGCAGCCAACACCCCAAGTTACTCAGGAGCAAGGGCATTTACTACCTGAGAGGAAGGAGTTTCCTGTAGAGTCTGTAAAACTCACTGAGGTACCAGTAGAGCCAGTCTTGACAGTACATCCAGAGAGCAAGAGCAAAACCAAAACTAGGAGCAGAAGTAGAGGTCGAGCTAGAAATAAAACAAGCAAGAGTAGAAGTCGAAGCAGTAGCAGTAGTAGTTCTAGTAGCAGTTCAACCAGTAGCAGCAGTGGAAGTAGTTCTAGCAGTGGAAGTAGTAGCAGTCGTAGTAGTTCCAGTAGCAGCTCCAGTACAAGTGGCAGCAGCAGCAGAGATAGTAGCAGCAGCACTAGTAGTAGTAGTGAGAGTAGAAGTCGGAGTAGGGGCCGGGGACATAATAGAGATAGAAAGCACAGAAGGAGCGTGGATCGCAAGAGAAGGGATACTTCAGGACTAGAAAGAAGTCACAAATCTTCAAAAGGTGGTAGTAGTAGAGATACAAAAGGATCAAAGGATAAGAATTCCCGGTCTGACAGAAAGAGGTCTATATCAGAGAGTAGTCGATCAGGCAAAAGATCTTCAAGAAGTGAAAGAGACCGAAAATCAGACAGGAAAGACAAAAGGCGTTAATGGAAGAAGCCAGGCTTTCTTAGCCATTCTTTGCAGCAGAAGATTTCTTGATATAAAAGGATTACCTGTCCTTGTAAGGAGGATGCTGCCTTAAGAATTGCATGTTGTAAAAAATCTTTTTGGAAAATACAGACTGTTTGTTTACCAGACATTCTTGTACTTTTTGCATAATTTTGTAAGAGTTATTTATCAAAATTATGTGAGGTTCCAAAATATGTAAAAATGATAATAATAAAAAAAGATTAACATCCCTTGTCATCTTTTTTAAATATCCTATACTCTTCAGTAAGAATCTGTATATTTTAATAGGCAAATCTTTAAGTCTGTTCCCTTCTAATTCTGTATCATACATTGCTTTTGTAGAAATAAATGTGTGCTTATTTCATTATTTTTGGGATGTCCTCGTTGACACTTGTATAATAAATATCCTCTTTATCATTTTCAGCTTTTAACACTAGATACTGCACGTGATTAGAATGTTTTTGAAGGTTTCCTCGTTTTTATTTGCCTTGGACAATTTTGAATTGTCAGAGTCAGAGCTTTGCAGCTTTGAGGGGGAACAGTTCTCTTTAAAATCATTTGCTATTTTCTAATCTCCCTTGTTATTTTAATCTAAGCATTTTCCCCCGTTTCTCATTTTAACCATGTTTGGTAGATAACTTTAAACAGTATGATCTGGTTGGCATTTTCTTCCTGATCATGGGAGCGTCATTCTTCTGTCTTCATGGTTACTTGTGTGATATACATCTGTTAAAGAAAATCCACTTCTTTCTAGGGGAGGGAGGTAGAAAAGTACCTTTCAAACTTGGTTTTTGAGTTTGTGTCTTGTCTTA